>NC_090378.1:3733290-4071767 GCF_036365525.1 Heterodontus francisci | reverse complement strand
TCAGTCAGTGTGTGGAGTTATGGTCACTCCTGGTCAGTGTGGGGAGTTATGGTCAATCTCAGTCAGTGTGTGGAGTTATGATCACTCTTGGTCAGTGTGGGGAGTTCTGGTCACTCTCAGTCAGTGTGTGGATTTATGATCACTCTTGCTGAGTGTGGGGAGTTATGGTCACTCAGTCAGTGTGTGGAGTTATGGACACTCTTGGTCAGTGTGTGTAGTTATGGTCATTCTCAGTCAGTGTGGGGATCTATGGTCACTCTCAGTCAGTGAGTGGAGTTATGGTCACTCTCGGTCAGTGTGTGGAGTTATGGTCACTCTTGGTCAGTGTGGGCAGTTATGGTCACTCTCAGTCAGTGTGTGGAGTTATGATCACTCTTGGTTAATGTGGGGAGTTATGGTCACTCTCAGTCAGTGTGTGGAGTTATGGTCACTCTCGGTCAGTGTGTGGAGTTATGATCACTCTTGGTCAGATAGTGGAGTTATGATCACTCTTGGTCAGTGTGGGGAGTTATGGTCACTCTCAGTCAGTGTGTGGAGTTATGGTCACTCTCTGTCAGTGTGTGGAGTTATGGTCACTCTTGGTCAGTGTGGGGAGTTATGGTCACTCTCAGTCAGTGTGTGGAGTTATGATCACTCTAGTTCAGTGTGTGGAGTTATGGTCACTCTCAGTCAGAGTATGGAGTTATGGTCACTCTCAGTTAGTGTGTGGAGTTATGGTCACTCTCAGTCAGTGTATGGAGTTATGGTCACTCTCAGTCAGTGTGTGGAGTTATGGTCACTCTCAGTCAGTGTGTGGAGTTATGATCACTCTTGGTCAGTGTGTGGAGTTATGATCACTCTCAGTCAGTGTGGGGAGTTATGGTCACTCCTGGTCAGTGAGTGGAGCTTTGGTATGGTCACTCTTGGTCAGTGTGTGGAGGTATGATCACTCTCAGTCAGTGTGGGGAGTTATGGTCACTCCTGGTCAGTGTGGGGAGGTATGGTCACTCCTGGTCAGTGTTGGGAAGTATGGTCACTCTTGGTCAGTGTGCGGAGTTATGGTCACTCTCAGTCAGTGTGGGGAGTTATGGTCACTCCTGGTCAGTGTGTGGAGGTATGGTCACTCTTGGTCTGTGTGTGGAGTTATGGTCACTCTCAGTCAGTGTTTGGAAATATGGACACTCCTGGTCAGTGTGTGGAGTTATGGTCATTCTCAGTCAGTGTGGGGAGTTATAGTCACTCTCAGTCAGTGCGGGGAGTTATGGTCACTCTTGGTCAGTGTGGGGAGTTATGGTCACTCTCAGTGAGTGCGGGGAGTTATGGTCACTCTCAGTCAGTGCGTGCAGTTATGGTCACTCTGAGTCAGTGTGGGGAGTTTTGGTCACTCTCAGTCAGTGTGTGGAGTTATGGTCACTCTTGGTCAGTGTGTGGAGTTATGGTCACTCTCAGTCAGTGTGTGGGAGTTATGGTCACTCTTGGTCAGTGTGGGGAGTTTTGGTCACTCTCAGTCAGTGTGTGGAGTTATGATCACTCTTGGTCAGTGTGGGGAGTTATGGTCACTCTCGGTTAGTGTGTGGAGTTATGATCACTCTTGGTCAGTGTGTGGAGTTATGATCACTCTTGGTCAGTGCAGGGAGTTATGGTCACTCTCGGTTAGTGTGTGGAGTTATGGTCACTCTTGGTCAGTGTGGGGAGTTATGTTCACTCTCAGTCAGTGTGGGGAGTTATGGTCACTCTTGGTCAGTGTGGGGAGTTATGGTCACTCTCAGTCAGTGTGTGGAGTAATGATCACTCTTGGTTAGTGTGGGGAGTTATGGTCACTCTCAGTCAGTGTGTGGAGTTATGGTCACTCTTGGTCAGTGTGGGGAGTTATGGTCAATCTCAGTCAGTGTGTGGAGTTATGGACACTCTTGGTCAGTGTGTGTAGTTATGGTCATTCTCAGTCAGTGTGGGGATTTATGGTCACTCTCAGTCAGTGTGTGGAGTTATGGTCATTCTCAGTCACTGTGTGGAGTTATGGTCACTCTCAGTCAGTGAGTGGAGTTATGGTCACTCTCGGTCAGTGTGTGGAGTTATGGTCACTCTTGGTCAGTGTGGGCAGTTATGGTCACTCTCAGTCAGTGTGTGGAGTTATGATCACTCTTGGTTAATGTGGGGAGTTATGGTCACTCTCAGTCAGCGTGTGGAGTTATGAACACTCTTGGTCAGTGTGGGGAGTTATGGTCACTCTCAGTCAGTGTGTGGAGTTATGGTCACTCTCAGTCACTGTGTGGAGTTTTGATCACTCTTGGTCAGTGTGGGGAGTTATGGTCACTCTCAGTCAGTGTGTGGAGTTATGATCACTCTTGGTCAGTGTGGGAAGTTATGGTCACTCTCAGTCAGTGTGTGGAGTTATGGTCACTCTTGGTCAGTGTGGGGAGTTATGGTCACTCTCAGTCAGTGTGTGGATTTATGATCACTCTTGGTTAGTGTGGGGAGTTTTGGTCACTCAGTCAGTGTGTGTAGTTATGGTCACTCTTGGTCAGTGTGGGGAGTTATGGTCACTCAGTCAGTGTGTGTAGTTATGGTCACTCTTGGTCAGTGTGGGGAGTTATGGTCACTCTCGGTCAGTTTGTGAAGTTATGGTCACTCTCAGTCAGTGTGTGGATTTATGATCACTCTTGGTTAGTGTGGGGAGTTTTGGTCACTCAGTCAGTGTGTGTAGTTATGGTCACTCTTGGTCAGTGTGGGGAGTTATGGTCACTCAGTCAGTGTGTGTAGTTATGGTCACTCTTGGTCAGTGTGGGGAGTTATGGTCACTCTTGGACAGTGTGTGGAGTTATGGTCATTCTCAGTCAGTGTGGGGAGTTATGGTCACTCTCAGTCAGTGTGAGGAGTTATGGTCACTCTCAGTCAGTGTGTGGAGTTATGGTCATTCTCAGTCAGTGTGTGGAGTTATGGTCACTCTCGGTCAGTGTGTGGAGTTATGGTCACTCTTGGTCAGTGTGGGCAGTTATGGTCACTCTCAGTCAGTGTGTGGAGTTATGATCACTCTTGGTTAATGTGGGGAGTTATGGTCACTCTCAGTCAGTGTGTGGAGTTATGAACACTCTTGGTCAGTGTGGGGAGTTATGGTCACTCTCAGTCAGTGTGTGGAGTTATGGTCACTCTCAGTCAGTGCGTGGAGTTATGGTCACTCTTGGTCAGTGTGGGGAGTTATGGTCACTCTCAGTTAGTGTGTGGAGTTATGGTCACTCTTGGTCAGTGTGGGGAGTTATGGTCACTCTCGGTTAGTGTGTGGAGTTATGGTCACTCTTGGTCAGTGTGGGGAGTTATGGTCACTCTCAGTCAGTGTGGGGAGTTATGTTCACTCTCAGTCAGTGTGGGGAGTTATGGTCACTCTTGGTCAGTGTGGGGAGTTATGGTCACTCTCAGTCAGTGTGTGGAGTAATGATCACTCTTGGTTAGTGTGGGGAGTTATGGTCACTCTCAGTCAGTGTGTGGAGTTATGGTCACTCTTGGTCAGTGTGGGGAGTTCTGGTCACTCCTAGTCAGTGTGTGGATTTATGATCACTCTTGCTGAGTGTGGGGAGTTATGGTCGCTCAGTCAGTGTGTGGAGTTATGGTCACTCTTGGTCAGTGCGTGGAGTTATGGTCATTCTCAGTCAGTGTGGGGATTTATGGTCACTCTCAGTCAGTGTGTGGAGTTATGGTCATTCTCAGTCAGTGTGTGGAGTTATGGTCACTCTCAGTCAGTGAGTGGAGTTATGATCACTCTTTGTCAGTGTGGGGAGTTATGGTCACTCTCAGTCAGTGTGTGGAGTTATGGTCATTCTCAGTCAGAGTGGGGAGTTATGGTCACTCAGTCAGTGTGTGGAGTTATGGTCACTCTTGGTCAGTGTGTGGAGTTATGGTCATTCTCAGTCAGTGTGGGGATTTATGGTCACTCTTGGTCAGTGTGTGGAGTTATGGTCACTCTCGGTCAGTGTGGGGAGTTATGGTCACTCTCAGTCAGTGTGTGGAGTTATGATCACTCTTGGTCAGTGTGTGGAGTTATGATCACTCTTGGTGAGTGCAGGGAGTTATGGTCACTATCGGTTAGGGTGTGGAGTTATGGTCACTCTTGGTCAGTGTGGGGAGTTATGTTCACTCTCAGTCAGTGTGGGGAGTTATGGTCACTCTTGGTCAGTGTGGGGAGTTATGGTCACTCTCAGTCAGTGTGTGGAGTAATGATCACTCTTGGTTAGTGTGGGGAGTTATGGTCACTCTCAGTCAGTGTGTGGAGTTATGGTCACTCTTGGTCAGTGTGGGGAGTTATGGTCAATCTCAGTCAGTGTGTGGAGTTATGATCACTCTTGGTCAGTGTGGGGAGTTCTGGTCACTCTCAGTCAGTGTGTGGATTTATGATCATTCTTGCTGAGTGTGGGGAGTTATGGTCACTCAGTCAGTGTGTGGAGTTATGGACACTCTTGGTCAGTGTGTGTAGTTATGGTCATTCTCAGTCAGTGTGGGGATTTATGGTCACTCTCAGTCAGTGTGTGGAGTTATGGTCATTCTCAGTCACTGTGTGGAGTTATGGTCACTCTCAGTCAGTGAGTGGAGTTATGGTCACTCTCGGTCAGTGTGTGGAGTTATGGTCACTCTTGGTCAGTGTGGGCAGTTATGGTCACTCTCAGTCAGTGTGTGGAGTTATGATCACTCTTGGTTAATGTGGGGAGTTATGGTCACTCTCAGTCAGCGTGTGGAGTTATGAACACTCTTGGTCAGTGTGGGGAGTTATGGTCACTCTCAGTCAGTGTGTGGAGTTATGGTCACTCTCAGTCACTGTGTGGAGTTTTGATCACTCTTGGTCAGTGTGGGGAGTTATGGTCACTCTTGGTCAGTGTGTGGAGTTATGATCACTCTTGGTCAGTGTGGGAAGTTATGGTCACTCTCAGTCAGTGTGTGGAGTTATGGTCACTCTTGGTCAGTGTGGGGAGTTATGGTCACTCTCAGTCAGTGTGTGGATTTATGATCACTCTTGGTTAGTGTGGGGAGTTATGGTCACTCAGTCAGTGTGTGTAGTTATGGTCACTCTTGGTCAGTGTGGGGAGTTATGGTCACTCAGTCAGTGTGTGTAGTTATGGTCACTCTTGGTCAGTGTGGGGAGTTATGGTCACTCTTGGACAGTGTGTGGAGTTATGGTCATTCTCAGTCAGTGGTGGAGTTATGGTCACTCTCAGTCAGTGTGAGGAGTTATGGTCACTCTCAGTCAGTGTGTGGAGTTATGGTCATTCTCAGTCAGTGTGTGGAGTTATGGTCACTCTCGGTCAGTGTGTGGAGTTATGCTCACTCTTGGTCAGTGTGGGCAGTTATGGTCACTCTCAGTCAGTGTGTGGAGTTATGATCACTCTTGGTTAATGTGGGGAGTTATGGTCACTCTCAGTCAGTGTGTGGAGTTATGAACACTCTTGGTCAGTGTGGGGAGTTATGGTCACTCTCAGTCAGTGCGTGGAGTTATGATCACTCTTGGTCAGTGTGGGGAGTTATGGTCACTCTCAGTTAGTGTGTGGAGTTATGGTCACTCTTGGTCAGTGTGGGGAGTTATGGTCACTCCTGGTCAGTGAGTGGAGCTTTGGTATGGTCACTCTTGGTCAGTGTGTGGAGGTATGATCACTCTCAGTCAGTGTGGGGAGTTATGGTCACTCCTGGTCAGTGTGGGGAGGTATGGTCACTCCTGGTCAGTGTTGGGAAGTATGGTCACTCTTGGTCAGTGTGCGGAGTTATGGTCACTCTCAGTCAGTGTGGGGAGTTATGGTCACTCCTGGTCAGTGTGTGGAGGTATGGTCACTCTTGGTCTGTGTGTGGAGTTATGGTCACTCTCAGTCAGTGTTTGGAAATATGGACACTCCTGGTCAGTGTGTGGAGTTATGGTCATTCTCAGTCAGTGTGGGGAGTTATAGTCACTCTCAGTCAGTGCGGGGAGTTATGGTCACTCTTGGTCAGTGTGGGGAGTTATGGTCACTCTCAGTGAGTGCGGGGAGTTATGGTCACTCTCAGTCAGTGCGTGCAGTTATGGTCACTCTGAGTCAGTGTGGGGAGTTTTGGTCACTCTCAGTCAGTGTGTGGAGTTATGGTCACTCTTGGTCAGTGTGTGGAGTTATGGTCACTCTCAGTCAGTGTGTGGGAGTTATGGTCACTCTTGGTCAGTGTGGGGAGTTTTGGTCACTCTCAGTCAGTGTGTGGAGTTATGATCACTCTTGGTCAGTGTGGGGAGTTATGGTCACTCTCGGTTAGTGTGTGGAGTTATGATCACTCTTGGTCAGTGTGTGGAGTTATGATCACTCTTGGTCAGTGCAGGGAGTTATGGTCACTCTCGGTTAGTGTGTGGAGTTATGGTCACTCTTGGTCAGTGTGGGGAGTTATGTTCACTCTCAGTCAGTGTGGGGAGTTATGGTCACTCTTGGTCAGTGTGGGGAGTTATGGTCACTCTCAGTCAGTGTGTGGAGTAATGATCACTCTTGGTTAGTGTGGGGAGTTATGGTCACTCTCAGTCAGTGTGTGGAGTTATGGTCACTCTTGGTCAGTGTGGGGAGTTATGGTCAATCTCAGTCAGTGTGTGGAGTTATGGACACTCTTGGTCAGTGTGTGTAGTTATGGTCATTCTCAGTCAGTGTGGGGATTTATGGTCACTCTCAGTCAGTGTGTGGAGTTATGGTCATTCTCAGTCACTGTGTGGAGTTATGGTCACTCTCAGTCAGTGAGTGGAGTTATGGTCACTCTCGGTCAGTGTGTGGAGTTATGGTCACTCTTGGTCAGTGTGGGCAGTTATGGTCACTCTCAGTCAGTGTGTGGAGTTATGATCACTCTTGGTTAATGTGGGGAGTTATGGTCACTCTCAGTCAGCGTGTGGAGTTATGAACACTCTTGGTCAGTGTGGGGAGTTATGGTCACTCTCAGTCAGTGTGTGGAGTTATGGTCACTCTCAGTCACTGTGTGGAGTTTTGATCACTCTTGGTCAGTGTGGGGAGTTATGGTCACTCTCAGTCAGTGTGTGGAGTTATGATCACTCTTGGTCAGTGTGGGAAGTTATGGTCACTCTCAGTCAGTGTGTGGAGTTATGGTCACTCTTGGTCAGTGTGGGGAGTTATGGTCACTCTCAGTCAGTGTGTGGATTTATGATCACTCTTGGTTAGTGTGGGGAGTTTTGGTCACTCAGTCAGTGTGTGTAGTTATGGTCACTCTTGGTCAGTGTGGGGAGTTATGGTCACTCAGTCAGTGTGTGTAGTTATGGTCACTCTTGGTCAGTGTGGGGAGTTATGGTCACTCTTGGACAGTGTGTGGAGTTATGGTCATTCTCAGTCAGTGTGGGGAGTTATGGTCACTCTCAGTCAGTGTGAGGAGTTATGGTCACTCTCAGTCAGTGTGTGGAGTTATGGTCATTCTCAGTCAGTGTGTGGAGTTATGGTCACTCTCGGTCAGTGTGTGGAGTTATGGTCACTCTTGGTCAGTGTGGGCAGTTATGGTCACTCTCAGTCAGTGTGTGGAGTTATGATCACTCTTGGTTAATGTGGGGAGTTATGGTCACTCTCAGTCAGTGTGTGGAGTTATGAACACTCTTGGTCAGTGTGGGGAGTTATGGTCACTCTCAGTCAGTGTGTGGAGTTATGGTCACTCTCAGTCAGTGCGTGGAGTTATGGTCACTCTTGGTCAGTGTGGGGAGTTATGGTCACTCTCAGTTAGTGTGTGGAGTTATGGTCACTCTTGGTCAGTGTGGGGAGTTATGGTCACTCTCGGTTAGTGTGTGGAGTTATGGTCACTCTTGGTCAGTGTGGGGAGTTATGGTCACTCTCAGTCAGTGTGGGGAGTTATGTTCACTCTCAGTCAGTGTGGGGAGTTATGGTCACTCTTGGTCAGTGTGGGGAGTTATGGTCACTCTCAGTCAGTGTGTGGAGTAATGATCACTCTTGGTTAGTGTGGGGAGTTATGGTCACTCTCAGTCAGTGTGTGGAGTTATGGTCACTCTTGGTCAGTGTGGGGAGTTCTGGTCACTCCTAGTCAGTGTGTGGATTTATGATCACTCTTGCTGAGTGTGGGGAGTTATGGTCGCTCAGTCAGTGTGTGGAGTTATGGTCACTCTTGGTCAGTGCGTGGAGTTATGGTCATTCTCAGTCAGTGTGGGGATTTATGGTCACTCTCAGTCAGTGTGTGGAGTTATGGTCATTCTCAGTCAGTGTGTGGAGTTATGGTCACTCTCAGTCAGTGAGTGGAGTTATGA
The DNA here is from genome assembly GCF_036365525.1 of Heterodontus francisci. Taxonomy (NCBI): domain Eukaryota; kingdom Metazoa; phylum Chordata; class Chondrichthyes; order Heterodontiformes; family Heterodontidae; genus Heterodontus; species Heterodontus francisci. The sequence continues at coordinate 4,063,552 of NC_090378.1, read as the reverse complement.
TCACTCTTTGTCAGTGTGGGGAGTTATGGTCACTCTCAGTCAGTGTGTGGAGTTATGGTCATTCTCAGTCAGTGTGGGGAGTTATGGTCACTCAGTCAGTGTGTGGAGTTATGGTCACTCTTGGTCAGTGTGTGGAGTTATGGTCATTCTCAGTCAGTGTGGGGATTTATGGTCACTCTTGGTCAGTGTGTGGAGTTATGGTCACTCTCGGTCAGTGTGGGGAGTTATGGTCACTCTCAGTCAGTGTGTGGAGTTATGATCACTCTTGGTCAGTGTGTGGAGTTATGATCACTCTTGGTGAGTGCAGGGAGTTATGGTCACTATCGGTTAGGGTGTGGAGTTATGGTCACTCTTGGTCAGTGTGGGGAGTTATGTTCACTCTCAGTCAGTGTGGGGAGTTATGGTCACTCTTGGTCAGTGTGGGGAGTTATGGTCACTCTCAGTCAGTGTGTGGAGTAATGATCACTCTTGGTTAGTGTGGGGAGTTATGGTCACTCTCAGTCAGTGTGTGGAGTTATGGTCACTCTTGGTCAGTGTGGGGAGTTATGGTCAATCTCAGTCAGTGTGTGGAGTTATGATCACTCTTGGTCAGTGTGGGGAGTTCTGGTCACTCTCAGTCAGTGTGTGGATTTATGATCACTCTTGCTGAGTGTGGGGAGTTATGGTCACTCAGTCAGTGTGTGGAGTTATGGACACTCTTGGTCAGTGTGTGTAGTTATGGTCATTCTCAGTCAGTGTGGGGATTTATGGTCACTCTCAGTCAGTGTGTGGAGTTATGGTCATTCTCAGTCACTGTGTGGAGTTATGGTCACTCTCAGTCAGTGAGTGGAGTTATGGTCACTCTCGGTCAGTGTGTGGAGTTATGGTCACTCTTGGTCAGTGTGGGCAGTTATGGTCACTCTCAGTCAGTGTGTGGAGTTATGATCACTCTTGGTTAATGTGGGGAGTTATGGTCACTCTCAGTCAGCGTGTGGAGTTATGAACACTCTTGGTCAGTGTGGGGAGTTATGGTCACTCTCAGTCAGTGTGTGGAGTTATGGTCACTCTCAGTCACTGTGTGGAGTTTTGATCACTCTTGGTCAGTGTGGGGAGTTATGGTCACTCTCAGTCAGTGTGTGGAGTTATGATCACTCTTGGTCAGTGTGGGAAGTTATGGTCACTCTCAGTCAGTGTGTGGAGTTATGGTCACTCTTGGTCAGTGTGGGGAGTTATGGTCACTCTCAGTCAGTGTGTGGATTTATGATCACTCTTGGTTAGTGTGGGGAGTTATGGTCACTCAGTCAGTGTGTGTAGTTATGGTCACTCTTGGTCAGTGTGGGGAGTTATGGTCACTCAGTCAGTGTGTGTAGTTATGGTCACTCTTGGTCAGTGTGGGGAGTTATGGTCACTCTTGGACAGTGTGTGGAGTTATGGTCATTCTCAGTCAGTGGTGGAGTTATGGTCACTCTCAGTCAGTGTGAGGAGTTATGGTCACTCTCAGTCAGTGTGTGGAGTTATGGTCATTCTCAGTCAGTGTGTGGAGTTATGGTCACTCTCGGTCAGTGTGTGGAGTTATGCTCACTCTTGGTCAGTGTGGGCAGTTATGGTCACTCTCAGTCAGTGTGTGGAGTTATGATCACTCTTGGTTAATGTGGGGAGTTATGGTCACTCTCAGTCAGTATGTGGAGTTATGAACACTCTTGGTCAGTGTGGGGAGTTATGGTCACTCTCAGTCAGTGCGTGGAGTTATGATCACTCTTGGTCAGTGTGGGGAGTTATGGTCACTCTCAGTTAGTGTGTGGAGTTATGGTCACTCTTGGTCAGTGTGGGGAGTTATGGTCACTCTCGGTTAGTGTGTGGAGTTATGGTCACTTTTGGTCAGTGTGGGGAGTTATGGTCACTCTCAGTCAGTGTGGGGATTTATGTTCACTCTCAGTCAGTGTGGGGAGTTATGGTCACTCTTGGTCAGTGTGGGGAGTTATGGTCACTCTCAGTCAGTGTGTGGAGTAATGATCACTCTTGGTTAGTGTGGGGACTTATGGTCACTCTCAGTCAGTGTGTGGAGTTATGGTCACTCTTGGTCAGTGTGGGGAGTTATGGTCACTCTCAGTCAGTGTGTGGAGTTATGATCACTCTTGGTAAGTGTGGGGAGTTCTGGTCACTCTCAGTCAGTGTGTGGATTTATGATCACTCTTGCTGAGTGTGGGGAGTTATGGTCGCTCAGTCAGTGTGTGGAGTTATGGTCACTCTTGGTCAGTGTGTGGAGTTATGGTCATTCTCAGTCAGTGTGGGGATTTATGGTCACTCTCAGTCAGTGTGTGGAGTTATGGTCATTCTCAGTCAGTGTGTGGAGTTATGGTCACTCTCAGTCAGTGAGTGGAGTTATGATCACTCTTTGTCAGTGTGGGGAGTTATGGTTACTCTCAGTCAGTGTGTGGAGTTATGGTCATTCTCAGTCAGTGTGGGGAGTTATGGTCACTCAGTCAGTGTGTGGAGTTATGGTCACTCTTGGTCAGTGTGTGGAGTTATGGTCATTCTCAGTCAGTGTGGGGATTTATGGTCACTCTCATGCAGTGTGTGGAGTTATGGTCACTCTCGGTCAGTGTGGGGAGTTATGGTCACTCTCAGTCAGTGTGTGGAGTTATGATCACTCTTTGTCAGTGTGCGGAGTTATGGTCACTCTCAGTCAGTGTGTGGAGTTATGGTCATTCTCAGTCAGTGTGTGGAGTTATGGTCACTCTCAGTCAGTGTGTGGAGTTATGGTCACTCTTTGTCACTGTGGGGAGTTATGGTCACTCTTGCTTAGTGTGGGGAGTTATGGTCACTCTCAGTCAGTGTGTGGAGTGATGGTCACTCTCAGACTGTGTGGGGTCTTATCATCACTCTTGGTCAGTGTGGGGAGTTATGGTCACTCTCAGTGCATGTGGGGAGATATGGTCACTCCTGGTCCGCATGAGGAGTTATGGTCACTCTCAGGCAGTGTGGGGTGTTATCGTCACTCTTGGTCAGTGCAGGGAGTTATGGTCACTCACAGTCAGTGTGTGGAGTTATGGTCATTATCAGTCAGTGTGTGGAGTTATGGTCACTCTCACACAGTGTGGGGAGTTATGGTCACTCTTGGTCAGTGTGGTGAGTTATGGTCACTCTCAGTCAGTGTGTGGAGTTATGATCACTCTTGGTCAGTGTGGGGAGTTATGGTCACTCTCGGTCAGTGTGTGGAGTTATGATCACTCTTGGTCAGTGTGGGGAGTTATGGTCACTCTCGGTTAGTGTGTGGAGTTATGGTCACTCTTGGTCAGTGTGGGGAGTTATGGTCACTCTCAGTCAGTGTGGGGAGTTATGTTCACTCTCAGTCAGTGTGGGGAGTTATGGTCACTCTTGGTCAGTGTGGGGAGTTATGGTCACTCTCAGTCAGTGTGTGGAGTAATGATCACTCTTGGTTAGTGTGGGGAGTTATGGTCACTCTCAGTCAGTGTGTGGAGTTATGGTCACTCTTGGTCAGTGTGTGGAGTTATGGTCACTCTCAGTCAGTGTGTGGAGTTATGATCACTCTTGGTCAGTGTGGGGAGTTCTGGTCACTCTCAGTCAGTGTGTGGATTTATGATCACTCTTGCTGAGTGTGGGGATTTATGGTCACTCAGTCAGTGTGTGGAGTTATGGTCACTCTTGGTCAGTGTGTGGAGTTATGGTCATTCTCAGTCAGTGTGGGGATTTATGGTCACTCTCAGTCAGTGTGTGGAGTTATGGTCATTCTCAGTCAGTGTGTGGAGTTATGGTCACTCTCAGTCAGTGAGTGGAGTTATGGTCACTCTCGGTCAGTGTGTGGAGTTATGGTCACTCTTGGTCAGTGTGGGCAGTTATGGTCACTCTCAGTCAGTGTGTGGATTTATGATCACTCTTGGTTAATGTGGGGAGTTATGGTCACTCTCAGTCAGTGTGTGGAGTTATGAACACTCTTGGTCGAGGAGGATCTGCCGACTGAGGCACTGTGGGTTGAGGTCAGGAACAGGAAAGGAGCAGTCACCTTGATGGGAGTTTTCTATCGGCCCCCCAATAGCAGCAGGGAGGTGGAAGAGCAGATTGGGAAACAGATTTTGGAAAGGAGCAGAAGTCACAGGGTAGTAATTATGGGGGATTTCAACTTCCCAAATATTGATTGGCAACTCTTTAGATCGAATAGTTTGGATGGGGTAGTGTTTGTGCAGTATGTCCAGGAAGCTTTTCTGACTCAGTATGTAGACTGCCCGACCAGAGGGGAGGCAATATTGGATTTGGTACTAGGTAATGAACCAGGGCAAGTGATAGAGCTGTTGGTGGGCGAGCACTTTGGAGATAGTGATCACAATTCTGTAGCATTCACTGTGGTAATGGAGAGGGATAGGTATGTGCAACAGGGCAAGGTTTACAATTGGGGGAAGGGTAGATATGATGCTGTCAGGCAGGAACTGAGGAGCATAAGTTGGGAGCATATGCTGGCAGGGAAGGGCACGGTCGAAATGTGGAACTTTTTCAAGGAGCAGATAGTAGGGGCCATTGATAAGCATGTCCCTGTCAGACAGGGAAGGGATGGTCATGTGAGGGAACCGTGGTTGACAAGAGAGGTTGAGAGTCTTGTTAGGAAGAAGAAGGATGCGTATATAAGGTTGAGGAAAAAGGGCACAGGCATAGCTCTGGAGGGATACAAGATGGCCAGGAAGGATCTGAAGAAAGGGATTAGGAGAGCTAAGAGAGGGCATGAAAAATGCTTGGCGGGTAGGATAAAAGAAAACCCCAAGGCCTTTTACGCGTATGTCAGAAATATGAGGATGACTAGGGGGACCGTAGGTCCGGTCAAGGACAATAGCGGGAGACTATGTGTTGAGCCGGAAGAGATAAGTGAGGTTTTGAATGAGTACTTCTCTTCGGTATTTACGAATGAGAAGGGGTGTATTACTGAAGAGGACGGTGTGAAACAGACTGGTAAGCTCGAGGAAGTGCTCGTTAGGAGGGAAGATGTGTTGGGGTTTTTGAATAACTTGAAGATAGACAAGTCTCCCGGGCCTGACGGGGTATATCCAAGGATGTTATGGGAAGCAAGGGATGAAATTGCAGAGCCGCTGGCAATGATCTTTTCATCTTCTCTGTTGACGGGGGTGGTACCAGGTGATTGGAGGGTGGCAAATGTTGTGCCCCTGTTCAAGAAAGGGAATAGGAAGAACCCTGGGAATTACAGGCCAGTTAGTCTTACTTCGGTGGTAGGCAAGTTGATGGAAAAGGTGCTGAGGGATAGGATTTCTGAGCATCTGGAAAGACACTGCTTGATTCGGGACAGTCAGCACGGTTTTGTGAGGGGTAGGTCTTGCCTCACAAGCCTGATTGAATTCTTTGAGCAGGTGACCAAGCAAGTGGATGAGGGTAAACCAGTGGATGTGGTGTACATGGATTTTAGTAAGGCATTTGATAAGGTCCCCCATGGTAGACTTATGGAGAAAGTCAGGAGGCATGGGATAGTGGGGAATGTGGCCAGTTGGATTAAGAATTGGCTAACTGATAGAAGGCAGAGAGTGGTCTTAGATGGTAAATACTCAGCCTGGAGCCCAGTTACCAGTGGCGTGCCACAGGGATCAGTTCTGGGTCCTCTCCTGTTTGTGATTTTTATTAACGACTTAGATGAGGAAGTCGAAGGGTGGGTCAGTAAATTTGCAGATGATACAAAGGTTGGTGGAGTTGTGGATACCGAGGAGGGCTATTGTCGTCTGCAAAGGGACTTGGATAGGTTGCAGTGCTGGGCTGAAAAGTGGCAGATGGAGTTTAACCCTGAAAAGTGTGAGGTCGTCCATTTTGGAAGGACAAACACGAATGCAAAATACTGGGTTAACGGTAGGGTTCTTGGGCATGTGGAGGAGCAGAGAGACCTTGGGGTCTATGTGCATAGATCGTTGAAGGTTGCAACTCAAGTGGATAGGGCTGTGAAGAAGGCATATGGGGTGTTAGCGTTCATTAGCAGAGGGATTGAATTTAAGAGCCGTGAGGTGATGATGCAGCTGTACAGGACCTTGGTAAGGCCTCATTTGGAGTACTGTGTGCAGTTCTGGTCGCCTCATTTTAGGAAGGATGTGGAAGCCTTGGAGAGGGTGCAGAGGAGATTTACCAGGATGTTGCCTGGAATGGAGAATAAGTCTTACGAGGAAAGGCTGAACATTCTAGGCCTCTTCTCATTAGAACGGAGAAGGATGAGGGGTGACATGATAGAGGTTTATAAGATGATCAGGGGAATAGATAGGGTAGACAGTCAGAAACTTTTTCCCCGGGTGGAGCAAAGCGTTACAAGGGGTCATAAATTTAAGGTGAAGGGTGGGAGATATAAGGGGGATGTCAGGGGAAGGTTCTTTACCCAGAGAGTGGTCGGGGCATGGAATGCCTTGCCTGGGGAAGTTGTTGAGTCAGAAACTTTAGGGACTTTCAAACGGCTTTTAGATAGGTATATGGATAAAGGAGAATGATGGGGTATAGATTAAATTGTCCTTGACAGAGGACAAAGGATCGGCACAACATCGTGGGCCGAAGGGCCTGTTCTGTGCTGTATTTTTCTATGTTCTATGGTCAGTGTGGGGAGTTATGGTCACTCTCAGTCAGTGTGTGGAGTTATGGTCACTCTCAGTCACTGTGTGGTGTTTTGATCACTCTTGGTCAGTGTGGGGAGTTATGGTCACTCTCAGTCAGTGTGTGGAGTTATGATCACTCTTGGTCAGTGTGGGAAGTTATGGTCACTCTCAGTCAGTGTGTGGAGTTATGGTCACTCTTGGTCAGTGTGTGGAGTTATGGTCACTCTCAGTCAGTGTGTGGATTTATGATCACTCTTGGTTAGTGTGGGGAGTTATGGTCACTCAGTCAGTGTGTGTAGTTATGGTCACTCTTGGTCAGTGTGGGGAGTTATGGTCACTCTTGTTCAGTGTGTGGAGTTATGGTCATTCTCAGTCAGTGTGGGGAGTTATGGTCACTCTCAGTCAGTGTGAGGAGTTATGGTCACTCTCAGTCAGTGTGTGGAGTTATGGTCATTCTCAGTCAGTGTGTGGAGTTATGGTCACTCTCGGTCAGTGTGTGGAGTTATGGTCACTCTTGGTCAGTGTGGGCAGTTATGGTCACTCTCAGTCAGTGTGTGGAGTTATGGTCACTCTCAGTCAGTGTGTGGAGTTATGATCACTCTTGGTCAGTGTGGGGAGTTATGGTCACTCTGAGTCAGTGTGTGGAGTTATGATCACTCTTGGTTAGTGTGTGGAGTTATGGTCATTCTCAGTCAGTGTGGGGAGTTATGGTCACTCTCAGTCAGTGTGGGGAGTTATGGTCACTCTCAGTCAGTGTGTGGAGTTATGGTCACTCTTGGTCAGTGTGTGGAGTTATGGTCACTCTCAGTCAGTATGTGGAGTTATGGTCACTCTCGGTCAGTGTGTGGAGTTATGATCACTCTCGGTCAGTGTGTGGAGTTATGATCACTCTTGGTCAGTATGGGGAGTTATGGTCACTGTCTGTCAGTGTGTGGAGTTATGGTCACTCAGAGTCAGTGTGGGGACTTATGATAACTCTTGGTCAGTGTAAGGAGTTATGGTCACTCTCAGTCAGTGTGTGGAGTTATGATCACTCTTGGTTAGTGTGGGGAGTTATGGTCACTCTCAGTCAGTGTGTGGAGTTATGGTCACTCTCGGTCAGTGTGTGGAGTTATGATCACTCTTGGTCAGTGTGTGGAGTTATGATCACTCTTGGTCAGTGTGGGGAGTTATGGTCACTCTCAGTCAGTGTGTGGAGTTATGGTCACTCTCTGTCAGTGTGTGGAGTTATGGTCACTCTTGGTCAGTGTGGGGAGTTATGGTCACTCTCAGTCAGTGTGTGGAGTTATGATCACTCTTGGTCAGTGTGTGGAGTTATGGTCACTCTCAGTCAGAGTATGGAGTTATGGTCACTCTCAGTTAGTGTGTGGAGTTATGGTCACTCTCAGTCAGTGTATGGAGTTATGGTCACTCTCAGTCAGTGTGTGGAGTTATGGTCACTCTCAGTCAGTGTGTGGAGTTATGATCACTCTTGGTCAGTGTGTGGAGTTGTGATCACTCTCAGTCAGTGTGGGGAGTTATGGTCACTCCTGGTCAGTGAGTGGAGCTTTGGTATCGTCACTCTTGGTCAGTGTGTGGAGGTATGATCACTCTCAGTCAGTGTGGGGAGTTATGGTCACTCCTGGTCAGTGTGGGGAGGTATGGTCACTCCTGGTCAGTGTTGGGAAGTATGGTCACTCTTGGTCAGTGTGCGGAGTTATGGTCACTCTCAGTCAGTGTGGGGAGTTATGGTCACTCCTGGTCAGTGTGTGGAGGTATGGTCACTCTTGGTCTGTGTGTGGAGTTATGGTCGCTCTCAGTCAGTGTGGGGAGTTATGGTCACTCCTGGTCAGTGTGTGGAGTTATGGTCATTCTCAGTCAGTGTGGGGAGTTATAGTCACTCTCAGTCAGTGCGGGGAGTTATGGTCACTCTTGGTCAGTGTGGGGAGTTATGGTCACTCTCAGTGAGTGCGGGGAGTTATGGTCACTCTCAGTCAGTGCGTGCAGTTATGGTCACTCTTAGTCAGTGTGGGGAGTTTTGGTCACTCTCAGTCAGTGTGTGGAGTTATGGTCACTCTTGGTCAGTGTGTGGAGTTATGGTCACTCTCAGTCAGTGTGTGGGAGTTATGGTCACTCTTGGTCAGTGTGGGGAGTTTTGGTCACTCTCAGTCAGTGTGTGGAGTTATGATCACTCTTGGTCAGTGTGGGGAGTTTTGGTCACTCTCAGTCAGTGTGTGGAGTTATGATCACTCTTGGTCAGTGTGTGGAGTTATGATCACTCTTGGTCAGTGCAGGGAGTTATGGTCACTCTCGGTTAGTGTGTGGAGTTATGGTCACTCTTGGTCAGTGTGGGGAGTTATGGTCACTCTCAGTCAGTGTGGGGAGTTATGTTCACTCTCAGTCAGTGTGGGGTGTTATCGTCACTCTTGGTCAGTGCAGGGAGTTATGGTCACTCACAGTCAGTGTGTGGAGTTATGGTCATTATCAGTCAGTGTGTGGAGTTATGGTCACTCTCACACAGTGTGGGGAGTTATGGTCACTCTTGGTCAGTGTGGTGAGTTATGGTCACTCTCAGTCAGTGTGTGGAGTTATGATCACTCTTGGTCAGTGTGGGGAGTTATGGTCACTCTCGGTCAGTGTGTGGAGTTATGATCACTCTTGGTCAGTGTGGGGAGTTATGGTCACTCTCGGTTAGTGTGTGGAGTTATGGTCACTCTTGGTCAGTGTGGGGAGTTATGGTCACTCTCAGTCAGTGTGGGGAGTTATGTTCACTCTCAGTCAGTGTGGGGAGTTATGGTCACTCTTGGTCAGTGTGGGGAGTTATGGTCACTCTCAGTCAGTGTGTGGAGTAATGATCACTCTTGGTTAGTGTGGGGAGTTATGGTCACTCTCAGTCAGTGTGTGGAGTTATGGTCACTCTTGGTCAGTGTGGGGAGTTATGGTCACTCTCAGTCAGTGTGTGGAGTTATGATCACTCTTGGTCAGTGTGGGGAGTTCTGGTCACTCTCAGTCAGTGTGTGGATTTATGATCACTCTTGCTGAGTGTGGGGAGTTATGGTCACTCAGTCAGTGTGTGGAGTTATGGACACTCTTGGTCAGTGTGTGGAGTTATGGTCATTCTCAGTCAGTGTGGGGATTTATGGTCACTCTCAGTCAGTGTGTGGAGTTATGGTCATTCTCAGTCACTGTGTGGAGTTATGGTCACTCTCAGTCAGTGAGTGGAGTTATGGTCACTCTCGGTCAGTGTGTGGAGTTATGGTCACTCTTGGTCAGTGTGTGGAGTTATGGTCCCTCTCAGTCAGTGTGTGGAGTTATGATCACTCTTGGTTAATGTGGGGAGTTATGGTCACTCTCAGTCAGTGTGTGGAGTTATGAACACTCTTGGTCAGTGTGGGGAGTTATGGTCACTCTCAGTCAGTGTGTGGAGTTATGGTCACTCTCAGTCACTGTGTGGATTTTTGATCACTCTTGGTCAGTGTGGGGAGTTATGGTCACTCTCAGTCAGTGTGTGAAGTTATGATCACTCTTGGTCAGTGTGGGGAGTTATGGTCACTCTCAGTCAGTGTGTGGAGTTATGGTCACTCTCAGTCACTGTGTGGAGTTTTGATCACTCTTGGTCAGTGTGGGGAGTTATGGTCACTCTCAGTCAGTGTGTGGAGTTATGATCACTCTTGGTCAGTGTGGGAAGTTATGGTCACTCTCAGTCAGTGTGTGGAGTTATGGTCACTCTTGGTCAGTGTGGGGAGTTATGGTCACTCTCAGTCAGTGTGTGGATTTATGATCACTCTTGGTTAGTGTGGGGAGTTATGGTCACTCAGTCAGTGTGTGTAGTTATGGTCACTCTTGGTCAGTGTGGGGAGTTATGGTCACTCTTGGACAGTGTGTGGAGTTATGGTCATTCTCAGTCAGTGTGGGGAGTTATGGTCACTCTCAGTCAGTGTGAGGAGTTATGGTCACTCTCAGTCAGTGTGTGGAGTTATGGTCATTCTCAGTCAGTGTGTGCAGTTATGGTCACTCTCGGTCAGTGTGTGGAGTTATGGTCACTCTTGGTCAGTGTGGGCAGTTATGGTCACTCTCAGTCAGTGTGTGGAGTTATGATCACTCTTGGTTAATGTGGGGAGTTATGGTCACTCTCAGTCAGTGTGTGGAGTTATGAACACTCTTGGTCAGTGCAGGGAGTTATGGTCACTCTCAGTCAGTGTGTGGAGTTATGGTCACTCTCAGTCAGTGTGTGGAGTTATGATCACTCTTGGTCAATGTGGGGAGTTATGGTCACTCTCGGTTAGTGTGTGGAGTTATGGTCACTCTTGGTCAGTGTGGGGAGTTATGGTCACTCTCGGTTAGTGTGTGGAGTTATGGTCACTCTTGGTCAGTGTGGGGAGTTATGGTCACTCTCAGTCAGTGTGGGGAGTTATGTTCACTCTCAGTCAGTGTGGGGAGTTATGGTCACTCTTGGTCAGTGTGGGGAGTTATGGTCACTCTCAGTCAGTGTGTGGAGTAATGATCACTCTTGGTTAGTGTGGGGAGTTATGGTCACTCTCAGTCAGTGTGTGGAGTTATGGTCACTCTTGGTCAGTGTGGGGAGTTATGGTCACTCTCAGTCAGTGTGTGGAGTTATGATCACTCTTGGTCAGTGTGGGGAGTACTGGTCACTCTCAGTCAGTGTGTGGATTTATGATCACTCTTGCTGAGTGTGGGGAGTTATGGTCACTCAGTCAGTGTGTGGAGTTATGGTCACTCTTGGTCAGTGTGTAGAGTTATGGTCATTCTCAGTCAGTGTGGGGATTTATGGTCACTCTCAGTCAGTGTGTGGAGTTATGGTCATTCTCAGTCAGTGTGTGGAGTTATGGTCACTCTCAGTCAGTGAGTGGAGTTATGGTCACTCTTGGTCAGTGTGGGAAGTTATGGTCACTCTCAGTCAGTGTGTGGATTTATGATCACTCTTGGTTAGTGTGGGGAGTTATGGTCACTCAGTCAGTGTGTGTAGTTATGGTCACTCTTGGTCAGTGTGGGGAGTTATGGTCACTCTTGTTCAGTGTGTGGAGTTATGGTCATTCTCAGTCAGTGTGGGGAGTTATGGTCACTCTCAGTCAGTGTGTGGAGTTATGGTCATTCTCAGTCAGTGTGTGGAGTTATGGTCACTCTCGGTCAGTGTGGGGAGTTATGGTCACTCAGTCAGTGTGTGTAGTTATGGTCACTCTTGGTCAGTGTGGGGAGTTATGGTCACTCTTGTTCAGTGTGTGGAGTTATGGTCATTCTCAGTCAGTGTGGGCAGTTATGGTCACTCTCAGTCAGTGTGTGGAGTTATGATCAGTCTAGGTTAATGTGGGGAGTTATGGTCACTCTCAGTCGGTGTGTGGTGTTATGAACACTCTTGGTCAGTGTGGGGAGTTATGGTCACTCTCAGTCAGTGTGTGGAGTTATGGTCACTCTCAGTCAGTGTGTGGAGTTATGATCACTCTTGGTCAGTGTGGGGAGTTATGGTCACTCTGAGTCAGTGTGTGGAGTTATGGTCACTCTTGGTCAGTGTGCGGTGTTATGGTCACTCTCAGTCAGTGTGTGGAATTATGGTCACTCTTGGTCAGTGTGGGGAGTTATGGTCACTCTCAGTCAGTGTGTGGAGTTATGGTCACTCTCGGTCAGTGTGTGGAGTTATGTTCACTCTCAGTCAGTGTGTGGAGTTATGGTCACTCTTGGTCAGTGTGGGGAGTTATGGTCACTCTGAGTCAGTGTGGGGACTTATGATCACTCTTGGTCAGTGTGGGGAGTTATGGTCACTCTCAGTCAGTGTGTGGAGTTATGATCACTCTTGGTTAGTGTGTGGAGTTATGGTCATTCTCAGTCAGTGTGGAGAGTTATGGTCACTCTCAGTCAGTGTGGTGAGTTATGGTCAGTCTCAGTCAGTGTGTGGAGTTATGGGCACTCTTGGTCAGTGTGTGGAGTTATGGTCACTCTCAGTCAGTATGTGGAGTTATGGTCACTCTCGGTCAGTGTGTGGAGTTATGATCACTCTCGGTCAGTGTGTGGAGTTATGATCACTCTTGGTCAGTATGGGGAGTTATGGTCACTGTCCGTCAGTGTGTGGAGTTATGGTCACTCTGAGTCAGTGTGGGGACTTATGATCACTCTTGGTCAGTGTGGGGAGTTATGGTCACTCTCAGTCAGTGTGTGGAGTTATGATCACTCTTGGTTAATGTGGGGAGTTATGGTCACTCTCAGTCAGTGTGTGGAGTTATGGTCACTCTCGGTCAGTGTGTGGAGTTATGATCACTCTTGGTCAGTGTGTGGAGTTATGATCACTCTTGGTCAGTGTGGGGAGTTATGGTCACTCTTGTTCAGTGTGTGGAGTTATGGTCATTCTCAGTCAGTGTGGGGAGTTATGGTCACTCTCAGTCAGTGTGTGGAGTTATGGTCATTCTCAGTCAGTGTGTGGAGTTATGGTCACTCTCGGTCAGTGTGGGGAGTTATGGTCACTCAGTCAGTGTGTGTAGTTATGGTCACTCTTGGTCAGTGTGGGGAGTTATGGTCACTCTTGTTCAGTGTGTGGAGTTATGGTCATTCTCAGTCAGTGTGGGCAGTTATGGTCACTCTCAGTCAGTGTGTGGAGTTATGATCAGTCTAGGTTAATGTGGGGAGTTATGGTCACTCTCAGTCGGTGTGTGGTGTTATGAACACTCTTGGTCAGTGTGGGGAGTTATGGTCACTCTCAGTCAGTGTGTGGAGTTATGGTCACTCTCAGTCAGTGTGTGGAGTTATGATCACTCTTGGTCAGTGTGGGGAGTTATGGTCACTCTGAGTCAGTGTGTGGAGTTATGGTCACTCTTGGTCAGTGTGCGGTGTTATGGTCACTCTCAGTCAGTGTGTGGAATTATGGTCACTCTTGGTCAGTGTGGGGAGTTATGGTCACTCTCAGTCAGTGTGTGGAGTTATGGTCACTCTCGGTCAGTGTGTGGAGTTATGTTCACTCTCAGTCAGTGTGTGGAGTTATGGTCACTCTTGGTCAGTGTGGGGAGTTATGGTCACTCTCAGTCAGTGTGTGGAGTTATGATCACTCTTGGTCAGTGTGGGGAGTTATGGTCACTCTTGGTCAGTGTGGGGAGTTATGGTCACTCTCAGTCAGTGTGGGGAGTTATGTTCACTCTCAGTCAGTGTGGGGAGTTATGGTCACTCTTGGTCAGTGTGGGGAGTTATGGTCACTCTCAGTCAGTGTGTGGAGTAATGATCACTCTTGGTTAGTGTGGGGAGTTATGGTCACTCTCAGTCAGTGTGTGGAGTTATGGTCACTCTTGGTCAGTGTGGGGTGTTATGGTCACTCTCAGTCAGTGTGTGGAGTTATGATCACTCTTGGTCAGTGTGGGGAGTACTGGTCACTCTCAGTCAGTGTGTGGATTTATGATCACTCTTGCTGAGTGTGGGGAGTTATGGTCACTCAGTCAGTGTGTGGAGTTATGGTCACTCTTGGTCAGTGTGTAGAGTTATGGTCATTCTCAGTCAGTGTGGGGATTTATGGTCACTCTCAGTCAGTGTGTGGAGTTATGGTCATTCTCAGTCAGTGTGTGGAGTTATGGTCACTCTCAGTCAGTGAGTGGAGTTATGGTCACTCTTGGTCAGTGTGGGAAGTTATGGTCACTCTCAGTCAGTGTGTGGATTTATGATCACTCTTGGTTAGTGTGGGGAGTTATGGTCACTCAGTCAGTGTGTGTAGTTATGGTCACTCTTGGTCAGTGTGGGGAGTTATGGACACTCTTGTTCAGTGTGTGGAGTTATGGTCATTCTCAGTCAGTGTGGGGAGTTATGGTCACTCTCAGTCAGTGTGTGGAGTTATGGTCATTCTCAGTCAGTGTGTGGAGTTATGGTCACTCTCGGTCAGTGTGGGGAGTTATGGTCACTCAGTCAGTGTGTGTAGTTATGGTCACTCTTGGTCAGTGTGGGGAGTTATGGTCACTCTTGTTCAGTGTGTGGAGTTATGGTCATTCTCAGTCAGTGTGGGCAGTTATGGTCACTCTCAGTCAGTGTGTGGAGTTATGATCAGTCTAGGTTAATGTGGGGAGTTATGGTCACTCTCAGTCGGTGTGTAGTGTTATGAACACTCTTGGTCAGTGTGGGGAGTTATGGTCACTCTCAGTCAGTGTGTGGAGTTATGGTCACTCTCAGTCAGTGTGTGGAGTTATGATCACTCTTGGTCAGTGTGGGGAGTTATGGTCACTCTGAGTCAGTGTGTGGAGTTATGGTCACTCTTGGTCAGTGTGCGGTGTTATGGTCACTCTCAGTCAGTGTGTGGAATTATGGTCACTCTTGGTCAGTGTGGGGAGTTATGGTCACTCTCAGTCAGTGTGTGGAGTTATGGTCACTCTCGGTCAGTGTGTGGAGTTATGTTCACTCTCAGTCAGTGTGTGGAGTTATGGTCACTCTTGGTCAGTGTGGGGAGTTATGGTCACTCTGAGTCAGTGTGGGGACTTATGATCACTCTTGGTCAGTGTGGGGAGTTATGGTCACTCTCAGTCAGTGTGTGGAGTTATGATCACTCTTGGTTAGTGTGTGGAGTTATGGTCATTCTCAGTCAGTGTGGGGAGTTATGGTCACTCTCAGTCAGTGTGGGGAGTTATGGTCACTCTCAGTCAGTGTGTGGAGTTATGGACACTCTTGGTCAGTGTGTGGAGTTATGGTCACTCTCAGTCAGTATGTGGAGTTATGGTCACTCTCGGTCAGTGTGTGGAGTTATGATCACTCTCGGTCAGTGTGTGGAGTTATGATCACTCTTGGTCAGTATGGGGAGTTATGGTCACTGTCCGTCAGTGTGTGGAGTTATGGTCACTCTGAGTCAGTGTGGGGACTTATGATCACTCTTGGTCAGTGTGGGGAGTTATGGTCACTCTCAGTCAGTGTGTGGAGTTATGATCACTCTTGGTTAATGTGGGGAGTTATGGTCACTCTCAGTCAGTGTGTGGAGTTATGGTCACTCTCGGTCAGTGTGTGGAGTTATGATCACTCTTGGTCAGTGTGTGGAGTTATGATCACTCTTGGTCAGTGTGGGGAGTTATGGTCACTCTTGTTCAGTGTGTGGAGTTATGGTCATTCTCAGTCAGTGTGGGGAGTTATGGTCACTCTCAGTCAGTGTGTGGAGTTATGGTCATTCTCAGTCAGTGTGTGGAGTTATGGTCACTCTCGGTCAGTGTGGGGAGTTATGGTCACTCAGTCAGTGTGTGTAGTTATGGTCACTCTTGGTCAGTGTGGGGAGTTATGGTCACTCTTGTTCAGTGTGTGGAGTTATGGTCATTCTCAGTCAGTGTGGGCAGTTATGGTCACTCTCAGTCAGTGTGTGGAGTTATGATCAGTCTAGGTTAATGTGGGGAGTTATGGTCACTCTCAGTCGGTGTGTGGTGTTATGAACACTCTTGGTCAGTCTGGGGAGTTATGGTCACTCTCAGTCAGTATGTGGAGTTATGGTCACTCTCGGTCAGTGTGTGGAGTTATGATCACTCTCGGTCAGTGTGTGGAGTTATGATCACTCTTGGTCAGTATGGGGAGTTATGGTCACTGTCCGTCAGTGTGTGGAGTTATGGTCACTCTGAGTCAGTGTGGGGACTTATGATCACTCTTGGTCAGTGTGGGGAGTTATGGTCACTCTCAGTCAGTGTGTGGAGTTATGATCACTCTTGGTTAATGTGGGGAGTTATGGTCACTCTCGGTCAGTGTGGGGAGTTATGGTCACTCAGTCAGTGTGTGTAGTTATGGTCACTCTTGGTCAGTGTGGGGAGTTATGGTCACTCTTGTTCAGTGTGTGGAGTTATGGTCATTCTCAGTCAGTGTGGGCAGTTATGGTCACTCTCAGTCAGTGTGTGGAGTTATGATCAGTCTAGGTTAATGTGGGGAGTTATGGTCACTCTCAGTCGGTGTGTGGTGTTATGAACACTCTTGGTCAGTGTGGGGAGTTATGGTCACTCTCAGTCAGTGTGTGGAGTTATGGTCACTCTCAGTCAGTGTGTGGAGTTATGATCACTCTTGGTCAGTGTGGGGAGTTATGGTCACTCTGAGTCAGTGTGTGGAGTTATGGTCACTCTTGGTCAGTGTGCGGTGTTATGGTCACTCTCAGTCAGTGTGTGGAATTATGGTCACTCTTGGTCAGTGTGGGGAGTTATGGTCACTCTCAGTCAGTGTGTGGAGTTATGGTCACTCTCGGTCAGTGTGTGGAGTTATGTTCACTCTCAGTCAGTGTGTGGAGTTATGGTCACTCTCGGTCAGTGTGGGGAGTTATGGTCACTCTCAGTCAGTGTGTGGAGTTATGATCACTCTTGGTCAGTGTGGGGAGTTATGGTCACTCTCAGTCAGTGTGTGGAGTTATGATCACTCTTGGTTAGTGTGTGGAGTTATGGTCATTCTCAGTCAGTGTGGGGAGTTATGGTCACTCTCAGTCAGTGTGGGGAGTTATGGTCACTCTCAGTCAGTGTGTGGAGTTATGGGCACTCTTGGTCAGTGTGTGGAGTTATGGTCACTCTCAGTCAGTATGTGGAGTTATGGTTACTCTCGGTCAGTGTGTGGAGTTATGATCACTCTCGGTCAGTGTGTGGAGTTATGATCACTCTTGGTCAGTATGGGGAGTTATGGTCACTGTCCGTCAGTGTGTGGAGTTATGGTCACTCTGAGTCAGTGTGGGGACTTATGATCACTCTTGGTCAGTGTGGGGAGTTATGGTCACTCTCAGTCAGTGTGTGGAGTTATGATCACTCTTGGTTAGTGTGGGGAGTTATGGTCACTCTCAGTCAGTGTGTGGAGTTATGGTCACTCTCGGTCAGTGTGTGGAGTTATGATCACTCTTGGTCAGTGTGTGGAGTTATGATCACTCTTGGTCAGTGTGGGGAGTTATGGTCACTCTCAGTCAGTGTGTGGAGTTATGGTCACTCTCTGTCAGTGTGTGGAGTTATGGTCACTCTTGGTCAGTGTGGGGAGTTATGGTCACTCTCAGTGAGTGCGGGGAGTTATGGTCACTCTCAGTCAGTGCGTGCAGTTATGGTCACTCTTGGTCAGTGCAGGGAGTTATGGTCACTCTCAGTCAGTGTGTGGAGTTATGGTCACTCTCTGTCCGTGTGTGGAGTTATGGTCATTCTCAGTCAGTGTGTGGAGTTATGATCACTCTTGGTCAGTGTGGGGAGTTATGGTCACTCTCAGTCAGTGTGTGGAGTTATGGTCACTCTCTGTCAGTGTGTGGAGTTATGGTCATTCTCAGTCAGTGTGGGGAGTTATGGTCACTCTCAGTCAGTGTGGGGAGTTATGGTCACTCTCAGTCAGTGTGTGGAGTTATGGGCACTCTCGGTCAGTGTGTGGAGTTATGATCACTCTCGGTCAGTGTGTGGAGTTATGATCACTCTTGGCCAGTATGGGGAGTTATGGTCACTGTCCGTCAGTGTGTGGAGTTATGGTCACTCTGAGTCAGTGTGGGGACTTATGATCACTCTTGGTCAGTGTGGGGAGTTATGGTCACTCTCAGTCAGTGTGTGGAGTTATGATCACTCTTGGTTAGTGTGGGGAGTTATGGTCACTCTCAGTCAGTGTGTGGAGTTATGGTCACTCTCGGTCAGTGTGTGGAGTTATGATCACTCTTGGTCAGTGTGTGGAGTTATGATCACTCTTGGTCAGTGTGGGGAGTTATGGTCACTCTCAGTCAGTGTGTGGAGTTATGGTCACTCTCTGTCAGTGTGTGGAGTTATGGTCACTCTTGGTCAGTGTGGGGAGTTATGGTCACTCTCAGTGAGTGCGGGGAGTTATGGTCACTCTCAGTCAGTGCGTGCAGTTATGGTCACTCTTGGTCAGTGCAGGGAGTTATGGTCACTCTCAGTCAGTGTGTGGAGTTATGGTCACTCTCTGTCCGTGTGTGGAGTTATGGTCATTCTCAGTCAGTGTGTGGAGTTATGATCACTCTTGGTCAGTGTGGGGAGTTATGGTCACTCTCAGTCAGTGTGTGGAGTTATGGTCACTCTCTGTCAGTGTGTGGAGTTATGATCACTCTTGGTCAGTGTGGGGAGTTATGGTCACTCTCAGTCAGTGTGTGGAGTTATGGTCACTCTCTGTCAGTGTGTGGAGTTATGGTCACTCTTGGTCAGTGTGGGGAGTTATGGTCACTCTCAGTGAGTGCGGGGAGTTATGGTCACTCTCAGTCAGTGCGTGCAGTTATGGTCACTCTTGGTCAGTGCAGGGAGTTATGGTCACTCTCAGTCAGTGTGTGGAGTTATGGTCACTCTCTGTCCGTGTGTGGAGTTATGGTCATTCTCAGTCAGTGTGTGGAGTTATGATCACTCTTGGTCAGTGTGGGGAGTTATGGTCACTCTCAGTCAGTGTGTGGAGTTATGGTCACTCTCTGTCAGTGTGTGGAGTTATGGTCATTCTCAGTCAGTGTGGGGAGTTATGGTCACTCTCAGTCAGTGTGGGGAGTTATGGTCACTCTCAGTCAGTGTGTGGAGTTATGGGCACTCTCGGTCAGTGTGTGGAGTTATGATCACTCTCGGTCAGTGTGTGAAGTTATGATCACTCTTGGTCAGTATGGGGAGTTATGGTCACTGTCCGTCAGTGTGTGGAGTTATGGTCACTCTGAGTCAGTGTGGGGACTTATGATCACTCTTGGTCAGTGTGGGGAGTTATGGTCACTCTCAGTCAGTGTGTGGAGTTATGATCACTCTTGGTTAGTGTGGGGAGTTATGGTCACTCTCAGTCAGTGTGTGGAGTTATGGTCACTCTCGGTCAGTGTGTGGAGTTATGATCACTCTTGGTCAGTGTGTGGAGTTATGATCACTCTTGGTCAGTGTGGGGAGTTATGGTCACTCTCAGTCAGTGTGTGGAGTTATGGTCACTCTCTGTCAGTGTGTGGAGTTATGGTCACTCTTGGTCAGTGTGGGGAGTTATGGTCACTCTCAGTGAGTGCGGGGAGTTATGGTCACTCTCAGTCAGTGCGTGCAGTTATGGTCACTCTTGGTCAGTGCAGGGAGTTATGGTCACTCTCAGTCAGTGTGTGGAGTTATGGTCACTCTCTGTCCGTGTGTGGAGTTATGGTCATTCTCAGTCAGTGTGTGGAGTTATGATCACTCTTGGTCAGTGTGGGGAGTTATGGTCACTCTCAGTCAGTGTGTGGAGTTATGGTCACTCTCTGTCAGTGTGTGGAGTTATGGTCATTCTCAGTCAGTGTGGGGAGTCATGGTCACTCTCAGTCAGTGTGGGGAGTTATGGTCACTCTCAGTCAGTGTGTGGAGTTATGGGCACTCTTGGTCAGTGTGTGGAGTTATGGTCACTCTCAGTCAGTTTGTGGAGTTATGGTCACTCTCGGTCAGTGTGTGGAGTTATGATCACTCTCGGTCAGTGTGTGGAGTTATGATCACTCTTGGTCAGTATGGGGAGTTATGGTCACTGTCCGTCAGTGTGTGGAGTTATGGTCATTCTCAGTCAGTGTGGGGAGTTATGGTCACTCTCAGTCAGTGTGGGGAGTTATGGTCACTCTCAGTCAATGTGTGGAGTTATGGGCACTCTTGGTCAGTGTGTGGAGTTATGGTCACTCTCAGTCAGTATGTGGAGTTATGGTCACTCTCGGTCAGTGTGTGGAGTTATGATCACTCTCGGTCAGTGTGTGTAGTTATGATCACTCTTGGTCAGTATGGGGAGTTATGGTCACTGTCCGTCAGTGTGTGGAGATATGGTCACTCTGAGTCAGTGTGGGGACTTATGATCACTCTTGGTCAGTGTGGGGAGTTATGGTCACTCTCAGTCAGTGTGTGGAGTTATGATCACTCTTGGTTAGTGTGGGGAGTTATGGTCACTCTCAGTCAGTGTGTGGAGTTATGGTCACTCTCGGTCAGTGTGTGGAGTTATGATCACTCTTGGTCAGTGTGTGGAGTTATGATCACTCTTGGTCAGTGTGGGGAGTTATGGTCACTCTCAGTCAGTGTGTGGAGTTATGGTCACTCTCAGTCAGTGTGTGGAGTTATGGTCACTCTTGGTCAGTGTGGGGAGTTATGGTCACTCTCAGTCAGTGTGTGGAGTTATGATCACTCTTGGTCAGTGTGTGGAGTTATGGTCACTCTCAGTCAGAGTATGGACTTATGGTCACTCTCAGTTAGTGTGTGGAGTTATGGTCACTCTCAGTCAGTGTATGGAGTTATGGTCACTCTCAGTCAGTGTGTGGAGTTATGGTCACTCTCAGTCAGTGTGTGGAGTTATGATCACTCTTGGTCAGTGTGTGGAGTTATGATCACTCTCAGTCAGTGTGGGGAGTTATGGTCACTCCTGGTCAGTGAGTGGAGCTTTGGTATGGTCACTCTTGGTCAGTGTGTGGAGGTATGATCACTCTTGGTCAGTGTGGGGAGTTATGGTCACTCTCAGTCAGTGTGTGGAGTTATGATCACTCTTGGTCAGTGTGGGGAGTACTGGTCACTCTCAGTCAGTGTGTGGATTTATGATCACTCTTGCTGAGTGTGGGGAGTTATGGTCACTCAGTCAGTGTGTGGAGTTATGGTCACTCTTGGTCAGTGTGTAGAGTTATGGTCATTCTCAGTCAGTGTGGGGATTTATGGTCACTCTCAGTCAGTGTGTGGAGTTATGGTCATTCTCAGTCAGTGTGTGGAGTTATGGTCACTCTCAGTCAGTGAGTGGAGTTATGGTCACTCTCGGTCAGTGTGTGGAGTTATGGTCACTCATGGTCAGTGTGGGCAGTTATGGTCACTCTCAGTCAGTGTGTGGAGTTATGATTACTCTTGGTTAATGTGGGGAGTTATGGTCACTCTCAGTCAGTGTGTGGAGTTATGAACACTCTTGGTCAGTGTGGGAAGTTATGGTCACTCTCAGTCAGTGTGTGGAGTTATGGTCACTCTCAGTCACTGTGTGGTTTTTTGATCACTCTTGGTCAGTGTGGGGAGTTATGGTCACTCTCAGTCAGTGTGTGGAGTTATGATCACTCTTGGTTAGTGTGGGGAGTTATGGTCACTCTCAGTCAGTGTGTGGAGTTATGGTCACTCTCGGTCAGTGTGTGGAGTTATGATCACTCTTGGTCAGTGTGTGGAGTTATGATCACTCTTGGTCAGTGTGGGGAGTTATGGTCACTCTCAGTCAGTGTGTGGAGTTATGGTCACTGTCTGTCAGTGTGTGGAGTTATGGTCACTCTTGGTCAGTGTGGGGAGTTATGGTCACTCTCAGTCAGTGTGTGGAGTTATGATCACTCTTGGTCAGTGTGTGGAGTTATGGTCACTCTCAGTCAGAGTATGGACTTATGGTCACTCTCAGTTAGTGTGTGGAGTTATGGTCACTCTCAGTCAGTGTATGGAGTTATGGTCACTCTCAGTCAGTGTGTGGAGTTATGGTCACTCTCAGTCAGTGTGTGGAGTTATGATCACTCTTGGTCAGTGTGTGGAGTTATGATCACTCTCAGTCAGTGTGGGGAGTTATGGTCACTCCTGGTCAGTGAGTGGAGCTTTGGTATGGTCACTCTTGGTCAGTGTGTGGAGGTATGATCACTCTTGGTCAGTGTGGGGAGTTATGGTCACTCTCAATCAGTGTGTGGAGTTATGATCACTCTTGGTCAGTGTGGGGAGTACTGGTCACTCTCAGTCAGTGTGTGGATTTATGATCACTCTTGCTGAGTGTGGGGAGTTATGGTCACTCAGTCAGTGTGTGGAGTTATGGTCACTCTTGGTCAGTGTGTAGAGTTATGGTCATTCTCAGTCAGTGCGGGGATTTATGGTCACTCTCAGTCAGTGTGTGGAGTTATGGTCATTCTCAGTCAGTGTGTGGAGTTATGGTCACTCTCAGTCAGTGAGTGGAGTTATGGTCACTCTCGGTCAGTGTGTGGAGTTATGGTCACTCATGGTCAGTGTGGGCAGTTATGGTCACTCTCAGTCAGTGTGTGGAGTTATGATTACTCTTGGTTAATGTGGGGAGTTATGGTCACTCTCAGTCAGTGTGTGGAGTTATGAACACTCTTGGTTAGTGTGGGGAGTTATGGTCACTCAGTCAGTGTGTGTAGTTATGGTCACTCTCAGTCACTGTGTGGTTTTTTGATTACTCTTGGTCAGTGTGGGGAGTTATGGTCACTCTCAGTCAGTGTGTGGAGTTATGATCACTCTTGGTCAGTGTGGGAAGTTATGGTCACTCTCAGTCACTGTGTGGAGTTATGGTCACTCTTGGTCAGTGTGTGGATTTATGATCACTCTTGGTTAGTGTGGGGAGTTATGGTCACTCAGTCAGTGTGTGTAGTTATGGTCACTCTTGGTCAGTGTGGGGAGTTATGGTCACTCTTGTTCAGTGTGTGGAGTTATGGTCATTCTCAGTCAGTGTGGGGAGTTATGGTCACTCTCAGTCAGTGTGTGGAGTTATGGTCATTCTCAGTCAGTGTGTGGAGTTATGGTCACTCTCGGTCAGTGTGGGGAGTTATGGTCACTCAGTCAGTGTGTGTAGTTATGGTCACTCTTGGTCAGTGTGGGGAGTTATGGTCACTCTTGTTCAGTGTGTGGAGTTATGGTCATTCTCAGTCAGTGTGGGCAGTTATGGTCACTCTCAGTCAGTGTGTGGAGTTATGATCACTCTAGGTTAATGTGGGGAGTTATGGTCACTCTCAGTCAGTGTGTGGAGTTATGAACACTCTTGGTCAGTGTGGGGAGTTATGGTCACTCTCAGTCAGTGTGTGGAGTTATGGTCACTCTCAGTCAGTGTGTGGAGTTATGATCACTCTTGGTCAGTGTGGGGAGTTATGGTCACTCTGAGTCAGTGTGTGGAGTTATGGTCACTCTTGGTCAGTGTGCGGTGTTATGGTCACTCTCAGTCAGTGTGTGGAATTATGGTCACTCTTGGTCAGTGTGGGGAGTTATGGTCACTCTCAGTCAGTGTGTGGAGTTATGGTCACTCTCGGTCAGTGTGTGGAGTTATGTTCACTCTCGGTCAGTGTGTGGAGTTATGATCACTCTTGGTCAGTGTGTGGAGTTATGATCACTCTTGGTCAGTGTGGGGAGTTATGGTCACTCTCAGTCAGTGTGTGGAGTTATGATCACTCTTGGTCAGTGTGGGGAGTTATGGTCACTCTCAGTCAGTGTGTGGAGTTATGATCACTCTTGGTTAGTGTGTGGAGTTATGGTCACTCTCAGTCAGTGTGGGGAGTTATGGTCACTCTCAGTCAGTGTGTGGAGTTATGGGCACTCTTGGTCAGTGTGTGGAGTTATGGTCACTCTCAGTCAGTATGTGGAGTTATGGTCACTCTCGGTCAGTGTGTGGAGTTATGATCACTCTCGGTCAGTGTGTGGAGTTATGATCACTCTTGGTCAGTATGGGGAGTTATGGTCACTATCCGTCAGTGTGTGGAGTTATGGTCACTCTGAGTCAGTGTGGGGACTTATGATCACTCTTGGTCAGTGTGGGGAGTTATGGTCACTCTCAGTCAGTGTGTGGAGTTATGATCACTCTTGGTTAGTGTGGGGAGTTATGGTCACTCTCAGTCAGTGTGTGGAGTTATGGTCACTCTCGGTCAGTGTGTGGAGTTATGATCACTCTTGGTCAGTGTGTGGAGTTATGATCACTCTTGGTCAGTGTGGGGAGTTATGGTCACTCTCAGTCAGTGTGTGGAGTTATGGTCACTCTCTGTCAGTGTGTGGAGTTATGGTCACTCTTGGTCAGTGTGGGGAGTTATGGTCACTCTCAGTGAGTGCGGGGAGTTATGGTCACTCTCAGTCAGTGCGTGCAGTTATGGTCACTCTTGGTCAGTGCAGGGAGTTATGGTCACTCTCAGTCAGTGTGTGGAGTTATGGTCACTCTCTGTCCGTGTGTGGAGTTATGGTCATTCTCAGTCAGTGTGTGGAGTTATGATCACTCTTGGTCAGTGTGGGGAGTTATGGTCACTCTCAGTCAGTGTGTGGAGTTATGGTCACTCTCTGTCAGTGTGTGGAGTTATGGTCATTCTCAGTCAGTGTGGGGAGTTATGGTCACTCTCAGTCAGTGTGGGGAGTTATGGTCACTCTCAGTCAGTGTGTGGAGTTATGGGCACTCTTGGTCAGTGTGTGGAGTTATGGTCACTCTCAGTCAGTATGTGGAGTTATGGTCACTCTCGGTCAGTGTGTGGAGTTATGATCACTCTCGGTCAGTGTGTGGAGTTATGATCACTCTTGGTCAGTATGGGGAGTTATGGTCACTGTCCGTCAGTGTGTGGAGTTATGGTCACTCTGAGTCAGTGTGGGGACTTATGATCACTCTTGGTCAGTGTGGGGAGTTATGGTCACTCTCAGTCAGTGTGTGGAGTTATGATCACTCTTGGTTAGTGTGGGGAGTTATGGTCACTCTCAGTCAGTGTGTGGAGTTATGGTCACTCTCGGTCAGTGTGTGGAGTTATGATCACTCTTGGTCAGTGTGTGGAGTTATGATCACTCTTGGTCAGTGTGGGGAGTTATGGTCACTCTCAGTCAGTGTGTGGAGTTATGGTCACTCTCTGTCAGTGTGTGGAGTTATGGTCACTCTTGGTCAGTGTGGGGAGTTATGGTCACTCTCAGTGAGTGCGGGGAGTTATGGTCACTCTCAGTCAGTGCGTGCAGTTATGGTCACTCTTGGTCAGTGCAGGGAGTTATGGTCACTCTCAGTCAGTGTGTGGAGTTATGGTCACTCTCTGTCTGTGTGTGGAGTTATGGTCATTCTCAGTCAGTGTGTGGAGTTATGATCACTCTTGGTCAGTGTGGGGAGTTATGGTCACTCTCAGTCAGTGTGTGGAGTTATAGTCACTCTCTGTCAGTGTGTGGAGTTATGGTCATTCTCAGTCAGTGTGGGGAGTCATGGTCACTCTCAGTCAGTGTGGGGAGTTATGGTCACTCTCAGTCAGTGTGTGGAGTTATGGGCACTCTTCGTCAGTGTGTGGAGTTATGGTCACTCTCAGTCAGTATGTGGAGTTATGGTCACTCTCGGTCAGTGTGTGGAGTTATGATCACTCTCGGTCAGTGTGTGGAGTTATGATCACTCTTGGTCAGTATGGGGAGTTATGGTCACTGTCCGTCAGTGTGTGGAGTTATGGTCATTCTCAGTCAGTGTGGGGAGTTATGGTCACTCTCAGTCAGTGTGGGGAGTTATGGTCACTCTCAGTCAGTGTGTGGAGTTATGGGCACTCTTGGTCAGTGTGTGGAGTTATGGTCACTCTCAGTCAGTATGTGGAGTTATGGTCACTCTCGGTCAGTGTGTGGAGTTATGATCACTCTCGGTCAGTGTGTGTAGTTATGATCACTCTTGGTCAGTATGGGGAGTTATGGTCACTGTCCGTCAGTGTGTGGAGATATGGTCACTCTGAGTCAGTGTGGGGACTTATGATCACTCTTGGTCAGTGTGGGGAGTTATGGTCACTCTCAGTCAGTGTGTGGAGTTATGATCACTCTTGGTTAGTGTGGGGAGTTATGGTCACTCTCAGTCAGTGTGTGGAGTTATGGTCACTCTCGGTCAGTGTGTGGAGTTATGATCCCTCTTGGTCAGTGTGTGGAGTTATGATCACTCTTGGTCAGTGTGGGGAGTTATGTTCACTCTCAGTCAGTGTGTGGAGTTATGGTCACTCTCTGTCAGTGTGTGGAGTTATGGTCACTCTTGGTCAGTGTGGGGAGTTATGGTCACTCTCAGTCAGTGTGTGGAGTTATGATCACTCTTGGTCAGTGTGTGGAGTTATGGTCACTCTCAGTCAGAGTATGGACTTATGGTCACTCTCAGTTAGTGTGTGGAGTTATGGTCACTCTCAGTCAGTGTATGGAGTTATGGTCACTCTCAGTCAGTGTGTGGAGTTATGGTCACTCTCAGTCAGTGTGTGGAGTTATGATCACTCTTGGTCAGTGTGTGGAGTTATGATCACTCTCAGTCAGTGTGGGGAGTTATGGTCACTCCTGGTCAGTGAGTGGAGCTTTGGTATGGTCACTCTTGGTCAGTGTGTGGAGGTATGATCACTCTCAGTCAGTGTGGGGAGTTCTGGTCACTCCTGGTCAGTGTGGGGAGGTATGGTCACTCCTGGTCAGTGTTGGGAAGTATGGTCACTCTTGGTCAGTGTACGGAGTTATGGTCACTCTCAGTCAGTGTGGGGAGTTATGGTCACTCCTCGTGTGTGGAGGTATGGTCACTCTTGGTCTGTGTGTGGAGTTATGGTCACTCTCAGTCAGTGTGGGGAAATATGGTCACTCCTGGTCAGTGTGTGGAGTTATGGTCATTCTCAGTCAGTGTGGGGAGTTATAGTCACTCTCAGTCAGTGCGGGGAGTTATGGTCACTCTTGGTCAGTGTGGGGAGTTATGGTCACTCTCAGTGAGTGCGGGGAGTTATGGTCACTCTCAGTCAGTGCGTGCAGTTATGGTCACTCTTAGTCAGTGTGGGGAGTTTTGGTCACTCTCAGTCAGTGTGTGGAGTTATGGTCACTCTTGGTCAGTGTGTGGAGTTATGGTCACTCTCAGTCAGTGTGTGGGAGTTATGGTCACTCTTGGTCAGTGTGGGGAGTTTTGGTCACTCTCAGTCAGTGTGTGGAGTTATGATCACTCTTGGTCAGTGTGGGGAGTTATGGTCACTCTCGGTTAGTGTGTGGAGTTATGATCACTCTTGGTCAGTGTGTGGAGTTATGATCACTCTTGGTCAGTGCAGGGAGTTATGGTCACTCTCGGTTAGTGTGTGGAGTTATGGTCACTCTTGGTCAGTGTGGGGAGTTATGGTCACTCTCAGTCAGTGTGGGGAGTTATGTTCACTCTCAGTCAGTGTGGGGAGTTATGGTCACTCTTGGTCAGTGTGCGGTGTTATGGTCACTCTCAGTCAGTGTGTGGAATTATGGTCACTCTTGGTCAGTGTGGGGAGTTCTGGTCACTCTCAGTCAGTGTGTGGAGTTATGATCACACTTGGTCAGTGTGGGGAGTTATGGTCACTCTCAGTCAGTGTGTGGAGTTATGATCACTCTTGGTTAGTGTGTGGAGTTATGGTCATTCTCAGTCAGTGTGGGGAGTTATGGTCACTCTCAGTCAGTGTGGGGAGTTATGGTCACTCTCAGTCAGTGTGTGGAGTTATGATCACTCTTGGTCAGTGTGGGGAGTTCTGGTCACTCTCAGTCAGTGTGTGGATTTATGATCACTCTTGCTGAGTGTGGGGAGTTATGGACACTCAGTCAGTGTGTGGAGTTATGGACACTCTTGGTCAGTGTGTGGAGTTATGGTCATTCTCAGTCAGTGTGGGGATTTATGGTCACTCTCAGTCAGTGTGTGGAGTTATGGTCATTCTCAGTCACTGTGTGGAGTTATGGTCACTCTCAGTCAGTGAGTGGAGTTATGGTCACTCGGTCAGTGTGTGGAGTTATGGTCACTCTTGGTCAGTGTGGGCAGTTATGGTCACTCTCAGTCAGTGTGTGGAGTTATGATCACTCTTGGTTAATGTGGGGAGTTATGGTCACTCTCAGTCAGTGTGTGGAGTTATGAAAACTCTTGGTCAGTGTGGGGAGTTATGGTCACTCTCAGTCAGTGTGTGGAGTTATGGTCACTCTCAGTCACTGTGTGGAGTTTTGATCACTCTTGGTCAGTGTGGGGAGTTATGGTCACTCTCAGTCAGTGTGTGGAGTTATGATCACTCTTGGTCAGTGTGGGAAGTTATGGTCACTCTCAGTCAGTGTGTGGAGTTATGGTCACTCTTGGTCAGTGTGGGGAGTTATGGTCACTCTCAGTCAGTGTGTGGATTTATGATCACTCTTGGTTAGTGTGGGGAGTTATGGTCACTCAGTCAGTGTGTGTAGTTATGGTCACTCTTGGTCAGTGTGGGGATGTATGGTCACTCTTGGTCAGTGTGTGGAGTTATGGTCATTCTCAGTCAGTGTGGGGAGTTATGGTCACTCTCAGTCAGTGTGAGGAGTTATGGTCACTCTCAGTCAGTGTGTGGAGTTATGGTCATTCTCAGTCAGTGTGTGGAGTTATGGTCACTCTCGGTCAGTGTGTGGAGTTATGGTCACTCTTGGTCAGTGTGGGCAGTTATCGTCACTCTCAGTCAGTGTGTGGAGTTATGATCACTCTTGGTTAATGTGGGGAGTTATGGTCACTCTCAGTCAGTGTGTGGAGTTATGAACACTCTTGGTCAGTGTGGGGAGTTATGGTCACTCTCAGTCAGTGTGTGGAGTTATGGTCACTCTCAGTCAGTGTGTGGAGTTATGATCACTCTTGGTCAGTGTGGGGAGTTATGGTCACTCTCAGTCAGTGTGTGGAGTTATGGTCACTCTTGGTCAGTGTGCGGTGTTATGGTCACTCTCAGTCAGTGTGTGGAATTATGGTCACTCTTGGTCAGTGTGGGGAGTTATGGTCACTCTCAGTCAGTTTGTGGAGTTATGGTCACTCTCGGTCAGTGTGTGGAGTTATATTCACTCTCAGTCAGTGTGTGGAGTTATGGTCACTCTTGGTCAGTGTGGGGAGTTATGGTCACTCTCAGTCAGTGTGTGGAGTTATGATCACTCTTGGTCAGTGTGGGGAGTTATGGTCACTCTCAGTCAGTGTGTGGAGTTATGATCACTCTTGGTTAGTGTGTGGAGTTATGGTCATTCTCAGTCAGTGTGGGGAGTTATGGTCACTCTCAGTCAGTGTGGGGAGTTATGGTCACTCTCAGTCAGTGTGTGGAGTTATGGTCACTCTCGGTCAGTGTGTGGAGTTATGGTCACTCTCAGTCAGTATGTGGAGTTATGGTCACTCTCGGTCAGTGTGTGGAGTTATGATCACTCTCGGTCAGTGTGTGGAGTTATGATCACTCTTGGTCAGTATGGGGAGTTATGGTCACTGTCCGTCAGTGTGTGGAGTTATGGTCACTCTGAGTCAGTGTGGGGACTTATGATCACTCTTGGTCAGTGTGGGGAGTTATGGTCACTCTCAGTCAGTGTGTGGAGTTATGATCACTCTTGGTTAGTGTGGGGAGTTATGGTCACTCTCAGTCAGTGTGTGGAGTTATGGTCACTCTCGGTCAGTGTGTGGAGTTATGATCACTCTTGGTCAGTGTGTGGAGTTATGATCACTCTTGGTCAGTGTGGGGAGTTATGGTCACTCTCAGTCAGTGTGTGGAGTTATGGTCACTCTCAGTCAGTGTGTGGAGTTATGGTCACTCTTGGTCAGTGTGGGGAGTTATGGTCACTCTCAGTCAGTGTGTGGAGTTATGATCACTCTTGGTCAGTGTGTGGAGTTATGGTCACTCTCAGTCAGAGTATGGAGTTATGGTCACTCTCAGTTAGTGTGTGGAGTTATGGTCACTCTCAGTCAGTGTATGGAGTTATGGTCACTCTCAGTCAGTGTGTGGAGTTATGGTCACTCTCAGTCATTGTGTGGAGTGATGATCAATCTTGGTCAGTGTGTGGAGTTATGATCACTCTCAGTCAGTGTGGGGAGTTATGGTCACTCCTGTTCAGAGAGTGGAGCTTTGGTATGGTCACTCTTGGTCAGTGTGTGGAGGTATGATCACTCTCAGTCAGTGTGGGGAGTTCTGGTCACTCCTGGTCAGTGTGGGGAGGTATGGTCACTCCTGGTCAGTGTTGGGAAGTATGGTCACTCTTGGTCAGTGTGCGGAGTTATGGTCACTCTCAGTCAGTGTGGGGAGTTATGGTCACTCCTGGTCAGTGTGTGGAGGTATGGTCACTCTCAGTCAGTGTGGGGAAATATGGTCACTCCTGGTCAGTGTGTGGAGTTATGGTCATTCTCAGTCAGTGTGGGGAGTTATAGTCACTCTCAGTCAGTGCGGGGAGTTATGGTAACTCTTGGTCAGTGTGGGGAGTTATGGTCACTCTCAGTGAGTGCGGGGAGTTATGGTCACTCTCAGTCAGTGCGTGCAGTTATGGTCACTCTTAGTCAGTGTGGGGAGTTTAGGTCACTCTCAGTCAGTGTGTGGAGTTATGGTCACTCTTGGTCAGTGTGTGGAGTTATGGTCACTCTCAGTCAGTGTGTGGGAGTTATGGTCACTCTTGGTCAGTGTGGGGAGTTTTGGTCACTCTCAGTCAGTGTGTGGAGTTATGATCACTCTTGGTCAGTGTGGGGAGTTATGGTCACTCTCGGTTAGTGTGTGGAGTTATGATCACTCTTGGTCAGTGTGTGGAGTTATGATCACTCTTGGTCAGTGCAGGGAGTTATGGTCACTCTCGGTTAGTGTGTAGAGTTATGATCACTCTTGGTCAGTGTGGGGAATTATGCTCACTCTCGATCAGTGTGTGGAGTTATGATCACTCTTGGTCAGTGTGTGGAGTTATGGTCACTCTCGGTCAGTGTGTGGAGTTATGATCACTCTTGGTCAGTGTGGGGAGTTATGGTCACTCTCGGTTAGTGTGTGGAGTTATGATCACTCTCGGTCAGTGTGGGGAGTTATGGTCACTCTCGGTTAGTGTGTGGAGTAATGATCACTCTTAGTCAGTGTGTGGAGTTATGATCACTCTTGGTCAGTGTGGGGAGTTATGGTCACTCTCGGTTAGTGTGTGGAGTTATGATCACTCTCGGTCAGTGTGGGGTGTTATGGTCACTCTCGGTTAGTGTGTGGAGTAATGATCACTCTCAGTCAGTGTGTGGAGTTATGATCACTCTCGGTCAGTGTGTGGAGTTATGATCACTCTTGGTCAGTGCAGGGAGTTATGGTCACTCTCGGTTAGTGTGTGGAGTTATGATCACTCTTGGTCAGTGTGGGTAGTTATGGTCACTCTCGGTCAGTGTGTGGATTTATGATCACTCTTGGTCAGTGTGGGGAGTTATGGTCACTGTCGGTTAGTGTGTTGAGTTATGATCACTCTTGGTCAGTGTGAGGAGTTATGGTCACTCTCAGTCAGTGAGGGGAGTTATAGTCACTCTTGGTCAGTGTGGGGAGATTTGGTCACTCTCAGTCAGTGTGGGGAGTTATGGTCACTCTCATTCAGTGTGGGGAGTTTTGGTCACTCTCAGTCAGTGTGTGGAGTTATGGTCACTCTCGGTCAGTGTGTGGAGTTATGATCACTCTTGGTCAGTGTGTGGAATTATGATCACTCTCGGTCAGTGTGGAGAGTTATGGTCACTCTCAGTCAGTGTGTGGAGTTATGGTCACTCTCAGTCAGTGTGTGGAGTTATGGTCACTCTTGGTCAGTGTGGGGAGTTATGGTCACTCTCAGTCAGTGTGTGGAGTTATGATCACTCTTGGTCAGTGTGTGGAGTTATGGTCACTCTCAGTCAGTGTATGGAGTTATGGTCACTCTCAGTCAGGGTGTGTAGTTATGGTCACTCTCAGTCAGTGTATGGAGTTATGATCACTCTCAGTCAGTGTGTGGAGTTATGGTCACTCTCAGTCAGTGTGTGGAGTTATGATCACTCTTTGTCAGTGTGTGGAGTTATGATCCCTCTCAGTCAGTGTGGGGAGTTATGGTCACTCCTGGTCAGTGAGTGGAGTTTTGGTCACTCTCAGTCAGTCAGTGGAGTTATGGTCACTCTCGGTCAGTATGGTGAGTTATGGTCACTCTCAGTCAGTGTGTGGAGTTATGGTCACTCTTGGTCAGTGTGTGGAGGTATGATCACTCTCAGTCAGTGTGGGGAGTTATGGTCACTCCTGGTCAGTTGTGGGGAGGTATGGTCACTCCTGGTCAGTGTTGGGAAGTATGGTCACTCCTGGTCAGTGTGTGGAGTTATGGTCACTCACAGTCAGTGTGGGGAGTTATGGTCACTACTGGTCAGTGTGGGGAGGTATGGTCACTCCTGGTCAGTGTGTGGAGTTATGGTCACTCTCAGTCAGTGTGGGGAAATATGGTCACTCTTGGTCAGTGTGGGGAGTTATGGTCACTCTCAGTCAGTGCGGGGAGTTATGGTCACTCTTGGTCAGTGTGGGGAGTTTTGGTCACGCTCAGTCAGTGTGTGGAGTTATGATCACTCTCGGTCAGTGCGGGGAGTTATGATCACTCTTGGTCAGTGTGTGGAGTTATGGTCACTCTCAGTCAGTGCGGGGAGTTATGATCACTCTTGGTCAGTGTGTGCAGTTATGGTCTCTCTCAGTCAGTGTGCGGAGTTATGATCACTCTTGGTCAGTGTGGGGAGTTATGGTCACTCTCGGTTAGTGTGTGCAGTTATGGTCACTCTCAGTCAGTGTGCGGAGTTATGATCACTCTTGGTCAGTGTGGGGAGTTATGGTCACTCTCGGTTTGTGTGTGGAGTTATGATCACTCTTGGTCAGTGTGTGGAGTTATGATCACTCTTGGTCAGTACAGGGAGTTATGATCACTCTTGGTTAGTGTGTGGAGTTATGGTCACTCTCAGTCAGTGTGGGGAGTTATGATCACTCTTGGTTAGTGTGTGGAGTTCTGGTCACTCTCAGTCAGTGTGCGGAGTTATGGTCACTCTGAGTCAGTGTGGGGAGTTTTGATCACTCTTGGTCAGTGTGGGGAGTTATGGTCACTATCGGTCAGTTTGTGGAGTTATGATCACTCTTGGTCAGTGTGGGGAGTTATGGTCACTCTCAGTCAGTGTGTGGAGTTATGGTCACTCGGTCAGTGTGTGGAGTTATGGTCACTCTCAGTCAGTGTGTGGAGTTTTGATCGCTCTTGGTCAGTGTGGGGAGTTATGGTCACTCTCAGTCAGTGTGTGGAGTTATGATCACTCTTGGTCAGTGTGGGAAGTTATGGTCACTCTCAGTCGGTATGTGGAGTTATGGTCACTCTTGGTCAGTGTGGGGAGTTATGTTCACTCTCAGTCAGTGTGTGGATTTATGATCACTCTTGGTTAGTGTGGGGAGTTATGGTCACTCAGTCAGTGTGTGTAGTTATGGTCACTCTTGGTCAGTGTGGGGAGTTATGGTCACTCTTGGTCAGTGTGTGGAGTTATGGTCATTCTCAGTCAGTGTGGGGAGTTATGGTCACTCTCAGTCAGTGTGAGGAGTTATGGTCACTCTCAGTCAGTGTGTGGAGTTATGGTCATTCTCAGTCAGTGTGTGGAGTTATGGTCACTCTCAGTCAGTTTGTGAAGTTATGATCACTCTTGGTCAGTGTGCGCAGTTATGGTCACTCTCAGTCAGTGTGTGGAGTTATGATCACTCTTGGTTAATGTGGGGAGTTATGGTCACTCTCAGTCAGTGTGTGGAGTTATGGTCACTCTCGGTCAGTGTGTGGAGTTATGATCACTCTTGGTCAGTGTGGGGAGTTATGGTCACTCTCGGTTAGTGTGTGGAGTTATGATCACTCTCGCTCAGTGTGGGGAGTTATGGTCACTCTCGGTTAGTGTGTGGAGTTATGATCACTCTTATTCAGTGTGTGGAGTTATGATCACTCTCAGTCAGTGTGGGGAGTTATGGTCACTCTTGGTCAGTGTGGGGAGTTATGTTCACTCTCAGTCAGTGTGTGGATTTATGATCACTCTTGGTTAGTGTGGGGAGTTATGGTCACTCAGTCAGTGTGTGTAGTTATGGTCACTCTTGGTCAGTGTGGGGAGTTATGGTCACTCTTGGTCAGTGTGTGGAGTTATGGTCATTCTCAGTCAGTGTGGGGAGTTATGGTCACTCTCAGTCAGTGTGAGGAGTTATGGTCACTCTCAGTCAGTGTGTGGAGTTATGGTCATTCTCAGTCAGTGTGTGGAGTTATGGTCACTCTCAGTCAGTTTGTGAAGTTATGATCACTCTTGGTCAGTGTGCGCAGTTATGGTCACTCTCAGTCAGTGTGTGGAGTTATGATCACTCTTGGTTAATGTGGGGAGTTATGGTCACTCTCAGTCAGTGTGTGGAGTTATGGTCACTCTCGGTCAGTGTGTGGAGTTATGATCACTCTTGGTCAGTGTGGGGAGTTATGGTCACTCTCGGTTAGTGTGTGGAGTTATGATCACTCTCGCTCAGTGTGGGGAGTTATGGTCACTCTCGGTTAGTGTGTGGAGTAATGATCACTCTTAGTCAGTGTGTGGAGTTATGATCACTCTCAGTCAGTGTGGGGAGTTATGGTCACTCTTGGTCAGTGTGGGGAGTTATGGTCACTCTCGGTTAGTGTGTGGAGTTATGATCACTCTCGGTCAGTGTGGGGAGTTATGGTCACTCTCGGTTAGTGTGTGGAGTAATGATCACTCTTAGTCAGTGTGTGGAGTTATGATCACTCTTGGTCAGTGTGGGGAGTTATGATCACTCTTGGTCAGTGCAGGGAGTTATGGTCACTCTCGGTTAGTGTGTGGAGTTATGATCACTCTTGGTCAGTGTGGGTAGTTATGGTCACTCTCGGTCAGTGTGTGGAGTTATGATCACTCTTGGTCAGTGTGGGGAGTTATGGTCACTGTCGGTTAGTGTGTGGAGTTATGATCACTCTTGGTCAGTGTGTGGAGTTATGGTCACTCTCGGTTAGTGTGTGAAGTTATGATCACTCTTGGTCAGTGTGGGGAGTTATGGTCACTCTCAGTCAGTGAGGGGAGTTATAGTCACTCTTGGTCAGTGTGGGGAGATTTGGTCACTCTCAGTCAGTGTGGGGAGTTATGGTCACTCTCATTCAGTGTGGGGAGTTTTGGTCACTCTCAGTCAGTGTGTGGAGTTATGGTCACTCTCGGTCAGTGTGTGGAGTTATGATCACTCTTGGTCAGTGTGTGGAATTATGATCACTCTCGGTCAGTGTGGAGAGTTATGGTCACTCTCAGTCAGTGTGTGGAGTTATGGTCACTCTCAGTCAGTGTGTGGAGTTATGGTCACTCTTGGTCAGTGTGGGGAGTTATGGTCACTCTCAGTCAGTGTGTGGAGTTATGATCACTCTTGGTCAGTGTGTGGAGTTATGGTCACTCTCAGTCAGTGTATGGAGTTATGGTCACGCTCAGTCAGGGTGTGTAGTTATGGTCACTCTCAGTCAGTGTATGGAGTTCCGATCACTCTCAGTCAGTGTGTGGAGTTATGGTCACTCTCAGTCAGTGTGTGGAGTTATGATCACTCTTTGTCAGTGTGTGGAGTTATGATCCCTCTCAGTCAGTGTGGGGAGTTATGGTCACTCCTGGTCAGTGAGTGGAGTTTTGGTCACTCTCAGTCAGTCAGTGGAGTTATGGTCACTCTCGGTCAGTATGGTGAGTTATGGTCACTCTCAGTCAGTGTGTGGAGTTATGGTCACTCTTGGTCAGTGTGTGGAGGTATGATCACTCTCAGTCAGTGTGGGGAGTTATGGTCACTCCTGGTCAGTTGTGGGGAGGTATGGTCACTCCTGGTCAGTGTTGGGAAGTATGGTCACTCCTGGTCAGTGTGTGGAGTTATGGTCACTCTCAGTCAGTGTGGGGAGTTATGGTCACTACTGGTCAGTGTGGGGAGGTATGGTCACTCCTGGTCAGTGTGTGGAGTTATGGTCACTCTCAGTCAGTGTGGGGAAATATGGTCACTCTTGGTCAGTGTGGGGAGTTATGGTCACTCTCAGTCAGTGCGGGGAGTTATGGTCACTGTTGGTCAGTGTGGGGAGTTTTGGTCACGCTCAGTCAGTGTGTGGAGTTATGATCACTCTCGGTCAGTGCGGGGAGTTATGATCACTCTTGGTCAGTGTGTGGAGTTATGGTCACTCTCAGTCAGTGTGTGGAGTTATGGTCACTCTCAGTCAGTGTGGGGAAATATGGTCACTCTTGGTCAGTGTGGGGAGTTATGGTCACTCTCAGTCAGTGCGGGGAGTTATGGTCACTCTTGGTCAGTGTGGGGAGTTTTGGTCACGCTCAGTCAGTGTGTGGAGTTATGATCACTCTCGGTCAGTGCGGGGAGTTATGATCACTCTTGGTCAGTGTGTGGAGTTATGGTCACTCTCAGTCAGTGCGGGGAGTTATGATCACTCTTGGTCAGTGTGTGCAGTTATGGTCTCTCTCAGTCAGTGTGCGGAGTTATGATCACTCTTGGTCAGTGTGGGGAGTTATGGTCACTCTCGGTTAGTGTGTGCAGTTATGGTCACTCTCAGTCAGTGTGCGGAGTTATGATCACTCTTGGTCAGTGTGGGGAGTTATGGTCACTCTCGGTTTGTGTGTGGAGTTATGATCACTCTTGGTCAGTGTGTGGAGTTATGATCACTCTTGGTCAGTACAGGGAGTTATGATCACTCTTGGTTAGTGTGTGGAGTTATGGTCACTCTCAGTCAGTGTGGGGAGTTATGATCACTCTTGGTTAGTGTGTGGAGTTATGGTCACTCTCAGTCAGTGTGCGGAGTTATGGTCACTCTGAGTCAGTGTGGGGAGTTTTGATCACTCTTGGTCAGTGTGGGGAGTTATGGTCACTATCGGTCAGTTTGTGGAGTTATGATCACTCTTGGTCAGTGTGGGGAGTTATGGTCACTCTCAGTCAGTGTGTGGAGTTATGGTCACTCTCGGTCAGTGTGTGGAGTTATGGTCACTCTCAGTCAGTGTGTGGAGTTTTGATCGCTCTTGGTCAGTGTGGGGAGTTATGGTCACTCTTGGTCAGTACAGGGAGTTATGATCACTCTTGGTTAGTGTGTGGAGTTATGGTCACTCTCAGTCAGTGTGGGGAGTTATGATCACTCTTGGTTAGTGTGTGGAGTTATGGTCACTCTCAGTCAGTGTGTGGAGTTATGGTCACTCTCAGTCAGTGTGGGGAAATATGGTCACTCTTGGTCAGTGTGGGGAGTTATGGTCACTCTCAGTCAGTGCGGGGAGTTATGGTCACTCTTGGTCAGTGTGGGGAGTTTTGGTCACGCTCAGTCAGTGTGTGGAGTTATGATCACTCTCGGTCAGTGCGGGGAGTTATGATCACTCTTGGTCAGTGTGTGGAGTTATGGTCACTCTCAGTCAGTGCGGGGAGTTATGATCACTCTTGGTCAGTGTGTGCAGTTATGGTCTCTCTCAGTCAGTGTGCGGAGTTATGATCACTCTTGGTCAGTGTGGGGAGTTATGGTCACTCTCGGTTAGTGTGTGCAGTTATGGTCACTCTCAGTCAGTGTGCGGAGTTATGATCACTCTTGGTCAGTGTGGGGAGTTATGGTCACTCTTGGTTTGTGTGTGGAGTTATGATCACTCTTGGTCAGTGTGTGGAGTTATGATCACTCTTGGTCAGTACAGGGAGTTATGATCACTCTTGGTTAGTGTGTGGAGTTATGGTCACTCTCAGTCAGTGTGGGGAGTTATGATCACTCTTGGTTAGTGTGTGGAGTTATGGTCACTCTCAGTCAGTGTGCGGAGTTATGGTCACTCTGAGTCAGTGTGGGGAGTTTTGATCACTCTTGGTCAGTGTGGGGAGTTATGGTCACTATCGGTCAGTTTGTGGAGTTATGATCACTCTTGGTCAGTGTGGGGAGTTATGGTCACTCTCAGTCAGTGTGTGGAGTTATGGTCACTCTCGGTCAGTGTGTCGAGTTATGGTCACTCTCAGTCAGTGTGTGGAGTTTTGATCGCTCTTGGTCAGTGTGGGGAGTTATGGTCAATCTCAGTCAGTGTGTGGAGTTATGATCACTCTTGGTCAGTGTGGGAAGTTATGGTCACTCTCAGTCAGTATGTGGAGTTATGGTCACTCTTGGTCAGTGTGGGGAGTTATGTTCACTCTCAGTCAGTGTGTGGATTTATGATCACTCTTGGTTAGTGTGGGGAGTTATGGTCACTCAGTCAGTGTGTGTAGTTATGGTCACTCTTGGTCAGTGTGGGGAGTTATGGTCACTCTTGGTCAGTGTGTGGAGTTATGGTCATTCTCAGTCAGTGTGGGGAGTTATGGTCACTCTCAGTCAGTGTGAGGAGTTATGGTCACTCTCAGTCAGTGTGTGGAGTTATGGTCATTCTCAGTCAGTGTGTGGAGTTATGGTCACTCTCGGTCAGTTTGTGAAGTTATGATCACTCTTGGTCAGTGTGGGCAGTTATGGTCACTCTCAGTCAGTGTGTGGAGTTATGATCACTCTTGGTTAATGTGGGGAGTTATGGTCACTCTCAGTCAGTGTGTGGAGTTATGGTCACTCTCGGTCAGTGTGTGGAGTTATGATCACTCTTGGTCAGTGTGGGGAGTTATGGTCACTCTCGGTTAGTGTGTGGAGTTATGATCACTCTCGCTCAGTGTGGGGAGTTATGGTCACTCTCGGTTAGTGTGTGGAGTAATGATCACTCTTAGTCAGTGTGTGGAGTTATGATCACTCTCAGTCAGTGTGGGGAGTTATGGTCACTCCTGGTCAGTGTGGGGAGTTATGGTCACTCTCGGTTAGTGTGTGGAGTTATGATCACTCTCGGTCAGTGTGGGGAGTTATGGTCACTCTCGGTTAGTGTGTGGAGTAATGATCACTCTTAGTCAGTGTGTGGAGTTATGATCACTCTTGGTCAGTGTGGGGAGTTATGGTCACTCTCGGTTAGTGTGTGGAGTTATGATCACTCTCGGTCAGTGTGGGGTGTTATGGTCACTCTCGGTTAGTGTGTGGAGTAATGATCACTCTTGGTCAGTGCAGGGAGTTATGGTCACTCTCGGTTAGTGTGTGGAGTTATGATCACTCTTGGTCAGTGTGGGTAGTTATGGTCACTCTCGGTCAGTGTGTGGAGTTATGATCACTCTTGGTCAGTGTGGGGAGTTATGGTCACTGTCGGTTAGTGTGTGGAGTTATGATCACTCTTGGTCAGTGTGTGGAGTTATGGTCACTCTCGGTTAGTGTGTGGAGTTATGATCACTCTTGGTCAGTGTGGGGAGTTATGGTCACTCTCAGTCAGTGAGGGGAGTTATAGTCACTCTTGGTCAGTGTGGGGAGATTTGGTCACTCTCAGTCAGTGTGGGGAGTTATGGTCACTCTCATTCAGTGTGGGGAGTTTTGGTCACTCTCAGTCAGTGTGTGGAGTTATGGTCACTCTCGGTCAGTGTGTGGAGTTATGATCACTCTTGGTCAGTGTGTGGAATTATGATCACTCTCGGTCAGTGTGGAGAGTTATGGTCACTCTCAGTCAGTGTGTGGAGTTATGTTCACTCTCAGTCAATGTGTGGAGTTATGGTCACTCTTGGTCAGTGTGGGGAGTTATGGTCACTCTCAGTCAGTGTGTGGAGTTATGATCACTCTTGGTCAGTGTGTGGAGTTATGGTCACTCTCAGTCAGTGTATGGAGTTATGGTCACTCTCAGTCAGGGTGTGTAGTTATGGTCACTCTCAGTCAGTGTATGGAGTTATGATCACTCTCAGTCAGTGTGTGGAGTTATGGTCACTCTCAGTCAGTGTGTGGAGTTATGATCACTCTTTGTCAGTGTGTGGAGTTATGATCCCTCTCAGTCAGTGTGGGGAGTTATGGTCACTCCTGGTCAGTGAGTGGAGTTTTGGTCACTCTCAGTCAGTCAGTGGAGTTATGGTCACTCTCGGTCAGTATGGTGAGTTATGGTCACTCTCAGTCAGTGTGTGGAGTTATGGTCACTCTTGGTCAGTGTGTGGAGGTATGATCACTCTCAGTCAGTGTGGGGAGTTATGGTCACTCCTGGTCAGTTGTGGGGAGGTATGGTCACTCCTGGTCAGTGTTGGGAAGTATGGTCACTCCTGGTCAGTGTGTGGAGTTATGGTCACTCTCAGTCAGTGTGGGGAGTTATGGTCACTACTGGTCAGTGTGGGGAGGTATGGTCACTCCTGGTCAGTGTGTGGAGTTATGGTCACTCTCAGTCAGTGTGGGGAAATATGGTCACTCTTGGTCAGTGTGGGGAGTTATGGTCACTCTCAGTCAGTGCGGGGAGTTATGGTCACTGTTGGTCAGTGTGGGGAGTCTTGGTCACGCTCAGTCAGTGTGTGGAGTTATGATCACTCTCGGTCAGTGCGGGGAGTTATGATCACTCTTGGTCAGTGTGTGGAGTTATGGTCACTCTCAGTCAGTGCGGGGAGTTATGATCACTCTTGGTCAGTGTGTGCAGTTATGGTCTCTCTCAGTCAGTGTGCGGAGTTATGATCACTCTTGGTCAGTGTGGGGAGTTATGGGCACTCTCGGTTAGTGTGTGCAGTTATGGTCACTCTCAGTCAGTGTGCGGAGTTATGATCACTCTTGGTCAGTGTGGGGAGTTATGGTCACTCTCGGTTTGTGTGTGGAGTTATGATCACTCTTGGTCAGTGTGTGGAGTTATGATCACTCTTGGTCAGTACAGGGAGTTATGATCACTCTTGGTTAGTGTGTGGAGTTATGGTCACTCTCAGTCAGTGTGGGGAGTTATGATCACTCTTGGTTAGTGTGTGGAGTTATGGTCACTCTCAGTCAGTGTGCGGAGTTATGGTCACTCTGAGTCAGTGTGGGGAATTTTGATCACTCTTGGTCAGTGTGGGGAGTTATGGTCACTATCGGTCAGTTTGTGGAGTTATGATCACTCTTGGTCAGTGTGGGGAGTTATGGTCACTCTCAGTCAGTGTGTGGAGTTATGGTCACTCTCGGTCAGTGTGTGGAGTTATGGTCACTCTCAGTCAGTGTGTGGAGTTTTGATCGCTCTTGGTCAGTGTGGGGAGTTATGGTCACTCTCAGTCAGTGTGTGGAGTTATGATCACTCTTGGTCAGTGTGGGAAGTTATGGTCACTCTCAGTCAGTATGTGGAGTTATGGTCACTCTTGGTCAGTGTGTGGAGTTATGGTCACTCTCAGTCAGTGTGGGGAGTTATGGTCACTCCTGGTCAGTGTGTGGAGGTATGGTCACTCTCAGTCAGTGTGGGGAAATATGGTCACTCCTGGTCAGTGTGTGGAGTTATGGTCATTCTCAGTCAGTGTGGGGAGTTATAGTCACTCTCAGTCAGTGCGGGGAGTTATGGTAACTCTTGGTCAGTGTGGGGAGTTATGGTCACTCTCAGTGAGTGCGGGGAGTTATGGTCACTCTCAGTCAGTGCGTGCAGTTATGGTCACTCTTAGTCAGTGTGGGGAGTTTAGGTCACTCTCAGTCAGTGTGTGGAGTTATGGTCACTCTTGGTCAGTGTGTGGAGTTATGGTCACTCTCAGTCAGTGTGTGGGAGTTATGGTCACTCTTGGTCAGTGTGGGGAGTTTTGGTCACTCTCAGTCAGTGTGTGGAGTTATGATCACTCTTGGTCAGTGTGGGGAGTTATGGTCACTCTCGGTTAGTGTGTGGAGTTATGATCACTCTTGGTCAGTGTGTGGAGTTATGATCACTCTTGGTCAGTGCAGGGAGTTATGGTCACTCTCGGTTAGTGTGTAGAGTTATGATCACTCTTGGTCAGTGTGGGGAATTATGCTCACTCTCGATCAGTGTGTGGAGTTATGATCACTCTTGGTCAGTGTGTGGAGTTTTGGTCACTCTCAGTCAGTGTGTGGAGTTTTGATCGCTCTTGGTCAGTGTGGGGAGTTATGGTCACTCTCAGTCAGTGTGTGGAGTTATGATCACTCTTGGTCAGTGTGGGAAGTTATGGTCACTCTCAGTCAGTATGTGGAGTTATGGTCACTCTTGGTCAGTGTGGGGAGTTATGTTCACTCTCAGTCAGTGTGTGGATTTATGATCACTCTTGGTTAGTGTGGGGAGTTATGGTCACTCAGTCAGTGTGTGTTGTTATGGTCACTCTTGGTCAGTGTGGGGAGTTATGGTCACTCTTGGTCAGTGTGTGGAGTTATGGTCATTCTCAGTCAGTGTGGGGAGTTATGGTCACTCTCAGTCAGTGTGAGGAGTTATGGTCACTCTCAGTCAGTGTGTGGAGTTATGGTCATTCTCAGTCAGTGTGTGGAGTTATGGTCACTCTCGGTCAGTTTGTGAAGTTATGATCACTCTTGGTCAGTGTGGGCAGTTATGGTCACTCTCAGTCAGTGTGTGGAGTTATGATCACTCTTGGTTAATGTGGGGAGTTATGGTCACTCTCAGTCAGTGTGTGGAGTTATGGTCACTCTCATTCACTGTGTGGTGTTTTGATCACTCTTGGTCAGTGTGTGGAGTTATGGTCACTCTCAGTCAGTGTGTGGAGTTATGGTCACTCTTGGTCAGTGTGGGGAGTTATGGTCACTCTCAGTCAGTGTGTGGAGTTATGATCACTCTTGGTCAGTGTGTGGAGTTATGGTCACTCTCAGTCAGAGTATGGAGTTATGGTCACTCTCAGTTAGTGTGTGGAGTTATGGTCACTCTCAGTCAGTGTATGGAGTTATGGTCACTCTCAGTCAGTGTGTGGAGTTATGGTCACTCTCAGTCAGTGTGTGGAGTTATGATCAATCTTGGTCAGTGTGGGGAGTTATGATCACTCTCAGTCAGTGTGGGGAGTTATGGTCACTCCTGTTCAGAGAGTGGAGCTTTGGTATGGTCACTCTTGGTCAGTGTGTGGAGGTATGATCACTCTCAGTCAGTGTGGGGAGTTATGGTCACTCCTGGTCAGTGTGGGGAGGTATGGTCACTCCTGGTCAGTGTTGGGAAGTATGGTCACTCTTGGTCAGTGTGCGGAGTTATGGTCACTCTCAGTCAGTGTGGGGAGTTATGGTCACTCCTGGTCAGTGTGTGGAGGTATGGTCACTCTTGGTCTGTGCGTGGAGTTATGGTCACTCTCAGTCAGTGTGGGGAAATATGGTCACTCCTGGTCAGTGTGTGGAGTTATGGTCATTCTCAGTCAGTGTGGGGAGTTATAGTCACTCTCAGTCAGTGCGGGGAGTTATGGTAACTCTTGGTCAGTGTGGGGAGTTATGGTCACTCTCAGTGAGAGCGGGGAGTTATGGTCACTCTCAGTCAGTGCGTGCAGTTATGGTCACTCTTTGTCAGTGTGGGGAGTTTAGGTCACTCTCAGTCAGTGTGTGGAGTTATGGTCACTCTTGGTCAGTGTGTGGAGTTATGGTCACTCTCAGTCAGTGTGTGGGAGTTATGGTCACTCTTGGTCAGTGTGGGGAGTTTTGGTCACTCTCAGTCAGTGTGTGGAGTTATGATCACTCTTGGTCAGTGTGGGGAGTTATGGTCACTCTCGGTTAGTGTGTGGAGTTATGATCACTCTTGGTCAGTGTGTGGAGTTATGATCACTCTTGGTCAGTGCAGGGAGTTATGGTCACTCTCGGTTAGTGTGTAGAGTTATGATCACTCTTGGTCAGTGTGGGGAATTATGCTCACTCTCGATCAGTGTGTGGAGTTATGATCACTCTTGGTCAGTGTGTGGAGTTATGGTCACTCTCGGTCAGTGTGTGGAGTTATGATCACTCTTGGTCAGTGTGGGGAGTTATGGTCACTCTCGGTTAGTGTGTGGAGTTATGATCACTCTCGCTCAGTGTGGGGAGTTATGGTCACTCTCGGTTAGTGTGTGGAGTAATGATCACTCTTAGTCAGTGTGTGGAGTTATGATCACTCTCAGTCAGTGTGGGGAGTTATGGTCACTCTTGGTCAGTGTGGGGAGTTATGGTCACTCTCGGTTAGTGTGTGGAGTTATGATCACTCTCGGTCAGTGTGGGGAGTTATGGTCACTCTCGGTTAGTGTGTGGAGTAATGATCACTCTTAGTCAGTGTGTGGAGTTATGATCACTCTTGGTCAGTGTGGGGAGTTATGGTCACTCTCGGTTAGTGTGTGGAGTTATGATCACTCTCGGTCAGTGTGGGGAGTTATGGTCACTCTCGGTTAGTGTGTGGAGTAATGATCACTCTTAGTCAGTGTGTGGTGTTATGATCACTCTCGGTCAGTGTGTGGAGTTATGATCACTCTTGGTCAGTGCAGGGAGTTATGGTCACTCTCGGTTAGTGTGTGGAGTTATGATCACTCTTGGTCAGTGTGGGTAGTTATGGTCACTCTCGGTCAGTGTGTGGAGTTATGATCACTCTTGGTCAGTGTGGGGAGTTATGGTCACTGTCGGTTAGTGTGTGGAGTTATGATCACTCTTGGTCAGTGTGTGGAGTTATGGTCATTCTCGGTTAGTGTGTGGAGTTATGATCACTCTTGGTCAGTGTGGGGAGTTATGGTCACTCTCAGTCAGTGAGGGGAGTTATAGTCACTCTTGGTCAGTGTGGGGAGATTTGGTCACTCTCAGTCAGTGTGGGGTGTTATGGTCACTCTCATTCAGTGTGGGGAGTTTTGGTCACTCTCAGTCAGTGTGTGGAGTTATGGTCACTCTCGGTCAGTGTGTGGAGTTATGATCACTCTTGGTCAGTGTGTGGAATTATGATCACTCTCGGTCAGTGTGGAGAGTTATGGTCACTCTCAGTCAGTGTGTGGAGTTATGGTCACTCTCAGTCAGTGTGTGGAGTTATGGTCACTCTTGGTCAGTGTGGGGAGTTATGGTCACTCTCAGTCAGTGTGTGGAGTTATGATCACTCTTGGTCAGTGTGTGGAGTTATGGTCACTCTCAGTCAGTGTATGGAGTTATGGTCACTCTCAGTCAGGGTGTGTAGTTATGGTCACTCTCAGTCAGTGTATGGAGTTATG
Organism: Heterodontus francisci; assembly: GCF_036365525.1. NCBI lineage: Eukaryota > Metazoa > Chordata > Chondrichthyes > Heterodontiformes > Heterodontidae > Heterodontus > Heterodontus francisci. The sequence goes on along the minus strand of NC_090378.1, from coordinate 4,018,825 downwards.
ATCACTCTCAGTCAGTGTGTGGAGTTATGGTCACTCTCAGTCAGTGTGTGGAGTTATGATCACTCTTTGTCAGTGTGTGGAGTTATGATCCCTCTCGGTCAGTGTGGGGAGTTATGGTCACTCCTGGTCAGTGAGTGGAGTTTTGGTCACTCTCAGTCAGTCAGTGGAGTTATGGTCACTCTCGGTCAGTATGGTGAGTTATGGTCACTCTCAGTCAGTGTGTGGAGTTATGGTCACTCTTGGTCAGTGTGTGGAGGTATGATCACTCTCAGTCAGTGTGGGGAGTTATGGTCACTCCTGGTCAGTTGTGGGGAGGTATGGTCACTCCTGGTCAGTGTTGGGAAGTATGGTCACTCCTGGTCAGTGTGTGGAGTTATGGTCACTCTCAGTCAGTGTGGGGAGTTATGGTCACTACTGGTCAGTGTGGGGAGGTATGGTCACTCCTGGTCAGTGTGTGGAGTTATGGTCACTCTCAGTCAGTGTGGGGAAATATGGTTACTCTTGGTCAGTGTGGGGAGTTATGGTCACTCTCAGTCAGTGCGGGGAGTTATGGTCACTCTTGGTCAGTGTGGGGAGTTTTGGTCACGCTCAGTCAGTGTGTGGAGTTATGATCACTCTCGGTCAGTGCGGGGAGTTATGATCACTCTTGGTCAGTGTGTGGAGTTATGGTCACTCTCAGTCAGTGCGGGGAGTTATGATCACTCTTGGTCAGTGTGTGCAGTTATGGTCTCTCTCAGTCAGTGTGCGGAGTTATGATCACTCTTGGTCAGTGTGGGGAGTTTTGGTCACTCTCGGTTAGTGTGTGCAGTCATGGTCACTCTCAGTCAGTGTGCGGAGTTATGATCACTCTTGGTCAGTGTGGGGAGTTATGGTCACTCTCGGTTGGTGTGTGGAGTTATGATCACTCTTGGTCAGTGTGTGGAGTTATGATCACTCTTGGTCAGTACAGGGAGTTATGATCACTCTTGGTTAGTGTGTGGAGTTATGGTCACTCTTGGTCAGTGCAGGGAGTTATGATCACTCTTGGTTAGTGTGTGGAGTTATGGTCACTCTCAGTCAGTGTGCGGAGTTATGGTCACTCTGAGTCAGTGTGGGGAGTTTTGATCACTCTTGGTCAGTGTGGGGAGTTATGGTCACTATCGGTCAGTTTGTGGAGTTATGATCACTCTTGGTCAGTGTGGGGAGTTATGGTCACTCTCAGTCAGTGTGTGGAGTTATGGTCACTCTCGGTCAGTGTGTGGAGTTATGGTCACTCTCAGTCAGTGTGTGGAGTTTTGATCGCTCTTGGTCAGTGTGGGGAGTTATGGTCACTCTCAGTCAGTGTGTGGAGTTATGATCACTCTTGGTCAGTGTGGGAAGTTATGGTCACTCTCAGTCAGTATGTGGAGTTATGGTCACTCTTGGTCAGTGTGGGGAGTTATGTTCACTCTCAGTCAGTGTGTGGATTTATGATCACTCTTGGTTAGTGTGGGGAGTTATGGTCACTCAGTCAGTGTGTGTAGTTATGGTCACTCTTGGTCAGTGTGGGGAGTTATGGTCACTCTTGGTCAGTGTGTGGAGTTATGGTCATTCTCAGTCAGTGTGGGGAGTTATGGTCACTCTCAGTCAGTGTGAGGAGTTATGGTCACTCTCAGTCAGTGTGTGGAGTTATGGTCATTCTCAGTCAGTGTGTGGAGTTATGGTCACTCTCGGTCAGTTTGTGAAGTTATGGTCACTCTTGGTCATTGTGGGCAGTTATGGTCACTCTCAGTCAGTGTGTGGAGTTATGATCACTCTTGGTTAATGTGGGGAGTTATGGTCACTCTCAGTCAGTGTGTGGAGTTATGGTCACTCTCATTCACTGTGTGGTGTTTTGATCACTCTTGGTCAGTGTGTGGAGTTATGGTCACTCTCAGTCAGTGTGTGGAGTTATGGTCACTCTTGGTCAGTGTGGGGAGTTATGGTCACTCTCAGTCAGTGTGTGGAGTTATGATCACTCTTGGTCAGTGTGTGGAGTTATGGTCACTCTCAGTCAGAGTATGGAGTTATGGTCACTCTCAGTTAGTGTGTGGAGTTATGGTCACTCTCAGTCAGTGTATGGAGTTATGGTCACTCTCAGTCAGTGTGTGGAGTTATGGTCACTCTCAGTCAGTGTGTGGAGTTATGATCAATCTTGGTCAGTGTGTGGAGTTATGATCACTCTCAGTCAGTGTGGGGAGTTATGGTCACTCCTGTTCAGAGAGTGGAGCTTTGGTATGGTCACTCTTGGTCAGTGTGTGGAGGTATGATCACTCTCAGTCAGTGTGGGGAGTTATGGTCACTCCTGGTCAGTGTGGGGAGGTATGGTCACTCCTGGTCAGTGTTGGGAAGTATGGTCACTCTTGGTCAGTGTGCGGAGTTATGGTCACTCTCAGTCAGTGTGGGGAGTTATGGTCACTCCTGGTCAGTGTGTGGAGGTATGGTCACTCTTGGTCTGTGTGTGGAGTTATGGTCACTCTCAGTCAGTGTGGGGAAATATGGTCACTCCTGGTCAGTGTGTGGAGTTATGGTCATTCTCAGTCAGTGTGGGGAGTTATAGTCACTCTCAGTCAGTGCGGGGAGTTATGGTAACTCTTGGTCAGTGTGGGGAGTTATGGTCACTCTCAGTGAGTGCGGGGAGTTATGGTCACTCTCAGTCAGTGCGTGCAGTTATGGTCACTCTTAGTCAGTGTGGGGAGTTTAGGTCACTCTCAGTCAGTGTGTGGAGTTATGGTCACTCTTGGTCAGTGTGTGGAGTTATGGTCACTCTCAGTCAGTGTGTGGGAGTTATGGTCACTCTTGGTCAGTGTGGGGAGTTTTGGTCACTCTCAGTCAGTGTGTGGAGTTATGATCACTCTTGGTCAGTGTGGGGAGTTATGGTCACTCTCGGTTAGTGTGTGGAGTTATGATCACTCTTGGTCAGTGTGTGGAGTTATGATCACTCTTGGTCAGTGCAGGGAGTTATGGTCACTCTCGGTTAGTGTGTAGAGTTATGATCACTCTTGGTCAGTGTGGGGAATTATGCTCACTCTCGATCAGTGTGTGGAGTTATGATCACTCTTGGTCAGTGTGTGGAGTTATGGTCACTCTCGGTCAGTGTGTGGAGTTATGATCACTCTTGGTCAGTGTCGGGAGTTATGGTCACTCTCGGTTAGTGTGTGGAGTTATGATCACTCTCGGTCAGTGTGGGGAGTTATGGTCACTCTCGGTTAGTGTGTGGAGTAATGATCACTCTTAGTCAGTGTGTGGAGTTATGATCACTCTCAGTCAGTGTGGGGAGTTATGGTCACTCTTGGTCAGTGTGGGGAGTTATGGTCACTCTCGGTTAATGTGTGGAGTTATGATCACTCTCGGTCAGTGTGGGGAGTTATGGTCACTCTCGGTTAGTGTGTGGAGTAATGATCACTCTTAGTCAGTGTGTGGAGTTATGATCACTCTTGGTCAGTGTGGGGAGTTATGGTCACTCTCGGTTAGTGTGTGGAGTTATGATCACTCTCGGTCAGTGTGGGGAGTTATGGTCACTCTCGGTTAGTGTGTGGAGTAATGATCACTCTTAGTCAGTGTGTGGAGTTATGATCACTCTCGGTCAGTGTGTGGAGTTATGATCACTCTTGGTCAGTGCAGGGAGTTATGGTCACTCTCGGTTAGTGTGTGGAGTTATGATCACTCTTGGTCAGTGTGGGTAGTTATGGTCACTCTCGGTCAGTGTGTGGAGTTATGATCACTCTTGGTCAGTGTGGGGAGTTATGGTCACTGTCGGTTAGTGTGTGGAGTTATGATCACTCTTGGTCAGTGTGTGGAGTTATGGTCACTCTCGGTTAGTGTGTGGAGTTATGATCACTCTTGGTCAGTGTGGGGAGTTATGGTCACTCTCAGTCAGTGAGGGGAGTTATAGTCACTCTTGGTCAGTGTGGGGAGATTTGGTCACTCTCAGTCAGTGTGGGGAGTTATGGTCACTCTCATTCAGTGTGGGGAGTTTTGGTCACTCTCAGTCAGTGTGTGGAGTTATGATCACTCTTGGTCAGTGTGGGAAGTTATGGTCACTCTCAGTCAGTATGTGGAGTTATGGTCACTCTTGGTCAGTGTGGGGAGTTATGTTCACTCTCAGTCAGTGTGTGGATTTATGATCACTCTTGGTTAGTGTGGGGAGTTATGGTCACTCAGTCAGTGTGTGTAGTTATGGTCACTCATGGTCAGTGTGGGGAGTTATGGTCACTCTTGGTCAGTGTGTGGAGTTATGGTCATTCTCAGTCAGTGTGGGGAGTTATGGTCACTCTCAGTCAGTGTGAGGAGTTATGGTCACTCTCAGTCAGTGTGTGGAGTTATGGTCATTCTCAGTCAGTGTGTGGAGTTATGGTCACTCTCGGTCAGTTTGTGAAGTTATGGTCACTCTTGGTCAGTGTGGGCAGTTATGGTCACTCTCAGTCAGTGTGTGGAGTTATGATCACTCTTGGTTAATGTGGGGAGTTATGGTCACTCTCAGTCAGTGTGTGGAGTTATGGTCACTCTCATTCACTGTGTGGTGTTTTGATCACTCTTGGTCAGTGTGTGGAGTTATGGTCACTCTCAGTCAGTGTGTGGAGTTATGGTCACTCTTGGTCAGTGTGGGGAGTTATGGTCACTCTCAGTCAGTGTGTGGAGTTATGATCACTCTTGGTCAGTGTGTGGAGTTATGGTCACTCTCAGTCAGAGTATGGAGTTATGGTCACTCTCAGTTAGTGTGTGGAGTTATGGTCACTCTCAGTCAGTGTATGGAGTTATGGTCACTCTCAGTCAGTGTGTGGAGTTATGGTCACTCTCAGTCAGTGTGTGGAGTTATGATCAATCTTGGTCAGTGTGTGGAGTTATGATCACTCTCAGTCAGTGTGGGGAGTTATGGTCACTCCTGTTCAGAGAGTGGAGCTTTGGTATGGTCACTCTTGGTCAGTGTGTGGAGGTATGATCACTCTCAGTCAGTGTGGGGAGTTATGGTCACTCCTGGTCAGTGTGGGGAGGTATGGTCACTCCTGGTCAGTGTTGGGAAGTATGGTCACTCTTGGTCAGTGTGCGGAGTTATGGTCACTCTCAGTCAGTGTGGGGAGTTATGGTCACTCCTGGTCAGTGTGTGGAGGTATGGTCACTCTTGGTCTGTGTGTGGAGTTATGGTCACTCTCAGTCAGTGTGGGGAAATATGGTCACTCCTGGTCAGTGTGTGGAGTTATGGTCATTCTCAGTCAGTGTGGGGAGTTCTCGTCACTCTCAGTCAGTGCGGGGAGTTATGGTAACTCTTGGTCAGTGTGGGGAGTTATGGTCACTCTCAGTGAGTGCGGGGAGTTATGGTCACTCTCAGTCAGTGCGTGCAGTTATGGTCACTCTTAGTCAGTGTGGGGAGTTTAGGTCACTCTCAGTCAGTGTGTGGAGTTATGGTCACTCTTGGTCAGTGTGTGGAGTTATGGTCACTCTCAGTCAGTGTGTGGGAGTTATGGTCACTCTTGGTCAGTGTGGGGAGTTTTGGTCACTCTCAGTCAGTGTGTGGAGTTATGATCACTCTTGGTCAGTGTGGGGAGTTATGGTCACTCTCGGTTAGTGTGTGGAGTTATGATCACTCTTGGTCAGTGTGTGGAGTTATGATCACTCTTGGTCAGTGCAGGGAGTTATGGTCACTCTCGGTTAGTGTGTAGAGTTATGATCACTCTTGGTCAGTGTGGGGAATTATGCTCACTCTCGATCAGTGTGTGGAGTTATGATCACTCTTGGTCAGTGTGTGGAGTTATGGTCACTCTCGGTCAGTGTGTGGAGTTATGATCACTCTTGGTCAGTGTCGGGAGTTATGGTCACTCTCGGTTAGTGTGTGGAGTTATGATCACTCTCGGTCAGTGTGGGGAGTTATGGTCACTCTCGGTTAGTGTGTGGAGTAATGATCACTCTTAGTCAGTGTGTGGAGTTATGATCACTCTCAGTCAGTGTGGGGAGTTATGGTCACTCTTGGTCAGTGTGGGGAGTTATGGTCACTCTCGGTTAGTGTGTGGAGTTATGATCACTCTCGGTCAGTGTGGGGAGTTATGGTCACTCTCGGTTAGTGTGTGGAGTAATGATCACTCTTAGTCAGTGTGTGGAGTTATGATCACTCTTGGTCAGTGTGGGGAGTTATGGTCACTCTCGGTTAGTGTGTGGAGTTATGATCACTCTCGGTCAGTGTGGGGAGTTATGGTCACTCTCGGTTAGTGTGTGGAGTAATGATCACTCTTAGTCAGTGTGTGGAGTTATGATCACTCTCGGTCAGTGTGTGGAGTTATGATCACTCTTGGTCAGTGCAGGGAGTTATGGTCACTCTCGGTTAGTGTGTGGAGTTATGATCACTCTTGGTCAGTGTGGGTAGTTATGGTCACTCTCGGTCAGTGTGTGGAGTTATGATCACTCTTGGTCAGTGTGGGGAGTTATGGTCACTGTCGGTTAGTGTGTGGAGTTATGATCACTCTTGGTCAGTGTGTGGAGTTATGGTCACTCTCGGTTAGTGTGTGGAGTTATGATCACTCTTGGTCAGTGTGGGGAGTTATGGTCACTCTCAGTCAGTGAGGGGAGTTATAGTCACTCTTGGTCAGTGTGGGGAGATTTGGTCACTCTCAGTCAGTGTGGGGAGTTATGGTCACTCTCATTCAGTGTGGGGAGTTTTGGTCACTCTCAGTCAGTGTGTGGAGTTATGATCACTCTTGGTCAGTGTGGGAAGTTATGGTCACTCTCAGTCAGTATGTGGAGTTATGGTCACTCTTGGTCAGTGTGGGGAGTTATGTTCACTCTCAGTCAGTGTGTGGATTTATGATCACTCTTGGTTAGTGTGGGGAGTTATGGTCACTCAGTCAGTGTGTGTAGTTATGGTCACTCATGGTCAGTGTGGGGAGTTATGGTCACTCTTGGTCAGTGTGTGGAGTTATGGTCATTCTCAGTCAGTGTGGGGAGTTATGGTCACTCTCAGTCAGTGTGAGGAGTTATGGTCACTCTCAGTCAGTGTGTGGAGTTATGGTCATTCTCAGTCAGTGTGTGGAGTTATGGTCACTCTCGGTCAGTTTGTGAAGTTATGGTCACTCTTGGTCAGTGTGGGCAGTTATGGTCACTCTCAGTCAGTGTGTGGAGTTATGATCACTCTTGGTTAATGTGGGGAGTTATGGTCACTCTCAGTCAGTGTGTGGAGTTATGGTCACTCTTGGTCAGTGTGGGGAGTTATGGTCACTCTCAGTCAGTGTGTGGAGTTATGATCACTCTTGGTCAGTGTGTGGAGTTATGGTCACTCTCAGTCAGAGTATGGAGTTATGGTCACTCTCAGTTAGTGTGTGGAGTTATGGTCACTCTCAGTCAGTGTATGGAGTTATGGTCACTCTCAGTCAGTGTGTGGAGTTATGGTCACTCTCAGTCAGTGTGTGGAGTTATGATCAATCTTGGTCAGTGTGTGGAGTTATGATCACTCTCAGTCAGTGTGGGGAGTTATGGTCACTCCTGTTCAGAGAGTGGAGCTTTGGTATGGTCACTCTTGGTCAGTGTGTGGAGGTATGATCACTCTCAGTCAGTGTGGGGAGTTATGGTCACTCCTGGTCAGTGTGGGGAGGTATGGTCACTCCTGGTCAGTGTTGGGAAGTATGGTCACTCTTGGTCAGTGTGCGGAGTTATGGTCACTCTCAGTCAGTGTGGGGAGTTATGGTCACTCCTGGTCAGTGTGTGGAGGTATGGTCACTCTTGGTCTGTGTGTGGAGTTATGGTCACTCTCAGTCAGTGTGGGGAAATATGGTCACTCCTGGTCAGTGTGTGGAGTTATGGTCATTCTCAGTCAGTGTGGGGAGTTCTCGTCACTCTCAGTCAGTGCGGGGAGTTATGGTAACTCTTGGTCAGTGTGGGGAGTTATGGTCACTCTCAGTGAGTGCGGGGAGTTATGGTCACTCTCAGTCAGTGCGTGCAGTTATGGTCACTCTTAGTCAGTGTGGGGAGTTTAGGTCACTCTCAGTCAGTGTGTGGAGTTATGGTCACTCTTGGTCAGTGTGTGGAGTTATGGTCACTCTCAGTCAGTGTGTGGGAGTTATGGTCACTCTTGGTCAGTGTGGGGAGTTTTGGTCACTCTCAGTCAGTGTGTGGAGTTATGATCACTCTTGGTCAGTGTGGGGAGTTATGGTCACTCTCGGTTAGTGTGTGGAGTTATGATCACTCTTGGTCAGTGTGTGGAGTTATGATCACTCTTGGTCAGTGCAGGGAGTTATGGTCACTCTCGGTTAGTGTGTAGAGTTATGATCACTCTTGGTCAGTGTGGGGAATTATGCTCACTCTCGATCAGTGTGTGGAGTTATGATCACTCTTGGTCAGTGTGTGGAGTTATGGTCACTCTCGGTCAGTATGTGGAGTTATGATCACTCTTGGTCAGTGTGGGGAGTTATGGTCACTCTCGGTTAGTGTGTGGAGTTATGATCACTCTCGGTCAGTGTGGGGAGTTATGGTCACTCTCGGTTAGTGTGTGGAGTAATGATCACTCTTAGTCAGTGTGTGGAGTTATGATCACTCTCAGTCAGTGAGGGGAGTTATGGTCACTCTTGGTCAGTGTGGGGAGTTATGGTCACTCTCGGTTAGTGTGTGGAGTTATGATCACTCTCGGTCAGTGTGGGGAGTTATGGTCACTCTCGGTTAGTGTGTGGAGTAATGATCACTCTTAGTCAGTGTGTGGAGTTATGATCACTCTTGGTCAGTGTGGGGAGTTATGGTCACTCTCGGTTAGTGTGTGGAGTTATGATCACTCTCGGTCAGTGTGGGGAGTTATGGTCACTCTCGGTTAGTGTGTGGAGTAATGATCACTCTTAGTCAGTGTGTGGAGTTATGATCACTCTCGGTCAGTGTGTGGAGTTATGATCACTCTTGGTCAGTGCAGGGAGTTATGGTCACTCTCGGTTAGTGTGTGGAGTTATGATCACTCTTGGTCAGTGTGGGTAGTTATGGTCACTCTCGGTCAGTGTGTGGAGTTATGATCACTCTTGGTCAGTGTGGGGAGTTATGGTCACTGTCGGTTAGTGTGTGGAGTTATGATCACTCTTGGTCAGTGTGTGGAGTTATGGTCACTCTCGGTTAGTGTGTGGAGTTAGGATCACTCTTGGTCAGTGTGGGGAGTTATGGTCACTCTCAGTCAGTGAGGGGAGTTATAGTCACTCTTGGTCAGTGTGGGGAGATTTGGTCACTCTCAGTCAGTGTGGGGAGTTATGGTCACTCTCATTCAGTGTGGGGAGTTTTGGTCACTCTCAGTCAGTGTGTGGAGTTATGGTCACTCTCGGTCAGTGTGTGGAGTTATGATCACTCTTGGTCAGTGTGTGGAATTATGGTCACTCTCAGTCAGTGTGTGGAGTTATGGTCACTCTTGGTCAGTGTGGGGAGTTATGGTCACTCTCAGTCAGTGTGTGGAGTTATGATCACTCTTGGTCAGTGTGTGGAGTTATGGTCACTCTCAGTCAGTGTATGGAGTTATGGTCACTCTCAGTCAGGGTGTGTAGTTATGGTCACTCTCAGTCAGTGTATGGAGTTATGATCACTCTCAGTCAGTGTGTGGAGTTATGGTCACTCTCAGTCAGTGTGTGGAGTTATGATCACTCTTTGTCAGTGTGTGGAGTTATGATCCCTCTCAGTCAGTGTGGGGAGTTATGGTCACTCCTGGTCAGTGAGTGGAGTTTTGGTCACTCTCAGTCAGTCAGTGGAGTTATGGTCACTCTCGGTCAGTATGGTGAGTTATGGTCACTCTCAGTCAGTGTGTGGAGTTATGGTCACTCTTGGTCAGTGTGTGGAGGTATGATCACTCTCAGTCAGTGTGGGGAGTTATGGTCACTCCTGGTCAGTTGTGGGGAGGTATGGTCACTCCTGGTCAGTGTTGGGAAGTATGGTCACTCCTGGTCAGTGTGTGGAGTTATGGTCACTCTCAGTCAGTGTGGGGAGTTATGGTCACTACTGGTCAGTGTGGGGAGGTATGGTCACTCCTGGTCAGTGTGTGGAGTTATGGTCACTCTCAGTCAGTGTGGGGAAATATGGTCACTCTTGGTCAGTGTGGGGAGTTATGGTCACTCTCAGTCAGTGCGGGGAGTTATGGTCACTCTTGGTCAGTGTGGGGAGTTTTGGTCACGCTCAGTCAGTGTGTGGAGTTATGATCACTCTCGGTCAGTGCGGGGAGTTATGATCACTCTTGGTCAGTGTGTGGAGTTATGGTCACTCTCAGTCAGTGCGGGGAGTTATGATCACTCTTGGTCAGTGTGTGCAGTTATGGTCTCTCTCAGTCAGTGTGCGGAGTTATGATCACTCTTGGTCAGTGTGGGGAGTTATGGTCACTCTCGGTTAGTGTGTGCAGTTATGGTCACTCTCAGTCAGTGTGCGGAGTTATGATCACTCTTGGTCAGTGTGGGGAGTTATGGTCACTCTCGGTTTGTGTGTGGAGTTATGATCACTCTTGGTCAGTGTGTGGAGTTATGATCACTCTTGGTCAGTACAGGGAGTTATGATCACTCTTGGTTAGTGTGTGGAGTTATGGTCACTTTCAGTCAGTGTGGGGAGTTATGATCACTCTTGGTTAGTGTGTGGAGTTATGGTCACTCTCAGTCAGTGTGTGGAGTTATGGTCACTCTTGGTCAGTGTGCGGAGTTTTGGTCACTCTCATGCAGTGTGTGGAGTTATGGTCACTCTCGGTCAGTGTGGGGAGTTATGGTCACTCTCAGTCACTGTGTGGAGTTATGATCATTCTTTGTCAGTGTGGGGAGTTATGGTCACTCTCAGTCAGTGTGTGGAGTTATGGTCATTCTCAGTCAGTGTGTGGAGTTATGGTCACTCTCAGTCAGTGTGTGGAGTTATGGTCACTCTTTGTCACTGTGGGGAGTTATGGTCACTCTTGCTTAGTGTGGGGAGTTATGGTCACTCTCAGTCAGTGTGTGGAGTGATGGTCACTCTCAGACTGTGTGGGGTCTTATCGTCACTCTTGGTCAGTGTGGGGAGTTATGGTCACTCTCACTGAATGTGGGGAGATATGGTCACTCCTGGTCCGCATGAGGAGTTATGGTCACTCTCAAGCAGTGTGGGGTATTATCGTCACTCTTGGTCAGTGCAGGGAGTTATGGTCATTATCAGTCAGTGTGTGGAGTTATGGTCACTCTCAGACAGTGTGTGGAGTTATGATCACTCTTGGTCAGTGTGGGGAGTTATGGTCACTCTCGGTTAGTGTGTGGAGTTATGGTCACTCTTAGTCAGTGTGGGGAGTTTAGGTCACTCTCAGTCAGTGTGTGGAGTTATGGTCACTCTTGGTCAGTGTGTGGAGTTATGGTCACTCTCAGTCAGTGTGTGGGAGTTATGGTCACTCTTGGTCAGTGTGGGGAGTTTTGGTCACTCTCAGTCAGTGTGTGGAGTTATGATCACTCTTGGTCAGTGTGGGGAGTTATGGTCACTCTCGGTTAGTGTGTGGAGTTATGATCACTCTTGGTCAGTGTGTGGAGTTATGATCACTCTTGGTCAGTGCAGGGAGTTATGGTCACTCTCGGTTAGTGTGTAGAGTTATGATCACTCTTGGTCAGTGTGGGGAATTATGCTCACTCTCGATCAGTGTGTGGAGTTATGATCACTCTTGGTCAGTGTGTGGAGTTATGGTCACTCTCGGTCAGTGTGTGGAGTTATGATCACTCTTGGTCAGTGTGGGGAGTTATGGTCACTCTCGGTTAGTGTGTGGAGTTATGATCACTCTCGGTCAGTGTGGGGAGTTATGGTCACTCTTGGTTAGTGTGTGGAGTAATGATCACTCTTAGTCAGTGTGTGGAGTTATGATCACTCTTGGTCAGTGTGGGGAGTTATGGTCACTCTCGGTTAGTGTGTGGAGTTATGATCACTCTCGGTCAGTGTGGGGAGTTATGGTCACTCTCGGTTAGTGTGTGGAGTAATGATCACTCTTAGTCAGTGTGTGGAGTTATGATCACTCTCGGTCAGTGTGTGGAGTTATGATCACTCTTGGTCAGTGCAGGGAGTTATGGTCACTCTCGGTTAGTGTGTGGAGTTATGATCACTCTTGGTCAGTGTGGGTAGTTATGGTCACTCTCGGTCAGTGTGTGGAGTTATGATCACTCTTGGTCAGTGTGGGGAGTTATGGTCACTGTCGGTTAGTGTGTGGAGTTATGATCACTCTTGGTCAGTGTGTGGAGTTATGGTCACTCTCGGTTAGTGTGTGGAGTTATGATCACTCTTGGTCAGTGTGGGGAGTTATGGTCACTCTCAGTCAGTGAGGGGAGTTATAGTCACTCTTGGTCAGTGTGGGGAGATTTGGTCACTCTCAGTCAGTGTGGGGAGTTATGGTCACTCTCATTCAGTGTGGGGAGTTTTGGTCACTCTCAGTCAGTGTGTGGAGTTATGGTCACTCTCGGTCAGTGTGTGGAGTTATGATCACTCTTGGTCAGTGTGTGGAATTATGATCACTCTCGGTCAGTGTGGAGAGTTATGGTCACTCTCAGTCAGTGTGTGGAGTTATGGTCACTCTCAGTCTGTGTGTGGAGTTATGGTCACTCTTGGTCAGTGTGGGGAGTTATGGTCACTCTCAGTCAGTGTGTGGAGTTATGATCACTCTTGGTCAGTGTGTGGAGTTATGGTCACTCTCAGTCAGTGTATGGAGTTATGGTCACTCTCAGTCAGGGTGTGTAGTTATGGTCACTCTCAGTCAGTGTATGGAGTTATGATCACTCTCAGTCAGTGTGTGGAGTTATGGTCACTCTCAGTCAGTGTGTGGAGTTATGATCACTCTTTGTCAGTGTGTGGAGTTATGATCCCTCTCAGTCAGTGTGGGGAGTTATGGTCACTCCTGGTCAGTGAGTGGAGTTTTGGTCACTCTCAGTCAGTCAGTGGAGTTATGGTCACTCTCGGTCAGTATGGTGAGTTATGGTCACTCTCAGTCAGTGTGTGGAGTTATGGTCACTCTTGGTCAGTGTGTGGAGGTATGATCACTCTCAGTCAGTGTGGGGAGTTATGGTCTTCCTGGTCAGTTGTGGGGAGGTATGGTCACTCCTGGTCAGTGTTGGGAAGTATGGTCACTCCTGGTCAGTGTGTGGAGTTATGGTCACTCTCAGTCAGTGTGGGGAGTTATGGTCACTACTGGTCAGTGTGGGGAGGTATGGTCACTCCTGGTCAGTGTGTGGAGTTATGGTCACTCTCAGTCAGTGTGGGGAAATATGGTCACTCTTGGTCAGTGTGGGGAGTTATGGTCACTCTCAGTCAGTGCGGGGAGTTATGGTCACTCTTGGTCAGTGTGGGGAGTTTTGGTCACGCTCAGTCAGTGTGTGGAGTTATGATCACTCTCGGTCAGTGCGGGGAGTTATGATCACTCTTGGTCAGTGTGTGGAGTTATGGTCACTCTCAGTCAGTGCGGGGAGTTATGATCACTCTTGGTCAGTGTGTGCAGTTATGGTCTCTCTCAGTCAGTGTGCGGAGTTATGATCACTCTTGGTCAGTGTGGGGAGTTATGGTCACTCTCGGTTAGTGTGTGCAGTTATGGTCACTCTCAGTCAGTGTGCGGAGTTATGATCACTCTTGGTCAGTGTGGGGAGTTATGGTCACTCTCGGTTTGTGTGTGGAGTTATGATCACTCTTGGTCAGTGTGTGGAGTTATGATCACTCTTGGTCAGTACAGGGAGTTATGATCACTCTTGGTTAGTGTGTGGAGTTATGGTCACTTTCAGTCAGTGTGGGGAGTTATGATCACTCTTGGTTAGTGTGTGGAGTTATGGTCACTCTCAGTCAGTGTGCGGAGTTATGGTCACTCTTGGTCAGTGTGCGGAGTTTTGGTCACTCTCATGCAGTGTGTGGAGTTATGGTCACTCTCGGTCAGTGTGGGGAGTTATGGTCACTCTCAGTCACTGTGTGGAGTTATGATCATTCTTTGTCAGTGTGGGGAGTTATGGTCACTCTCAGTCAGTGTGTGGAGTTATGGTCATTCTCAGTCAGTGTGTGGAGTTATGGTCACTCTCAGTCAGTGTGTGGAGTTATGGTCACTCTTTGTCACTGTGGGGAGCTATGGTCACTCTTGCTTAGTGTGGGGAGTTATGGTCACTCTCAGTCAGTGTGTGGAGTGATGGTCACTCTCAGACTGTGTGGGGTCTTATCGTCACTCTTGGTCAGTGTGGGGAGTTATGGTCACTCTCACTGAATGTGGGGAGATATGGTCACTCCTGGTCCGCATGAGGAGTTATGGTCACTCTCAAGCAGTGTGGGGTATTATCGTCACTCTTGGTCAGTGCAGGGAGTTATGGTCATTATCAGTCAGTGTGTGGAGTTATGGTCACTCTCAGACAGTGTGTGGAGTTATGATCACTCTTGGTCAGTGTGGGGAGTTATGGTCACTCTCGGTTAGTGTGTGGAGTTATGGTCACTCTTGGTCAGTGTGGGGAGTTATGATCACTCTTGGTCAGTGTGGGGAGTTATGGTCACTCTCGGTTAGTGTGTGGAGTTATGATCACTCTCGGTCAGTGTGGGGAGTTATGGTCACTCTCGGTTAGTGTGTGGAGTAATGATCACTCTTAGTCAGTGTGTGGAGTTATGATCACTCTCAGTCAGTGTGGGGAGTTATGGTCACTCTTGGTCAGTGTGGGGAGTTATGGTCACTCTCGGTTAGTGTGTGGAGTTATGATCACTCTCGGTCAGTGTGGGGAGTTATGGTCACTCTCGGTTAGTGTGTGGAGTAATGATCACTCTTAGTCAGTGTGTGGAGTTATGATCACTCTTGGTCAGTGTGGGGAGTTATGGTCACTCTCGGTTAGTGTGTGGAGTTATGATCACTCTCGGTCAGTGTGGGGAGTTATGGTCACTCTCGGTTAGTGTGTGGAGTAATGATCACTCTTAGTCAGTGTGTGGAGTTATGATCACTCTCGGTCAGTGTGTGGAGTTATGATCACTCTTGGTCAGTGCAGGGAGTTATGGTCACTCTCGGTTAGTGTGTGGAGTTATGATCACTCTTGGTCAGTGTGGGTAGTTATGGTCACTCTCGGTCAGTGTGTGGAGTTATGATCACTCTTGGTCAGTGTGGGGAGTTATGGTCACTGTCGGTTAGTGTGTGGAGTTATGATCACTCTTGGTCAGTGTGTGGAGTTATGGTCACTCTCGGTTAGTGTGTGGAGTTATGATCACTCTTGGTCAGTGTGGGGAGTTATGGTCACTCTCAGTCAGTGAGGGGAGTTATAGTCACTCTTGGTCAGTGTGGGGAGATTTGGTCACTCTCAGTCAGTGTGGGGAGTTATGGTCACTCTCATTCAGTGTGGGGAGTTTTGGTCACTCTCAGTCAGTGTGTGGAGTTATGGTCACTCTCGGTCAGTGTGTGGAGTTATGATCACTCTTGGTCAGTGTGTGGAATTATGATCACTCTCGGTCAGTGTGGAGAGTTATGGTCACTCTCAGTCAGTGTGTGGAGTTATGGTCACTCTCAGTCAGTGTGTGGAGTTATGGTCACTCTTGGTCAGTGTGGGGAGTTATGGTCACTCTCAGTCAGTGTGTGGGAGTTTTGATCACTCTTGGTCAGTGTGTGGAGTTATGGTCACTCTCAGTCAGTGTATGGAGTTATGGTCACTCTCAGTCAGGGTGTGTAGTTATGGTCACTCTCAGTCAGTGTATGGAGTTATGATCACTCTCAGTCAGTGTGTGGAGTTATGGTCACTCTCAGTCAGTGTGTGGAGTTATGATCACTCTTTGTCAGTGTGTGGAGTTATGATCCCTCTCAGTCAGTGTGGGGAGTTATTGTCACTCCTGGTCAGTGAGTGGAGTTTTGGTCACTCTCAGTCAGTCAGTGGAGTTATGGTCACTCTCGGTCAGTATGGTGAGTTATGGTCACTCTCAGTCAGTGTGTGGAGTTATGGTCACTCTTGGTCAGTGTGTGGAGGTATGATCACTCTCAGTCAGTGTGGGGAGTTATGGTCACTCCTGGTCAGTTGTGGGGAGGTATGGTCACTCCTTGTCAGTGTTGGGAAGTATGGTCACTCCTGGTCAGTGTGTGGAGTTATGGTCACTCTCAGTCAGTGTGGGGAGTTATGGTCACTACTGGTCAGTGTGGGGAGGTATGGTCACTCCTGGTCAGTGTGTGGAGTTATGGTCACTCTCAGTCAGTGTGGGGAAATATGGTCACTCTTGGTCAGTGTGGGGAGTTATGGTCACTCTCAGTCAGTGCGGGGAGTTATGGTCACTCTTGGTCAGTGTGGGGAGTTTTGGTCACGCTCAGTCAGTGTGTGGAGTTATGATCACTCTCGGTCAGTGCGGGGAGTTATGATCACTCTTGGTCAGTGTGTGGAGTTATGGTCACTCTCAGTCAGTGCGGGGAGTTATGATCACTCTTGGTCAGTGTGTGCACTTATGGTCTCTCTCAGTCAGTGTGCGGAGTTATGATCACTCTTGGTCAGTGTGGGGAGTTATGGTCACACTCGGTTAGTGTGTGCAGTTATGGTCACTCTCAGTCAGTGTGCGGAGTTATGATCACTCTTGGTCAGTGTGGGGAGTTATGGTCACTCTCGGTTTGTGTGTGGAGTTATGATCACTCTTGGTCAGTGTGTGGAGTTATGATCACTCTTGGTCAGTACAGGGAGTTATGATCACTCTTGGTTAGTGTGTGGAGTTATGGTCACTCTCAGTCAGTGTGGGGAGTTATGATCACTCTTGGTTAGTGTGTGGAGTTATGGTCACTCTCAGTCAGTGTGCGGAGTTATGGTCACTCTTGGTCAGTGTGCGGAGTTTTGGTCACTCTCATGCAGTGTGTGGAGTTATGGTCACTCTCGGTCAGTGTGGGGAGTTATGGTCACTCTCAGTCACTGTGTGGAGTTATGATCATTCTTTGTCAGTGTGGGGAGTTATGGTCACTCTCAGTCAGTGTGTGGAGTTATGGTCATTCTCAGTCAGTGTGTGGAGTTATGGTCACTCTCAGTCAGTGTGTGGAGTTATGGTCACTCTTTGTCACTGTGGGGAGTTATGGTCACTCTTGCTTAGTGTGGGGAGTTATGGTCACTCTCAGTCAGTGTGTGGAGTGATGGTCACTCTCAGACTGTGTGGGGTCTTATCGTCACTCTTGGTCAGTGTGGGGAGTTATGGTCACTCTCACTGAATGTGGGGAGATATGGTCACTCCTGGTCCGCATGAGGAGTTATGGTCACTCTCAAGCAGTGTGGGGTATTATCGTCACTCTTGGTCAGTGCAGGGAGTTATGGTCATTATCAGTCAGTGTGTGGAGTTATGGTCACTCTCAGACAGTGTGTGGAGTTATGATCACTCTTGGTCAGTGTGGGGAGTTATGGTCACTCTCGGTTAGTGTGTGGAGTTATGGTCACTCTTGGTCAGTGTGGGGAGTTATGGTCACTCTCAGTCAGTGTGTGGAGTTATGATCACTCTTGGTCAGTGTGTGGAGTTATGATCACTCTCGGTCAGTGTGGGGAGTTATGGTCACTCTCAGTCAGTGTGGGGAGTTATGTTCACTCTCAGTCAGTGTGGGGAGTTATGGTCACTCTTGGTCAGTGTGGGGAGTTATGGTCACTCTCAGTCAGTGTGTGGAGTAATGATCACTCTTGGTTAGTGTGGGGAGTTATGGTCACTCTCAGTCAGTGTGTGGAGTTATGATCACTCTTGGTCAGTGTGGGGAGTTATGGTCACTCTCAGTCAGTGTGTGGAGTTATGAACACTCTTGGTCAGTGTGGGGAGTTATGGTCACTCTCAGTCAGTGTGTGGAGTTATGATCACTCTTGGTCAGTGTGGGGAGTTATGGTCACTCTCAGTCAGTGTGGGGAGTTATGATCACTCTTGGTCAGTGTGGGGAGTTATGGTCACTCTCAGTCAGTGTGTGGAATTATGGTCACTCTTGGTCAGTGTGGGGAGTTATGGTCACTCTCAGTCAGTGTGTGGAGTTATGGTCACTCTCGGTCAGTGTGTGGAGTTATGTTCACTCTCAGTCAGTGTGTGGAGTTATGGTCACTCTTGGTCAGTGTAGGGAGTTATGGTCACTCTCAGTCAGTGAGTGGAGTTATGATCACTCTTGGTTAGTGTGTGGAGTTATGGTCATTCTCAGTCAGTGTGGGGAGTTATGGTCACTCTCAGTCAGTGTGGGGAGTTATGGTCACTCTCAGTCACTGTGGGGAGCTATGGTCACTCTTGCTTAGTGTGGGGAGTTATGGTCACTCTCAGTCAGTGTGTGGAGTTATGGTCACTCTCAGACAGTGTGTGGAGTTATGATCACTCTTGGTCAGTGTGGGGAGTTATGGTCACTCTCGGTTAGTGTGTGGAGTTATGGTCACTCTTGGTCAGTGTGGGGAGTTATGATCACTCTTGGTCAGTGTGGGGAGTTATGGTCACTCTCGGTTAGTGTGTGGAGTTATGATCACTCTCGGTCAGTGTGGGGAGTTATGGTCACTCTCGGTTAGTGTGTGGAGTAATGATCACTCTTAGTCAGTGTGTGGAGTTATGATCACTCTCAGTCAGTGTGGGGAGTTATGGTCACTCTTGGTCAGTGTGGGGAGTTATGGTCACTCTCGGTTAGTGTGTGGAGTTATGATCACTCTCGGTCAGTGTGGGGAGTTATGGTCACTCTCGGTTAGTGTGTGGAGTAATGATCACTCTTAGTCAGTGTGTGGAGTTATGATCACTCTTGGTCAGTGTGGGGAGTTATGGTCACTCTCGGTTAGTGTGTGGAGTTATGATCACTCTCGGTCAGTGTGGGGAGTTATGGTCACTCTCGGTTAGTGTGTGGAGTAATGATCACTCTTAGTCAGTGTGTGGAGTTATGATCACTCTCGGTCAGTGTGTGGAGTTATGATCACTCTTGGTCAGTGCAGGGAGTTATGGTCACTCTCGGTTAGTGTGTGGAGTTATGATCACTCTTGGTCAGTGTGGGTAGTTATGGTCACTCTCGGTCAGTGTGTGGAGTTATGATCACTCTTGGTCAGTGTGGGGAGTTATGGTCACTGTCGGTTAGTGTGTGGAGTTATGATCACTCTTGGTCAGTGTGTGGAGTTATGGTCACTCTCGGTTAGTGTGTGGAGTTATGATCACTCTTGGTCAGTGTGGGGAGTTATGGTCACTCTCAGTCAGTGAGGGGAGTTATAGTCACTCTTGGTCAGTGTGGGGAGATTTGGTCACTCTCAGTCAGTGTGGGGAGTTATGGTCACTCTCATTCAGTGTGGGGAGTTTTGGTCACTCTCAGTCAGTGTGTGGAGTTATGGTCACTCTCGGTCAGTGTGTGGAGTTATGATCACTCTTGGTCAGTGTGTGGAATTATGATCACTCTCGGTCAGTGTGGAGAGTTATGGTCACTCTCAGTCAGTGTGTGGAGTTATGGTCACTCTCAGTCAGTGTGTGGAGTTATGGTCACTCTTGGTCAGTGTGGGGAGTTATGGTCACTCTCAGTCAGTGTGTGGGAGTTTTGATCACTCTTGGTCAGTGTGTGGAGTTATGGTCACTCTCAGTCAGTGTATGGAGTTATGGTCACTCTCAGTCAGGGTGTGTAGTTATGGTCACTCTCAGTCAGTGTATGGAGTTATGATCACTCTCAGTCAGTGTGTGGAGTTATGGTCACTCTCAGTCAGTGTGTGGAGTTATGATCACTCTTTGTCAGTGTGTGGAGTTATGATCCCTCTCAGTCAGTGTGGGGAGTTATTGTCACTCCTGGTCAGTGAGTGGAGTTTTGGTCACTCTCAGTCAGTCAGTGGAGTTATGGTCACTCTCGGTCACTATGGTGAGTTATGGTCACTCTCAGTCAGTGTGTGGAGTTATGGTCACTCTTGGTCAGTGTGTGGAGGTATGATCACTCTCAGTCAGTGTGGGGAGTTATGGTCACTCCTGGTCAGTTGTGGGGAGGTATGGTCACTCCTTGTCAGTGTTGGGAAGTATGGTCACTCCTGGTCAGTGTGTGGAGTTATGGTCACTCTCAGTCAGTGTGGGGAGTTATGGTCACTACTGGTCAGTGTGGGGAGGTATGGTCACTCCTGGTCAGTGTGTGGAGTTATGGTCACTCTCAGTCAGTGTGGGGAAATATGGTCACTCTTGGTCAGTGTGGGGAGTTATGGTCACTCTCAGTCAGTGCGGGGAGTTATGGTCACTCTTGGTCAGTGTGGGGAGTTTTGGTCACGCTCAGTCAGTGTGTGGAGTTATGATCACTCTCGGTCAGTGCGGGGAGTTATGATCACTCTTGGTCAGTGTGTGGAGTTATGGTCACTCTCAGTCAGTGCGGGGAGTTATGATCACTCTTGGTCAGTGTGTGCAGTTATGGTCTCTCTCAGTCAGTGTGCGGAGTTATGATCACTCTTGGTCAGTGTGGGGAGTTATGGTCACACTCGGTTAGTGTGTGCAGTTATGGTCACTCTCAGTCAGTGTGCGGAGTTATGATCACTCTTGGTCAGTGTGGGGAGTTATGGTCACTCTCGGTTTGTGTGTGGAGTTATGATCACTCTTGGTCAGTGTGTGGAGTTATGATCACTCTTGGTCAGTACAGGGAGTTATGATCACTCTTGGTTAGTGTGTGGAGTTATGGTCACTCTCAGTCAGTGTGGGGAGTTATGATCACTCTTGGTTAGTGTGTGGAGTTATGGTCACTCTCAGTCAGTGTGCGGAGTTATGGTCACTCTTGGTCAGTGTGCGGAGTTTTGGTCACTCTCATGCAGTGTGTGGAGTTATGGTCACTCTCGGTCAGTGTGGGGAGTTATGGTCACTCTCAGTCACTGTGTGGAGTTATGATCATTCTTTGTCAGTGTGGGGAGTTATGGTCACTCTCAGTCAGTGTGTGGAGTTATGGTCATTCTCAGTCAGTGTGTGGAGTTATGGTCACTCTCAGTCAGTGTGTGGAGTTATGGTCACTCTTTGTCACTGTGGGGAGTTATGGTCACTCTTGCTTAGTGTGGGGAGTTATGGTCACTCTCAGTCAGTGTGTGGAGTGATGGTCACTCTCAGACTGTGTGGGGTCTTATCGTCACTCTTGGTCAGTGTGGGGAGTTATGGTCACTCTCACTGAATGTGGGGAGATATGGTCACTCCTGGTCCGCATGAGGAGTTATGGTCACTCTCAAGCAGTGTGGGGTATTATCGTCACTCTTGGTCAGTGCAGGGAGTTATGGTCATTATCAGTCAGTGTGTGGAGTTATGGTCACTCTCAGACAGTGTGTGGAGTTATGATCACTCTTGGTCAGTGTGGGGAGTTATGGTCACTCTCGGTTAGTGTGTGGAGTTATGGTCACTCTTGGTCAGTGTGGGGAGTTATGGTCACTCTCAGTCAGTGTGTGGAGTTATGATCACTCTTGGTCAGTGTGTGGAGTTATGATCACTCTCGGTCAGTGTGGGGAGTTATGGTCACTCTCAGTCAGTGTG
The DNA here is from genome assembly GCF_036365525.1 of Heterodontus francisci. NCBI lineage: Eukaryota > Metazoa > Chordata > Chondrichthyes > Heterodontiformes > Heterodontidae > Heterodontus > Heterodontus francisci. The sequence continues at coordinate 3,997,501 of NC_090378.1, read as the reverse complement.
GGGAGTTATGTTCACTCTCAGTCAGTGTGGGGAGTTATGGTCACTCTTGGTCAGTGTGGGGAGTTATGGTCACTCTCAGTCAGTGTGTGGAGTAATGATCACTCTTGGTTAGTGTGGGGAGTTATGGTCACTCTCAGTCAGTGTGTGGAGTTATGATCACTCTTGGTCAGTGTGGGGAGTTATGGTCACTCTCAGTCAGTGTGTGGAGTTATGAACACTCTTGGTCAGTGTGGGGAGTTATGGTCACTCTCAGTCAGTGTGTGGAGTTATGATCACTCTTGGTCAGTGTGGGGAGTTATGGTCACTCTCAGTCAGTGTGGGGAGTTATGATCACTCTTGGTCAGTGTGGGGAGTTATGGTCACTCTCAGTCAGTGTGTGGAATTATGGTCACTCTTGGTCAGTGTGGGGAGTTATGGTCACTCTCAGTCAGTGTGTGGAGTTATGGTCACTCTCGGTCAGTGTGTGGAGTTATGTTCACTCTCAGTCAGTGTGTGGAGTTATGGTCACTCTTGGTCAGTGTAGGGAGTTATGGTCACTCTCAGTCAGTGAGTGGAGTTATGATCACTCTTGGTTAGTGTGTGGAGTTATGGTCATTCTCAGTCAGTGTGGGGAGTTATGGTCACTCTCAGTCAGTGTGGGGAGTTATGGTCACTCTCAGTCACTGTGGGGAGCTATGGTCACTCTTGCTTAGTGTGGGGAGTTATGGTCACTCTCAGTCAGTGTGTGGAGTGATGGTCACTCTCAGACTGTGTGGGGTCTTATCGTCACTCTTGGTCAGTGTGGGGAGTTATGGTCACTCTCACTGAATGTGGGGAGATATGGTCACTCCTGGTCCGCATGAGGAGTTATGGTCACTCTCAAGCAGTGTGGGGTATTATCGTCACTCTTGGTCAGTGCAGGGAGTTATGGTCATTATCAGTCAGTGTGTGGAGTTATGGTCACTCTCAGACAGTGTGTGGAGTTATGATCACTCTTGGTCAGTGTGGGGAGTTATGGTCACTCTCGGTTAGTGTGTGGAGTTATGGTCACTCTTGGTCAGTGTGGGGAGTTATGATCACTCTTGGTCAGTGTGGGGAGTTATGGTCACTCTCGGTTAGTGTGTGGAGTTATGATCACTCTCGGTCAGTGTGGGGAGTTATGGTCACTCTCGGTTAGTGTGTGGAGTAATGATCACTCTTAGTCAGTGTGTGGAGTTATGATCACTCTCAGTCAGTGTGGGGAGTTATGGTCACTCTTGGTCAGTGTGGGGAGTTATGGTCACTCTCGGTTAGTGTGTGGAGTTATGATCACTCTCGGTCAGTGTGGGGAGTTATGGTCACTCTCGGTTAGTGTGTGGAGTAATGATCACTCTTAGTCAGTGTGTGGAGTTATGATCACTCTTGGTCAGTGTGGGGAGTTATGGTCACTCTCGGTTAGTGTGTGGAGTTATGATCACTCTCGGTCAGTGTGGGGAGTTATGGTCACTCTCGGTTAGTGTGTGGAGTAATGATCACTCTTAGTCAGTGTGTGGAGTTATGATCACTCTCGGTCAGTGTGTGGAGTTATGATCACTCTTGGTCAGTGCAGGGAGTTATGGTCACTCTCGGTTAGTGTGTGGAGTTATGATCACTCTTGGTCAGTGTGGGTAGTTATGGTCACTCTCGGTCAGTGTGTGGAGTTATGATCACTCTTGGTCAGTGTGGGGAGTTATGGTCACTGTCGGTTAGTGTGTGGAGTTATGATCACTCTTGGTCAGTGTGTGGAGTTATGGTCACTCTCGGTTAGTGTGTGGAGTTATGATCACTCTTGGTCAGTGTGGGGAGTTATGGTCACTCTCAGTCAGTGAGGGGAGTTATAGTCACTCTTGGTCAGTGTGGGGAGATTTGGTCACTCTCAGTCAGTGTGGGGAGTTATGGTCACTCTCATTCAGTGTGGGGAGTTTTGGTCACTCTCAGTCAGTGTGTGGAGTTATGGTCACTCTCGGTCAGTGTGTGGAGTTATGATCACTCTTGGTCAGTGTGTGGAATTATGATCACTCTCGGTCAGTGTGGAGAGTTATGGTCACTCTCAGTCAGTGTGTGGAGTTATGGTCACTCTCAGTCAGTGTGTGGAGTTATGGTCACTCTTGGTCAGTGTGGGGAGTTATGGTCACTCTCAGTCAGTGTGTGGGAGTTTTGATCACTCTTGGTCAGTGTGTGGAGTTATGGTCACTCTCAGTCAGTGTATGGAGTTATGGTCACTCTCAGTCAGTGTATGGAGTTATGATCACTCTCAGTCAGTGTGTGGAGTTATGGTCACTCTCAGTCAGTGTGTGGAGTTATGATCACTCTTTGTCAGTGTGTGGAGTTATGATCCCTCTCAGTCAGTGTGGGGAGTTATTGTCACTCCTGGTCAGTGAGTGGAGTTTTGGTCACTCTCAGTCAGTCAGTGGAGTTATGGTCACTCTCGGTCAGTATGGTGAGTTATGTTCACTCTCAGTCAGTGTGGGGAGTTATGGTCACTCTTGGTCAGTGTGGGGAGTTATGGTCACTCTCAGTCAGTGTGTGGAGTAATGATCACTCTTGGTTAGTGTGGGGAGTTATGGTCACTCTCAGTCAGTGTGTGGAGTTATGATCACTCTTGGTCAGTGTGGGGAGTTATGGTCACTCTCAGTCAGTGTGTGGAGTTATGAACACTCTTGGTCAGTGTGGGGAGTTATGGTCACTCTCAGTCAGTGTGTGGAGTTATGATCACTCTTGGTCAGTGTGGGGAGTTATGGTCACTCTCAGTCAGTGTGGGGAGTTATGATCACTCTTGGTCAGTGTGGGGAGTTATGGTCACTCTCAGTCAGTGTGTGGAATTATGGTCACTCTTGGTCAGTGTGGGGAGTTATGGTCACTCTCAGTCAGTGTGTGGAGTTATGGTCACTCTCGGTCAGTGTGTGGAGTTATGTTCACTCTCAGTCAGTGTGTGGAGTTATGGTCACTCTTGGTCAGTGTAGGGAGTTATGGTCACTCTCAGTCAGTGAGTGGAGTTATGATCACTCTTGGTTAGTGTGTGGAGTTATGGTCATTCTCAGTCAGTGTGGGGAGTTATGGTCACTCTCAGTCAGTGTGGGGAGTTATGGTCACTCTCAGTCACTGTGGGGAGCTATGGTCACTCTTGCTTAGTGTGGGGAGTTATGGTCACTCTCAGTCAGTGTGTGGAGTGATGGTCACTCTCAGACTGTGTGGGGTCTTATCGTCACTCTTGGTCAGTGTGGGGAGTTATGGTCACTCTCACTGAATGTGGGGAGATATGGTCACTCCTGGTCCGCATGAGGAGTTATGGTCACTCTCAAGCAGTGTGGGGTATTATCGTCACTCTTGGTCAGTGCAGGGAGTTATGGTCATTATCAGTCAGTGTGTGGAGTTATGGTCACTCTCAGACAGTGTGTGGAGTTATGATCACTCTTGGTCAGTGTGGGGAGTTATGGTCACTCTCGGTTAGTGTGTGGAGTTATGGTCACTCTTGGTCAGTGTGGGGAGTTATGATCACTCTTGGTCAGTGTGGGGAGTTATGGTCACTCTCGGTTAGTGTGTGGAGTTATGATCACTCTCGGTCAGTGTGGGGAGTTATGGTCACTCTCGGTTAGTGTGTGGAGTAATGATCACTCTTAGTCAGTGTGTGGAGTTATGATCACTCTCAGTCAGTGTGGGGAGTTATGGTCACTCTTGGTCAGTGTGGGGAGTTATGGTCACTCTCGGTTAGTGTGTGGAGTTATGATCACTCTCGGTCAGTGTGGGGAGTTATGGTCACTCTCGGTTAGTGTGTGGAGTAATGATCACTCTTAGTCAGTGTGTGGAGTTATGATCACTCTTGGTCAGTGTGGGGAGTTATGGTCACTCTCGGTTAGTGTGTGGAGTTATGATCACTCTCGGTCAGTGTGGGGAGTTATGGTCACTCTCGGTTAGTGTGTGGAGTAATGATCACTCTTAGTCAGTGTGTGGAGTTATGATCACTCTCGGTCAGTGTGTGGAGTTATGATCACTCTTGGTCAGTGCAGGGAGTTATGGTCACTCTCGGTTAGTGTGTGGAGTTATGATCACTCTTGGTCAGTGTGGGTAGTTATGGTCACTCTCGGTCAGTGTGTGGAGTTATGATCACTCTTGGTCAGTGTGGGGAGTTATGGTCACTGTCGGTTAGTGTGTGGAGTTATGATCACTCTTGGTCAGTGTGTGGAGTTATGGTCACTCTCGGTTAGTGTGTGGAGTTATGATCACTCTTGGTCAGTGTGGGGAGTTATGGTCACTCTCAGTCAGTGAGGGGAGTTATAGTCACTCTTGGTCAGTGTGGGGAGATTTGGTCACTCTCAGTCAGTGTGGGGAGTTATGGTCACTCTCATTCAGTGTGGGGAGTTTTGGTCACTCTCAGTCAGTGTGTGGAGTTATGGTCACTCTCGGTCAGTGTGTGGAGTTATGATCACTCTTGGTCAGTGTGTGGAATTATGATCACTCTCGGTCAGTGTGGAGAGTTATGGTCACTCTCAGTCAGTGTGTGGAGTTATGGTCACTCTCAGTCAGTGTGTGGAGTTATGGTCACTCTTGGTCAGTGTGGGGAGTTATGGTCACTCTCAGTCAGTGTGTGGGAGTTTTGATCACTCTTGGTCAGTGTGTGGAGTTATGGTCACTCTCAGTCAGTGTATGGAGTTATGGTCACTCTCAGTCAGTGTATGGAGTTATGATCACTCTCAGTCAGTGTGTGGAGTTATGGTCACTCTCAGTCAGTGTGTGGAGTTATGATCACTCTTTGTCAGTGTGTGGAGTTATGATCCCTCTCAGTCAGTGTGGGGAGTTATTGTCACTCCTGGTCAGTGAGTGGAGTTTTGGTCACTCTCAGTCAGTCAGTGGAGTTATGGTCACTCTCGGTCAGTATGGTGAGTTATGGTCACTCTCAGTCAGTGTGTGGAGTTATGGTCACTCTTGGTCAGTGTGTGGAGGTATGATCACTCTCAGTCAGTGTGGGGAGTTATGGTCACTCCTGGTCAGTTGTGGGGAGGTATGGTCACTCCTTGTCAGTGTTGGGAAGTATGGTCACTCCTGGTCAGTGTGTGGAGTTATGGTCACTCTCAGTCAGTGTGGGGAGTTATGGTCACTACTGGTCAGTGTGGGGAGGTATGGTCACTCCTGGTCAGTGTGTGGAGTTATGGTCACTCTCAGTCAGTGTGGGGAAATATGGTCACTCTTGGTCAGTGTGGGGAGTTATGGTCACTCTCAGTCAGTGCGGGGAGTTATGGTCACTCTTGGTCAGTGTGGGGAGTTTTGGTCACGCTCAGTCAGTGTGTGGAGTTATGATCACTCTCGGTCAGTGCGGGGAGTTATGATCACTCTTGGTCAGTGTGTGGAGTTATGGTCACTCTCAGTCAGTGCGGGGAGTTATGATCACTCTTGGTCAGTGTGTGCAGTTATGGTCTCTCTCAGTCAGTGTGCGGAGTTATGATCACTCTTGGTCAGTGTGGGGAGTTATGGTCACACTCGGTTAGTGTGTGCAGTTATGGTCACTCTCAGTCAGTGTGCGGAGTTATGATCACTCTTGGTCAGTGTGGGGAGTTATGGTCACTCTCGGTTTGTGTGTGGAGTTATGATCACTCTTGGTCAGTGTGTGGAGTTATGATCACTCTTGGTCAGTACAGGGAGTTATGATCACTCTTGGTTAGTGTGTGGAGTTATGGTCACTCTCAGTCAGTGTGGGGAGTTATGATCACTCTTGGTTAGTGTGTGGAGTTATGGTCACTCTCAGTCAGTGTGCGGAGTTATGGTCACTCTTGGTCAGTGTGCGGAGTTTTGGTCACTCTCATGCAGTGTGTGGAGTTATGGTCACTCTCGGTCAGTGTGGGGAGTTATGGTCACTCTCAGTCACTGTGTGGAGTTATGATCATTCTTTGTCAGTGTGGGGAGTTATGGTCACTCTCAGTCAGTGTGTGGAGTTATGGTCATTCTCAGTCAGTGTGTGGAGTTATGGTCACTCTCAGTCAGTGTGTGGAGTTATGGTCACTCTTTGTCACTGTGGGGAGTTATGGTCACTCTTGCTTAGTGTGGGGAGTTATGGTCACTCTCAGTCAGTGTGTGGAGTGATGGTCACTCTCAGACTGTGTGGGGTCTTATCGTCACTCTTGGTCAGTGTGGGGAGTTATGGTCACTCTCACTGAATGTGGGGAGATATGGTCACTCCTGGTCCGCATGAGGAGTTATGGTCACTCTCAAGCAGTGTGGGGTATTATCGTCACTCTTGGTCAGTGCAGGGAGTTATGGTCATTATCAGTCAGTGTGTGGAGTTATGGTCACTCTCAGACAGTGTGTGGAGTTATGATCACTCTTGGTCAGTGTGGGGAGTTATGGTCACTCTCGGTTAGTGTGTGGAGTTATGGTCACTCTTGGTCAGTGTGGGGAGTTATGGTCACTCTCAGTCAGTGTGTGGAGTTATGATCACTCTTGGTCAGTGTGTGGAGTTATGATCACTCTCGGTCAGTGTGGGGAGTTATGGTCACTCTCAGTCAGTGTGGGGAGTTATGTTCACTCTCAGTCAGTGTGGGGAGTTATGGTCACTCTTGGTCAGTGTGGGGAGTTATGGTCACTCTCAGTCAGTGTGTGGAGTAATGATCACTCTTGGTTAGTGTGGGGAGTTATGGTCACTCTCAGTCAGTGTGTGGAGTTATGATCACTCTTGGTCAGTGTGGGGAGTTATGGTCACTCTCAGTCAGTGTGTGGAGTTATGAACACTCTTGGTCAGTGTGGGGAGTTATGGTCACTCTCAGTCAGTGTGTGGAGTTATGATCACTCTTGGTCAGTGTGGGGAGTTATGGTCACTCTCAGTCAGTGTGGGGAGTTATGATCACTCTTGGTCAGTGTGGGGAGTTATGGTCACTCTCAGTCAGTGTGTGGAATTATGGTCACTCTTGGTCAGTGTGGGGAGTTATGGTCACTCTCAGTCAGTGTGTGGAGTTATGGTCACTCTCGGTCAGTGTGTGGAGTTATGTTCACTCTCAGTCAGTGTGTGGAGTTATGGTCACTCTTGGTCAGTGTAGGGAGTTATGGTCACTCTCAGTCAGTGAGTGGAGTTATGATCACTCTTGGTTAGTGTGTGGAGTTATGGTCATTCTCAGTCAGTGTGGGGAGTTATGGTCACTCTCAGTCAGTGTGGGGAGTTATGGTCACTCTCAGTCAGTGTGTGGAGTTATGGTCACTCTTGGTCAGTGTGTGGAGTTATGATCACTCTCGGTCAGTGTGTGGAGTTATGATCACTCTTGGTCAGTATGGGGAGTTATGGTCACTGTCCGTCAGTGTGTGGAGTTATGGTCACTCTGAGTCAGTGTGGGGAGTTTTGATCACTCTTGGTCAGTGTGGGGAGTTATGGTCACTATCGGTCAGTTTGTGGAGTTATGATCACTCTTGGTCAGTGTGGGGAGTTATGAACACTCTCAGTCAGTGTGTGGAGTTATGGTCACTCTCGGTCAGTGTGTGGAGTTATGGTCACTCTCAGTCAGTGTGTGGAGTTTTGATCGCTCTTGGTCAGTGTGGGGAGTTATGGTCACTCTCAGTCAGTGTGTGGAGTTATGATCACTCTTGGTCAGTGTGGGAAGTTATGGTCACTCTCAGTCAGTATGTGGAGTTATGGTCACTCTTGGTCAGTGTGGGGAGTTATGTTCACTCTCAGTCAGTGTGTGGATTTATGATCACTCTTGGTTAGTGTGGGGAGTTATGGTCACTCAGTCAGTGTGTGTAGTTATGGTCACACTTGGTCAGTGTGGGGAGTTATGGTCACTCTTGGTCAGTGTGTGGAGTTATGGTCATTCTCAGTCAGTGTGGGGAGTTATGGTGACTCTCAGTCAGTGTGAGGAGTTATGGTCACTCTCAGTCAGTGTGTGGAGTTATGGTCATTCTCAGTCAGTGTGTGGAGTTATGGTCACTCTCGGTCAGTTTGTGAAGTTATGGTCACTCTTGGTCAGTGTGGGCAGTTATGGTCACTCTCAGTCAGTGTGTGGAGTTATGATCACTCTTGGTTAATGTGGGGAGTTATGGTCACTCTCAGTCAGTGTGTGGAGTTATGGTCACTCTCATTCACTGTGTGGTGTTTTGATCACTCTTGGTCAGTGTGGGGAGTTATGGTCACTCTCAGTCAGTGTGTGGAGTTATGATCACTCTTGGTCAGTGTGGGGAGTTATGGTCACTCTCAGTCAGTGTGTGGAGTTATGAACACTCTTGGTCAGTGTGGGGAGTTATGGTCACTCTCAGTCAGTGTGTGGAGTTATGATCACTCTTGGTCAGTGTGGGGAGTTATGGTCACTCTCAGTCAGTGTGGGGAGTTATGATCACTCTTGGTCAGTGTGGGGAGTTATGGTCACTCTCAGTCAGTGTGTGGAATTATGGTCACTCTTGGTCAGTGTGGGGAGTTATGGTCACTCTCAGTCAGTGTGTGGAGTTATGGTCACTCTCGGTCAGTGTGTGGAGTTATGTTCACTCTCAGTCAGTGTGTGGAGTTATGGTCACTCTTGGTCAGTGTAGGGAGTTATGGTCACTCTCAGTCAGTGTGTGGAGTTATGATCACTCTTGGTTAGTGTGTGGAGTTATGGTCATTCTCAGTCAGTGTGGGGAGTTATGGTCACTCTCAGTCAGTGTGGGGAGTTATGGTCACTCTCAGTCAGTGTGTGGAGTTATGGTCACTCTTGGTCAGTGTGTGGAGTTATGATCACTCTCGGTCAGTGTGTGGAGTTATGATCACTCTTGGTCAGTATGGGGAGTTATGGTCACTGTCCGTCAGTGTGTGGAGTTATGGTCACTCTGAGTCAGTGTGGGGAATTTTGATCACTCTTGGTCAGTGTGGGGAGTTATGGTCACTATCGGTCAGTTTGTGGAGTTATGATCACTCTTGGTCAGTGTGGGGAGTTATGGTCACTCTCAGTCAGTGTGTGGAGTTATGGTCACTCTCGGTCAGTGTGTGGAGTTATGGTCACTCTCAGTCAGTGTGTGGAGTTATGATCACTCTTTGTCAGTGTGTGGAGTTATGGTCATTCTCAGTCAGTGTGTGGAGTTATGGTCACTCTCAGTCAGTGTGTGGAGTTATGGTCACTCTTTGTCACTGTGGGGAGTTATGGTCACTCTTGCTTAGTGTGGGGAGTTATGGTCACTCTCAGTCAGTGTGGAGAGTTAGAGTCACTGTCGGTCAGTGTGGGGAGTTATGGTCACTCTCAGTCAGTGTGTGGAGTTATGGTCACTCTCAGACTGTGTGGGGTGTTATCGTCACTCTTTGTCAGTGTGGGGAGTTATGGTCACTCCTGGTCCGCATGAGGAGTTATGGTCACTCTCAGGCAGTGTAGGGTGTTATCGTCACTCTTGGTCAGTGCAGGGAGTTATGGTCACTCACAGTCAGTGTGTGGAGTTATGGTCATTATCAGTCAGTGTGTGGAGTTATGGTTACTCTCAGACAGTGTGGGGAGTTATGGTCACTCTTGGTCAGTGTGGTGAGTTATGGTCACTCTCAGTCAGTGTGTGGAGTTATGGTCACTCTTGGTCAGGGTGTGGAGTTATGGTCACTCTCGGTCAGTGTGTGGAGTTATGATCACTCTTGGTCAGTGTGGGGAGTTATGGTCACTCTCGGTTAGTGTGTGGAGTTATGGTCACTCTTGGTCAGTGTGGGGAGTTATGGTCACTCTCAGTCAGTGTGTGGAGTTATGATCACTCTTGGTCAGTGTGGGGAGTTATGATCACTCTCAGTCAGTGTGTGGAGTTATGATCACTCTCGGTCAGTGTGTGGAGTTATGATCACTCTTGGTCAGTGTGGGGAGTTATGGTCACTCTCAGTCAGTGTGGGGAGTTATGGTCACTCTCATTCAGTGTGGGGAGTTATGGTCACTCTTGGTCAGTGTGGGGAGTTATGGTCACTCTCAGTCAGTGTGTGGAGTTATGTTCACTCTTGGTCAGTGTGGGGAGTTATGGGCACTCTCAGTCAGTGTGTGGAGTTATGATCACTCTTTGTCAGTGTGTGGAGTTATGATCACTCTTTGTCAGTGTGGGGAGTTATGGTCACTCTCAGTCAGTGTGTGGAGTTATGATCACTCTTTGTCAGTGTGGGGAGTTATGGTCACTCTCAGTCAGTGTGTGGAGTTATGGTCATTCTTTGTCAGTGTGTGGAGTTATGGTCACTCTCAGTCAGTGTGTGGAGTAATGGTCACTCTTGGTCACTGTGGGAGTTATGGTCACTCTTCCTTAGTGTGGGGAGTTATGGTCACTCTCGGTAAATGTGGAGAGTTATGGTCACTCTCAGTCAGTCTGTGGAGTTATGATCACTCTTTGTCAGTGTGTGGAGTTATGGTCACTCTCAGTCAGTGTGTGGAGTTATGGTCACTCTCAGTCAGTGTGTGGAGATATGATCACTCTTTGTCAGTGTGGGGAGTTATGGTCACTCTCAGTCAGTGTGTGGATTTATGGTCACTCTTGGACACTGTGGGGAGTTATGGTCACTCTTGCTTAGTGTAGGGAGTTATGGTCACTTTCAGACAGTGTGGGTAGTTATGGTCACTCTCAGACTGTGTGGGGTGTTATCGTCACTCCTGATCAGTGTGGAGATTTATGGTCACTCTCAGTCAGTGTGGGGTGTTATCGTTACTCTTGGTCAGTGTGGGGAGTTATGGTCACTCTCAGATAGTGTGGGGTGTTATCGTCACTCTTGGTCATGGTGGGGAGCTATGGTCACTCCCGGTCAGTGTGGAGAGTTGTGGTCACTCTCAGACAGTGTGTGGAGTTATGGTCACTCCTGGTCAGTGTGTGGAGTTATGGTCACTCTCAGTGTATGTGGGGAGTTATGGTTACTCCTGGTCAGCATGAGGAGTTATGATCACTCTCAGACAGTGTGGGGTGTTATCGTTACTCTCAGTCAGTGTGTGGAGTTATGGTCACTCTCAGTCAGTGTGAGGTGTTATGGTCACTCTCGGTCAGTGTGGAGAGTTATGGTCACTCCTCGTCAGTGTGGAGAGTTATGGTCACTCCCAGTCAGCATGAGTTATGGTCACTCCCGGCCAGAGTGGGGAGATATGGTCATTCTCGTTCAGTGTGGAGAGTTATCATCACTCCCGGTCAGTGTTGGGAGTTTTGGTCACTCTCAGTCAGTGTGTGGAGTTATGGTCACTCCCGGTCAGTGTGGAGAGATATGGTCACTCCCAGTCAGCATGAGGAGTTATGGTCACTCCCGGCCAGTGTGGGGAGTTATGGGCTTTCTCGGTCAGTGTGTGGAGTTATGGTCACTCCCGGTCAGTGTGGAGAGTTATGGTCACTCTCAGTCATTGTGGGGAGTTATGGTCACTCCTGGTCAGTGTGTGGAGAAATGGTCATTCTCAGTCTGTGTGGGGAGTTATGGTCACTCTTGGTCAGTGTGGGGTGTTTTAGTCACTCTTGGTCAGTGCAGGGAGTTATGGTCACTCCTGGTCAGTGTGTGGAGTTATGGTCACTCTCGGTCAGTGTTGGGAGTTATGGTCACTCTTGGTCAGTGTGGGAGTTACGGTCACTCTCAGTCAGTGTGTGGAGTTATGGTCACTCTCATTCTGTGTGGAGAGTTATGGTCACTCTTGGTCAGTGTTGGGAGTTATGGTCACTGTCGGTCAGTGTGGGAGTTATGGCCACTCTCAGTCAGTGTGGAGAGCTATGATCACTCCCGGTCAATGTGTGGAGTTATGGTCACTCCCGGTCAGTGTGTGGAGTTATGGCCACTCTCAGTCAGTGTGGAGAGTTATGGTCACTCCCGGTCAGTGTGGGGAGTTATGGTCACTCTCAGTCAGTGTGTGGAGATATGGTCACTCTCGGTCAGTGTGTGGAGTTATGGTCACTCTCAGTCAGTGTGTGGAGTTATGATCACTCTTTGTCAGTGTGTGGAGTTATGGTCATTCTCAGTCAGTGTGTGGAGTTATGGTCACTCTCAGTCAGTGTGGGGAGTTATGGTCATTCTCAGTCAGTGTGTGGAGTTATGGTCATTCTTGCTTAGTGTGGGGAGTTATGGTCACTCTCAGTCAGTGTGGAGAGTTAGAGTCACTGTCGGTCAGTGTGGGGAGTTATGGTCACTCTCAGTCAGTGTGTGGAGTTATGGTCACTCTCAGACTGTGTGGGGTGTTATCGTCACTCTTTGTCAGTGTGGGGAGTTATGGTCACTCCTGGTCCGCATGAGGAGTTATGGTCACTCTCAGGCAGTGTGGGGTGTTATCGTCACTCTTGGTCAGTGCAGGGAGTTATGGTCACTCACAGTCAGTGTGTGGAGTTATGGTCATTATCAGTCAGTGTGTGGAGTTATGGTTACTCTCAGACAGTGTTGGGAGTTATGGTCACTCTTGGTCAGTGTGGTGAGTTATGGTCACTCTTAGTCAGTGTGTGGAGTTATGGTCACTCTTGGTCAGTGTGTGGAGTTATGGTCACTCTCGGTCAGTGTGTGGAGTTATGATCACTCTTGGTCAGTGTGGGGAGTTATGGTCACTCTCGGTTAGTGTGTGGAGTTATGGTCACTCTTGGTCAGTGTGGGGAGTTATGGTCACTCTCAGTCAGTGTGTGGAGTTATGATCACTCTTGGTCAGTGTGGGGAGTTATGATCACTCTCAGTCAGTGTGTGGAGTTATGATCACTCTCGGTCAGTGTGTGGAGTTATGATCACTCTTGGTCAGTGTGGGGAGTTATGGTCACTCTCAGTCAGTGTGGGGAGTTATGGTCACTCTTGGTCAGTGTGGGGAGTTATGGTCACTCTCAGTCAGTGTGTGGAGTAATGATCACTCTTGGTTAGTGTGGGGAGTTATGGTCACTCTCAGTCAGTGTGTGGAGTTATGTTCACTCTTGGTCAGTGTGGGGAGTTATGGGCACTCTCAGTCAGTGTGTGGAGTTATGATCACTCTTTGTCAGTGTGTGGAGTTATGATCACTCTTTGTCAGTGTGGGGAGTTATGGTCACTCTCAGTCAGTGTGTGGAGTTATGATCACTCTTTGTCAGTGTGGGGAGTTATGGTCACTCTCAGTCAGTGTGTGGAGTTATGGTCATTCTCAGTCAGTGTGTGGAGTTATGGTCACTCTCAGTCAGTGTGTGGAGTAATGGTCACTCTTGGTCACTGTGGGAGTTATGGTCACTCTTCCTTAGTGTGGGGAGTTATGGTCACTCTCGGTAAATGTGGAGAGTTATGGTCTCTCTCAGTCAGTCTGTGGAGTTATGATCACTCTTTGTCAGTGTGTGGAGTTATGGTCACTCTCAGTCAGTGTGTGGAGTTATGGTCACTCTCAGTCAGTGTGTGGAGATATGATCACTCTTTGTCAGTGTGGGGAGTTATGGTCACTCTCAGTCAGTGTGTGGAGTTATGGTCACTCTTGGACACTGTGGGGAGTTATGGTCACTCTTGCTTAGTGTGGGGAGTTATGGTCACTCTCAGACAGTGTGGGTAGTTATGGTCAATCTCAGACTGTGTGGGGTGTTATCGTCACTCCTGATCAGTGTGGAGATTTATGGTCACTCTCAGTCAGTGTGGGGTGTTATCGTCACTCTTGGTCATGGTGGGGAGCTATGGTCACTCCCGGTCAGTGTGGAGAGTTGTGGTCACTCTCAGACAGTGTGTGGAGTTATGGTCACTCCTGGTCAGTGTGTGGAGTTATGGTCACTCTCAGTCTATGTTGGGAGTTATGGTTACTCCTGGTCAGCATGAGGAGTTATGATCACTCTCAGGCAGTGTGGGGTGTTATCGTCACTCTTGGTCAGTGCAGGGAGTTATGGTCACTCCTGGTCAGTGTGTGGAGTTATGGCCGCTCTCAGTCAGTGTGGGGAGTTATGGTCACTCTCAGACAGTGTGGGGTGTTATCGTTACTCTCAGTCAGTGTGTGGAGTTATGGTCACTCTCAGTCAGTGTGAGGTGTTATGGTCACTCTCGGTCAGTGTGGAGAGTTATGGTCACTCCTCGTCAGTGTGGAGAGTTATGGTCACTCCCAGTCAGCATGAGTTATGGTCACTCCCGGCCAGAGTGGGGAGATATGGTCATTCTCGTTCAGTGTGGAGAGTTATCATCACTCCCGGTCAGTGTTGGGAGTTTTGGTCACTCTCAGTCAGTGTGTGGAGTTATGGTCACTCCCGGTCAGTGTGGAGAGATATGGTCACTCCCAGTCAGCATGAGGAGTTATGGTCACTCCCGGCCAGTGTGGGGAGTTATGGGCTTTCTCGGTCAGTGTGTGGAGTTATGGTCACTCCCGGTCAGTGTGGAGAGTTATGGTCACTCTCAGTCATTGTGGGGAGTTATGGTCACTCCTGGTCAGTGTGTGGAGAAATGGTCATTCTCAGTCTGTGTGGGGAGTTATGGTCACTCTTGGTCAGTGTGGGGTGTTTTAGTCACTCTTGGTCAGTGCAGGGAGTTATGGTCACTCCTGGTCAGTGTGTGGAGTTATGGTCACTCTCGGTCAGTGTTGGGAGTTATGGTCACTCTTGGTCAGTGTGGGAGTTACGGTCACTCTCAGTCAGTGTGTGGAGTTATGGTCACTCTCATTCTGTGTGGAGAGTTATGGACACTCTTGGTCAGTGTTGGGAGTTATGGTCACTCTCGGTCAGTGTTGGGAGTTATGGTCACTCTTGGTCAGTGTGGGAGTTACGGTCACTCTCAGTCAGTGTGTGGAGTTATGGTCACTCTCATTCTGTGTGGAGAGTTATGGTCACTCCCGGTCAGTGTTGGGAGTTATGGTCTCTCTCAGTCAGTGTGGAGAGCTATGATCACTCCCGGTCAATGTGTGGAGTTATGGCCACTCTCAGTCAGTGTGGAGAGTTATGGTCACTCCCGGTCAGTGTGGGGAGTTATGGTCACTCTCGGTCAGTGTGGGGAGTTATGGTCACTCCTGGTCAGTGTGTGGAGTTATGGCCACTCTCAGTCAGTGTGGAGAGTTATGGTCACTCCCGGTCAGTGTGGGGAGTTATGGTCACTCTCGGTCAGTGCGGGGAGTTATGGTCACTCTCGGTCAGTGTGGGGAGTTATGGTCACTCCTGGTCATGTGGGGAGTTATGGTCACTCCCGGTCAGTGTGGTGAGTTATAGTCATTCTCGGTCAGTGCGGGGAGTTATGGTCACTCTCGGTCAGTGTGGAGAGTTATGGACACTCTCGGTCAGTGTGGGAGTTATGGTCACTCTCAGTCAGTGTGGGGAGTTATGGTCACTCTCAGTCAGTGTTGGGAGTTATGGCCACTCTCGGTCAGTGTGGGAGTTATGGTCACTCTCAGTCAGTGTGGGGAGTTATGGTCACTCTCAGTCAGTGTGGAGAGTTATGGTCACTCTCAGTGAGTGTGGAGAGTTATGGTCACTCCCGGTCAGTGTGGGGAGTTATGGTCACTCTCGGTCAGTGTGGGGAGTTATGGTCACTCCTGGTCATTTTAGGGAGTTTTGGTCACTCTTGGTCAGTGTGGGGAGTTATGGTCACTCCTGGTCATTTTAGGGAGTTTTGGTCACTCTTGGTCAGTGTGGGTAGTTATGGTCACTCATGGTCAGTATTGTGAGTTATGGTCACAATCGGTCAATTTGGGGAGTTATGGTCACTCTCGGGCAGTGTGGCTGTGGATTTGGGGGTTGAATATTCCGATGGTTTGGAATGATATGGGCAGCATGCAAAGGGTTAAGTAAACGGGAACCAGTTGGTGTAAAATCCAAAACCAAACATAAACAGATTGTGACCCGCGAGATTCACCCAGTTCCTATTCCTGTAGCTGGGATAATGGGATTACAACATTCCGCACTGATCCTGGTCTAAGGCTTCCTACAAATATTCCCTCCACCTCTCACTGAATGTTCTCACAAAGACAGATGTTACGATCAGGTGAGAAAGGGGTTTAGGATTCCCTCTCAGCCTTCAGCTGGTCTTACCGTAACGGGATTTAATTTTTAAAACACCGTGTTTTTAGCTGCTTTAAGAAGAAAAATGAAATGGAAAAGTTTGAGGCAATCCTTGAAGAGGGTTTTTTGTTACAGTTCTTTGAGCTCGCTGTAGAGTCCTTGATTGTGGGTAGATCTTGCTTTTCATTGGGGCCCAGTATTCTTCTCAAACCTTGTTCACTGTAGGAGACTTTTCTCTCTTGGGGTTCATGTGTCTTCACTGGGTCTTCAGTTCCGTGAGAAAGAGATGGGAGCAGACAGGATGAAAGCAATATCTACCTACAATCAAGGACTCTAGAGTGAGCTCGAAGAACTGTAACAACAACTTTCTTTCTTCTGCTCTGTTCTGTCTCTATTTGAATGTGTGTATCGCGTCTGCATGCTACTGTGGTCACGTCATGTATCCGTAGGTGTCAACTGAATTAGAGTTTAAGTTCAAGTTTAATAAACTTCAACTTTTCTTCTTTAAACCTAAGAAAACCTGTTTGTGCTGGTTTCTTTGCCTTATAATTGGAAAGCGGTGAACAAGGATTCACCAAGGGGCAGCTAAAAACACGGTGTTTTATAAATCAAACCGGTACAGTGAGACCAGCTGAAGGCTGAGAGGGCCCCCTAGGCACCTTTCTCACCAGGTCATAACAGAAATTTGGGGGCTATCATCCGGGATTTTACCCACAGACAAACAGAGAAATTGGAAGTGGGAAGCCAAATTGTTCCCAATCAAAAAGAACAAATTTCAAAACAGGTTTTCTTGTAGTTGTGTGTGCTTGAACACTAACATGTCTGCAACTGAAGCCAGTAGCTCTCCAAGCCAGGGTGAAGTAACTTGGGATAAGTTAAAATGTTAAACTGTCTATGGAGGAGTTGAGGAAAATGGCTGAGCAGTGTGGGATCACTGTACGTGGCAAGGCTAGGAAGTCTGAACTCCTAAGACTAGTGGCCAACCATTATTCCCTTGACTCTGAAGAAGCAGAAACAGTGTTAGAAGCAGACCCCGACTGGGTACTGTTAGCAAAGATACAATTGGAACAGAGGAAACTTGAATTAGAGGAGAAGGAAAGAGAGAGAGAGAGAGGCAGGAGAGGGAGAAAGAAAGAGCCTTCCAGAAGGAACATGAAGAAAAAGAAAGAAGGAGAAGGAATGGGAGAGAGAGTGAGAACATTCCGGAAGGAATATGAAGAGAGAGAGCTGAAGCAGCTTGAGTTAAATAGGGGGTGACAGAGTAACCCCAGTGAAGCATGATCAATATGGAGGAGCATAATTCAGGGTTGGGTACAAAATTGTTAAAACTAGCTCAACTAATTCCAAAATTCAATGAGGAATATGTAGAAATATTTTTGGGTCCTTTGAGAAACTGGCAAGGCAGCAAAAATGGCCAGCTGAGACCTGGCACCTTTTATGACAAAGCAAGCTAACCGGAAAAGCCCATAAGGTTTATTTCCTGTTGCCAGATGAGAGTTCATCAAATTATGAACTGACAAAAAATGCTATATTCGGGGCATATGAATTAGTACCCGAAGCCTGAACCCTCAAGAAGCAAGCTAATCAAACTTATCTGGAGTTTGAAAGAAGTAACCAGCTGGCTTTTGACCAGTGGCTGATGGCTTTAAAAATACAACTCAGCTATGAGACTCTCAGAGAAGTAATACTGTTACAGGAATTTAAACACTCTCTCCCACTCTCCATAAAGACACATGTGGAGGAGCAGCGGGTTCAGAGAGCCTGGCAAGCAGCCATTCTGGCCGATGAGTTTGCTTTAATCTATAAGTTAGTTTTCCAGGGGAGAACCTTTCCTCGTCACCCCCACAAATTTGAAAAGGGTGGGAAGGTGATAGGAGCCCAAGCAGTCCTGGGAGAGAACGAAAAGCAGGATACACAGGGGGCCCTCCTCTAGACAAAAAGGAAGGTGCTGTGAACAGGAGTGAGACCCGGAGACCTGTGTGCTTCCATTGTAATAAAGCAGGGCATTTAAGAGCTGAATGCTGGAAACAAAAGGGAAAACCTGTAGGATTAATCAGGGTACACCCACTCAATGTAGAAGGGACCCTGATGGAAAGCACAGTAGAACAAGTTGTGGCTTTAACTTTAAGAGTGAGACCCAGGAATCTTACAGCTGCCAGTGCAGGAAAATGTAATAGGATTCCTGAGGGTTATCAAAGTTTTGTGTCTGAAGGGAAAATAACCCCTTACCCCTCGAGTGGGGCAAGCAGGCCCATAGTAATTCTCAGAGACACAGGGGCCACTAGATCCCTTTTACTGGGAAAAGGCCTGACCTTTCCCCCAGAGAGTGCAGTAAACACCAGAATGGTGGTGAATGGTATTGGAGGGCAGTGTATGCCTGTACCTGTACACAGGGTGCACCTGGAGTGCGACCTAGTTTCGGGACTGGTGACCGTAGGGATTGTCCCTAGTTTGCCTGTGGATAGAGTTGATCTGTTCCTAGGTAATGATCTGCCAGGGGTGAAGGTGGTTGGTCCCCCAGTAGTGAGAGAAAGACCACAGGAGGTCAGAGAGACAGGGCAGTGGCAGGAGACGGACCCTGCAATTTCCCTGAATGTGTATTGAGTGAGGCCATGATCAAACCAGCTCCCCCAGAGGAAACTGAATTGGCACTGCAGGCAGATGACCATGAGGTCTGCCTGTCTGAGACATTCTTTGGAAAGTTAGGAGACCCAGAGAATGAATTAAATGAATTTTCCCTAGCTGAGGCTCAGCGAGCTGACCCAGTATTGTGAAAGTTAGCACAGGCTGCCCAGTCTGAAAGTGAAGCAGAGGGAGTCCCTGATTTCTACTATTTAAAGAATGAGGCACTGATGAGGAAATGGAGTTCTCCTCACAGACCTGAGAGCAAGGAGTGGACAGTGATTCACCAGTTAGTGGTGCCACAGAGGTATCGGGGAGAAATATTAAGAAGGGCCCACGAGACTACAGTGGCTGTACATGCAGGTGTACGAAAGACCAAAGCCCGCATAAGACAGCAGTTTGACTGGCCAAAACTCCACAAAGATGTGATGGAATACTGCAGGAGTTGCCACATGTGCCAGGTTGAGAGTAAACCCCATCCTACAGTGAAACCGGCATCCCTAAGGCCTGTACCAGTGTTAGGAGGACCCTCCAACAGTGGGCTGGTAAACTGTAAGGGACCCCCATCAAGAACAAAAAGAGACAGGCGGGCACAAGGCTGGTAAAAGGTTTGACAGGGAAGGGGAAAAAGTGACCAAGAAGGCAGGTTAAAGGAAGTCCAGGAGGAATCCTGGATGAAAACCCCTACTGTCCAGCCAGCCAAGCCCAAGAAATGTGAAAAGTTAGACCCCACATCCTCCTGTGTAAATGCAGACTCTAGAAGCACCCCGCCAGAGTTGCTAACAGCATTTACAGGAACCTGCAGAGACAAAGAAAGACCTCTAGGGGACAGAGGAACTGCGTGGGTGATGCCTCACCTGGTCAAAGTGCCACGGGGGAGTGCAGTAGAGTCTGCACAAATACCTGTGTAGGCAGCAGTGTCTCAGTGGACAAAGGGGAGATTAGCAAATAATCCTCCCCCACAGTCAGAACCAAAGCAGAGCACCCATCCCCCAAAGTCAAAAGCCTTTGCATGATCCAGCAAAGCACTGAAGGAGAGTTCAGGATAGACCCGCCCACTACTGACTCTCCTGAGAAATAAGAAATTCCAACTCAGGGCTAATTAAATCTAACCATCTCAAAGACCCTAAGCAACCATGGAAATGGGCAAACTGAATAAAAATTTCCCCCCAAAAAACGACATGTTAACGATTTATGAATGAATGTGAATGAATGAGACAGAGAGATGTGTGTTTTCCTCTGTATCTTATATTTTCTCTTTCAACCCCTTTAATGAAATGCTTTCTTTAAAAATCGCATTTCATTCCACTTTGTGTGGAGGTGTCATTGCTAGGCCCCCAGCTGCCAAGAATGAGGCACATTAATTTTGTCATCAAGATTGATTTTAAACTGTTGCTGGAGCAAGGATATGACTTGTTAAACAGATCAGCCATGGCTGGAAAATACATTTGAATATTAACAGAGTGATTGGAAGAACAAGCTCTGGATTGTATCACCTTAGCAGTCTCTGGAATGCTCCTCTTACACACAATACCTGGTGATCCTAGTCCATTGTGGGTTGAATGTGTCAGGGAATGGTCCTTTGTCCTTCCAAGCACCATGGGAATTGATATTTGGACTGAACTATGAATTGACAATAAAACAGTTGTGGATCAGAGACTGTCATCAGCTTCCTCATTTTGGTGAATGGATATCTGCCTGTTTAACAAAATTGGTCATTTTCTGGTTGGCAGGATGTAACGAGTGGTGTGCCTCAGGGATCTGTGCTGGGGGCTCAACTTTTTACAATTTATATAAATGACTCAGATGAAGGGACAGAAGGTATGGTTGCTAGGTTTGCTGATGACACAAAGATGGTTAGGAAAGTAACTTGTAAAGAGGACATAAGGAGGCTACAAAGGGATATAGATAGGTTAAGTGAGTGGGCAAAGATCTATCGAATGGAGTATAATGTGGGAAATGTGCAATTGTCCATTTTGGCAGGAAGAATAACAAAGAAGCATATGATCTAAATGGTGAGAGATTGCAGAGCTCTGAGATGCAGAGGGATCTGGGTGTCCTAGTGCATGAATTGCAAAAGGTTAGTATGTAGGCACAGCACGTAATTAGGAAAGCTAATATAATGTTATCATTTATTGCGAGTGGAATTGAATACAAAAGTAGGGAGGTTATGCTTTAGCTATACAGGGCATTGGTGAGACCACATCTGAAGTACTGTGTACAGTACTGGTCTCCTTATTTAAGGAAGGATGTAAATGCGTTGGAAGCAGTTCAGAGAAGGTTGACGAGACTAATACCTGGAATGAGCGGGTTATCTTATGAGGAAAGGTTGGACAGGCTAGGTTTGTATTCGCTGGAATTTAGAAGAGTAAGAGGTGACTTGATTGAAACATATAAGATCCTGAGGAGTCTTGACAGGGTGGATGTGGAAAGGATGTTTCCCCTTGAGGGAGAATCTAGAACTAGGGGTCACTGTTTAAAAAAAGGGGTCGCCCATTTAACACAGAGATGAGGAGAAATATTTTCTCTGAGGGTTGTGAGTCTTTGGAATTCTCTTCCTCAAAAGGCGGTGGAAGCAGAGTCTTTGAATATTTTTAAGGCAGAGGTAGATAGATTCATGATAAGCAAGGGGGTGAAAGGTTATCGATGGTAGGCGGGAATGTGGAGTTGAGGTTACGAATAAGATCAGCCATGATCTTATTGAATGGCGGAGCAGGCTCGAGGGGCCGAGTGGCCTCCTCCTGCTCCTAATTCATATGTGTCTTCAGCCAGAAGTGCCGAATGAATGATACATCTCGGCCTCCTCCTGAAGTCCCCAGCATCACAGATGCCAGACTTCTGCCAATTCGATTCACTCCGCGTGATATCAAGAAACGACTGAAAGCACTGGATACTGCAAAGGTTATGGGCCCTAACAACTTCCTGGTTGTAGTACTGATGACATGTGCTCCAGAACTTGCTGTGCCCCTAGCCAAGCTGTTCCAGTACAGCTACAACACTGACATCTATCTGGCAATGTGGAAAATTGCCCAACTGTGTCCTGTACACAAATAGGACAAGTCCAATCTAGTCAATTACCGCCCCATCAGCCTACTCTCAATCATCAGTAAAGTGATGGAAGGGGTCGTCAACAGTGCCATCAAGTGGCACTTGCTCAGCAACAACCTGCTCAGTGATGTTCAGTTTGGGTTCTGCCAGGGCCACTCAGCTCCTGACCTCATTACAGCCTTGGTTCAAATATGGACAAAAGAGCTGAACTCAAGAGGTGAGGTGAGAGTGACTGCCCTTGACATCAAGGCAGCATTTGACCGAGTATGGTATCAAGGAGGCCGAGCAAAACTGGAGTCAATGGAAATCGGGGGAAATGTCTCCGCTGGTTGGAGTAACACCTAGTGCAGAGGAAGATGGTTGTGGTTGTTGGAGGTCAATCATTTCAGCTCCAGGACACCACTGCAGGAGTTCCTCAGGGTAGTGTCCTAGGCCCAACCATATTCAGCTGCTTCATCAATCACCTTCCTTCATTCATAAGGTCAGAAGTGGGGATGTTTGTTGATGATTGCACAATCTTCAGCACCATTCACGACTCCTCAGATACTGAAGCAGTCCGTGTAGAAATGCAGCAAGACCTGGACAATATCCAGGCTTGGGCTGATAAGTGGCAAGTAACACAAGTGCCAGGCAATGACCATCTCCAACAAGAGAGAATCTAACCATCTCCCCCTGGCATTCAATGGCATTACCATCACTGAATCCCCCTCTATCAACATCCAAGGGGCTACCATTGACCAGAAACTGAACTGGAGTAGCCACATAAATACCGTGGCTACAAGAGCAGGTCAGAGGCTAGGAATCCTGCGGTGAGTAACTCACCTCCTGACTCCCCAAAGCCTGTCCACCATCTACAAGGCACAAGTCAGGAGTGTGATGGAATACTCTCCACTTGCCTGGATGGGTGCAGCTCCAACAACATTCAAGAAGCTCGACACCATCCAGGACAAAGCAGCCCGCTTGATTGGCACCCCATCTACAAACATTCACTCCCTCCACCACCGACACACAGTGGCAGCAGTGTGTACCATCTACAAGATGCACTGCAGCAACTCATCAAAGCTCCTTCGACAGCACCTTCCAAACCCGCGACCTCTGCCACCTAGAAGGACAAGGGCAGCAGATGCATGGGAACATCACCACCTGCAAGTTCTCCTTCAAGTCACACACCATCCTGACTTGGAACTATATCACCATTCTTTCACTGTCGCTGGGTCAAAATCCTGGAACTCCCTTCCTAACAGCACTGTGGGTGTAGCCACCCCACACGGACTGCAGCGGTTCAAGAAGGCAGCTCACCACCACCTTCTCAAGGGCAATTAGGGATGGGCAATAAATGCTGGCCTGGCCAGTGATGCCCACATCCCCCAAACAAATAATAAAAAAAACTTTCTGTTCACACTCACTCCCTTTTTACACTCACTCCTGTTCCACACTCACTCCCTGTTCACACCCACATCTGTTTCACACTCACGCCTTGTTCACACCCACACCTGTTCTTCGGTAGTGAGGGATGAGGGAGGTTCCCAATACAGGAATGGATTCTGGGTTAGAAGGTCACAGGTCAGAGAGTGTAGGTGCAACTTACGGTCACTTGTGATGGTGTCAGGGAGGCCTGGGGAGGCAAAGGAAACGCAGAGTTAGAGAGCCATCTGATTAACAATCTTTATTGATAAACACATTAATACAACCCATCACATGGAGTGTTCATGAGATTAACCTCACTCAACCTCACGAACAAAGGTCATCCTCTGAAGGCCTACAGCAGCCCTAGGTGAGATTAGGTAGAGTCACTAAAATGCTCTTGTAAGGTAAGTGTGAGGTTAGTGTGTAAGTATGTTCTCTCTACGTGTGATTAATGTGTAAGTACACAGAGTTAACGGGTGAGGGTATCAGTATTCACAAAGACCCCTCCCCACTGCCCATCCACCTCACTCTTTACTGATCTTGGGACACTTCTCACACTCCAATGACCACACACGTCCCTCACAGCCTTCACTTCCTGATTTACTTCAGGTATTTATTACAGCGAGGATTACTAATAGTCTTTTAGTAGTACAGAACTTGAGTATTGCCGAAAATAGAGACATGTTGTCGAAACTTTTCATCTTGCACTCATCAGGACAATTCGCAAGAATAACCAATGTAAGGGAAAACAACAACTTATACTGCATGAGAAGGGATTGCTGATTGGTTGGCAAGTGAACTCTGATTGGTCGAGGCGTTGCCATGGAGAATGCACCAGTTTATGGCGACTGACAGTTAACTGCCAATGTTTGTTCAAAATTTAAACCAGGCAGCTTGATTCTGATTGGTCAAGGCTTTGCCTTGAGGCGTTTTGATGGAGTAAATAAGGAGAAAATGTTTCCGGTGGCAGGAGGGTCAGTAACCAGATGACACAGATTGAAGGTAATTGGTAAAAGAACCAGAGGGGGGGATGAGGAGAATTTATTTTCCACAGTGAGTTGTTGTGATCTGGAATGCGCTGCCTGAAAGGGCGGTGGAAGCAGATTCAATAATAACTTTCAAAAGGGAATTGGATAAATACTTGAAGGAGAAATTTGTAGGACTCTGGGGAAAGAGCTGGGGGAGTGGGACTAATTGGATAGTTCTTTCACAGAGACGAATGGCCTCCTCTGTGCTGTAAGATTTGATGGTTCTGTATCTGTCCAAGCACCCACTGTGAGTCTCTGTTTATACATTAACATCACAAACATCTACTGGGCTGTATGTTGGAATCAGTGCATTGCTGGCAGTTGCGATGAGAAGGTTATATGAAGTGAATCTTCCATCGGCACTGGGCCAGGCTGGAGAAGTGTTTGTTACTCACAGACATTGGCCGTCCCTTTGGGGATTGGGAGGTACGAGCCTGCTCTCCACGGTCGGCCTTGAAAACCTTTCTTGCATCTCCCGCAGTCTGGCCCCGTCGTGTTGTGCTCACACTCACAACTCAGCTTCCCCTCCTCCAAGATACAGTTGTTGGCGTGAAGGCTGCATTTACACCTAGCAACAAACAGCAAGTTGGTTTGAAATAAGCTGAGGATCTCAGATAGACCTCAGACATTCATCTCTGGGACTCTGCTCTCCCTTTATCAGCTTCACTCGGAAAACAACAACATTTTTCTCCCCACTTTTACATTTTAAACCAGACGACAGGAGGGTTTCGGATTGTGTTTCTGCTAATTAATGATCAGATTCCCAGCACCAACAAGTACAAGTTCAGAGTGAGTTTATAATCAGATCAACTGTCCTGGAAGAATATGCATTTATATAGCACTGGTTACAACCTCAGGGCTTCCCTAAAAATCTCATTGGCTTTTAAGCTCTTTTGCACGTGTTGAGGTCACGAAAGGTGCTATAGAAATGCAAGAGTCCCCTTTCTTAACAACAACAAACTTCAACAATAACTTGCATTTCTATAGCACCTTTAACATAGTAAAATGTCAAAAAGCACTTTACAGCAGCGTAAATCAAACAAATCTGACAGAGATATTCGGTCAGGTGACCAAAAGCTTGGTCAAAGAGGTTGGTTTTAAGGAGCATCTTAAAGGAGAGAGAGGTGGAGAGGTTTAGGGAGGGAATTCCAGAGTTTTGGGCCCGGGCAGCTGAAGGCACATCTGCCAATGCTGGAGAAATTAAAACAGAGATGTGCAAGAGGCCGGAATTAGATGAGTTTAGAGATCCCAAAAGGTTTTGGGCTCGAGGAGATTACAGAGATGGGGAGGGATGAAGCCATGGAGGAATTTAAACGCAGGTGAGAATTTTAAAATCGAGGTGTTGTGGACCAGGAGCCAATGTAGGTCAGAAGCAACAGCTGCAACAAACAACATCTGCATTTATATAGTGCGTCTAACAGAGTAAAATATCACAAGGTGCTTCACAGATGCGTATATCAAACAGAGTTTGACAACGACCACATTAGGAGGAGACACTGGGAGCAATGACTGAAGATGAAAGACTGATAAATCTCAATCTTCCCTCTTCACCTGGGACAGTCTGACTTTCCCCAATTTTTACCAAAACCCCAAACCAGCCGGATTGATCCCAGAGTTCGCTCAGAAAGGGTTAAAACCCAGGGCGAGAAGGAGCAGTGATTCCAGGAGATGTAAATGACGAGTAATTGATGAGTGATGAATAATTAAGTATTAACTGCGACAACAAAATGCAAATCTGATACAGGTCTCACCTTTTGCTGGATGTCTGTAAAATATCATGAATTCATTGATTTGAAGTTTGAATTTTCTGGACTGGATAGTGTGAGTTCACTGACAGCTCCAGGAATGAACAACATTCAGTGATAGAATGAGTATGAATTACAGAAGAAAAGTCTCTCCTGTTAATCTCTGGCCAAACTGACAGGAATGACTATCAGTCACTCGGGATATAAAGAGGAAGCGCAGTGAGAGATTTGGGATCAGTTGTATAGATTCACTAATCTATTTTACTCCTGTAAAATCCAACTTTACAAAATATTCAAAGGTTAATTTGATCCCCCCCTCCCACCCAAGCGGGAACTCTGTCTCAGCGACTACCCCCCCTCCATCATAATCTCCTCAAACTCTGACCCTGCGGTAAATCCAACAGTTTCACCAATCTCTTCCATTTGATCTTCCATCTCTGCACACTCCTTCCAAAAAAAGGCAGAATTGCATTTCGATAGCACCTTTCGCAAATTCAGGACCTCACAAAGCATTTTACAGCCAATGAAATTCTTTTTTGGTGTCAGTGTAGTAATGTAGGAAATGCAGCTGCTCCAAGTGGCACACAGCAAGATCCCACAGAGAGCACTGTGATGATGACAGGATAATCTGTTTTAGTGACATTAGTTGAGGGATAAATATTGTCCTAGGACACCAGAGAGAACTCACCAGCTCTTTGCTGAAATAGTTACAATGGGATCTTCAAATCCAGCTGAGAGGGCAGATTAATATCTCATCCAAAAGACAACAACTCCGACAGAGCAGCACTCCCTCAGTACTGACCCTCCGACAGTGCAGCATTCCCTCAGTACTGACCCTCCGACAGAGCAGCACTCCCTCAGTACAGACCCTCCGACAGTGCAGCATTCCCTCAGTACTGAACCTCCGACAGTGCAGCACTCCCTCAGTACTGACCCTCTGACAGTGCAGCATTCCCTCAGTACTGAACCTCCGACAGTGCAGCACTCCCTCAGTACTGACCCTCCGTCAGTGCAGCACTCCCTCAGTACTGACCCTCCGTCAGTGCAGCACTCCCTCAGTACAGACCCTCCGTCAGTGCAGCACTCCCTCAGTACTGACCCTCCGACAGTGCAGCACTCCCTCAGTACTGACCCTCCGACAGTGCGGCACTCGCTCAGTTCTGACCCTCCGACAGTGCAGCACTCCCTCAGTACTGACCCTCCGACAGTACGGCACTCGCTCAGTTCTGACCCTCCGACAGTGCGGTGCTCCTTCACTACCGACCCTCCAACAGTGCGACGCTCCCTCAGTACCGACCCTCCAACAGTGTGGCGCTCCCTCAGTACCGCCCCTCCGACAGTGCAGCGCTCCCTCAGCACCGACCCTCTGACAGTGCAGTGCTCCCTCAGCACTGACCCTCCGACAGTGCAGCGCTCCCTCAACACTGACCCTCCGACAGTGCAGCGCTCCCTCAGTACTCACCCTCCAACAGTGCAGCACTCCCTCAGTACTGACCCTCCGACAGTGCAGCACTCCCTCAGTACTGACCCTCCGACAATGCAGCACTCCCTCAGTACTGACCCTCCGACAGTGCAGCACTCCCTCAGCACCGACCCTCCGACAGTGCAGCACTCCCTCAGCACTGACCCTCCGACAGTGCAGCACTCCCTCAGTACTGACCCTCCGACAGTGCAGCACTCCCTCAGCACCGACCCTCTGACAGTGCAGCGCTCCCTCAACACTGACCCTCCGACAGTGCAGCACTCCCTCAGTACTCACCCTCCAACAGTGCAGCACTCCCTCAGTACTGACCCTCCGACAGTGCAGCACTCCCTCAGTACTGACCCTCCGACAGTGCAGCACTCCCTCAGTACTGACCCTCCGACAGTGCAGCATTCCCTCAGTACTGACCCTCCGACAGTGCAGCACTCCCTCAGTACTGACCCTCCGACAGTGCAGCACTCCCTCAGTACTGACCCTCCGACAGTGCAGCATTCCCTCAGTACTGACCCTCCGACAGTGCAGCACTCCCTCAGTACTGACCCTCTGACAGTGCAGCACTCCCTCAGTACTGACCCTCCGTCAGTGCAGCACTCCCTCAGTACTGACCCTCGGACAGTGCGGCACTCGCTCAGTACCGACCCTCCGACAGTGCAGCGCTCCCTCAGTACTCACCCTCCAACAGTGCAGCACTCCCTCAACACTGACCCTCCGACAGTGCGGTGCTCCTTCACTACCGACCCTCCAACAGTGCGACGCTCCCTCAGTACCGAGCCTCCGACAGTGCGGTGCTCCCTCAGTACCGACCCTCCAACATGGCGGTGCTCCCTCAGTACCGACCCTCCAACAGTGCGGCGCTTGCTCAGTACCGCCCCTCCGACAGAGTGGTGCTCCCTCAGTACCGACATTCCGGCGCTCCCTCAGTACCGCCCCTCCGACAGTGCAGCGCTCCCTCAACACTGACCCTCCGACAGTGCAGCGCTCCCTCAACACTGACCCTCCGACAGTGCAGCGCTCCCTCAGTACTGACCCTCCGACAGTGCAGCACTCCCTCAACACTGACCCTCTGACAGTGCAGCGCTCCCTCAGTACTCACCCTCCAACAGTGCAGCACTCCCTCAGTACTGACCCTCCGACAGTGCAGCACTCCCTCAGTACTGACCCTCCGACAGTGCAGCGCTCCCTCAACACTGACCCTCCGACAGTGCAGCGCTCCCTCAGTACTGACCCTCCGACAGTGCAGCACTCCCTCAGTACTGACCCTCCAACAGTGCAGCACTCCCTCAGTACTGACCCTCCGACAGTGCAGCGCTCCCTCAACACTGACCCTCTGACAGTGCAGCACTCCCTCAACACTGACCCTCCGACAGTGCAGCGCTCCCTCAACACTGACCCTCCGACAGTGCAGCGCTCCCTCAGTACTGACCCTCCGACAGTGCAGCACTCCCTCAACACTGACCCTCTGACAGTGCAGCGCTCCCTCAGTACTCACCCTCCAACAGTGCAGCACTCCCTCAGTACTGACCCTCCGACAGTACAGCACTCCCTCAGTACTGACCCTCCGACAGTGCAGCGCTCCCTCAACACTGACCCTCCGACAGTGCAGCGCTCCCTCAGTACTGACCCTCCGACAGTGCAGCACTCCCTCAGTACTGACCCTCCAATAGTGCAGCACTCCCTCAGTACTGACCCTCCGACAGTGCAGCGCTCCCTCAACACTGACCCTCTGACAGTGCAGCACTCCCTCAGTACTGACCCTCTGACAGTGCAGCACTCCCTCAGTACTGACCCACTGACAGTGCAGCACTCCCTCAGTACTGACCCTCTGACAGTGCAGCACTCCCTCAGTACTGACCCACTGATAGTGCAGCACTCCCTCAGTACTGCCCCTCTGACAGTGCAGCACTCCCTCAGTACTGACCCACTGACAGTGCAGCACTCCCTCAGTACTGACCCACTGACAGTGCAGCACTCCCTCAGTACTGACCCTCTGACAGTGCAGCACTCCCTCAGTACTGACCCACTGATAGTGCAGCACTCCCTCAGTACTGCCCCTCTGACAGTGCAGCACTCCCTCAGTACTGACCCACTGACAGTGCAGCACTAGGACTGATGGTATACATTTTGTGCTCAAGCCTCTGGAGTGGGACTTGAACCCACACCTTTTGGACACAGAGGTGAGAGTGCTGCCCACATGCCACAGCTGACACTGAAGTAAAGCCCGATTGAAATTATCTCTGCAGCCTATAGGTGAGGTGAGTGCAAAGGGACCCAGTCACAGACTGGGAAAAGGCAGTGTTAGGAACCACTTCACACTGAGATAGAGAATAAAAGCCGGATTGGCTCCTGTTCGGGAAATATGGGGTTTAAAAAACCTCTGTAGTCATTGATCAGGATGTCAGATGCTGTGATGGGAATTTGCAGCTTCTCGGGAAGGTTGGTCTGGAGCAGACTCCTTGGGCTGGATTGTTTGCTTGAAGTGTGGTACCTGGTGCTGGGCTGAAGACGGGGAGAACCCCACTTCTGCCTTTTTGTGCTGCCTGGAGTGATCCTCCTGTCTTTTTAAATCAAAGTTTTAGGAGGAGTAAATACTTTAAAGGGATGGGGATCCCACCTCCTAGAGCTGTCGGCCAATCAGAGGGACGGCAGCTCAGCAGCATCAGCACTGGGAGGTACTACCACTGCAGGTAGTGCAGAGGCCTCGGACCCAGGCCAAGGGCTGGAACCTTGGGCCAGGGGTAAGTGAGGCAGGTTCACTGGGGCCCATCCGGGAGGCTTGGGGGAAGGGGGAGTGAGAGGGTGATCTGAAGTCCAGGTGAGGGGGGTCCTGGGAGGCAAAGTTGTTCCCAGTGGGGGTCCTCCATGGGCCATAAATTGCCCATGAAGGAGAACCCCCACCCACAAACCTGCAGGGAGGGTGCCTCCCTTTACAAGGCATCCTCCCCATGCAGTGGAGGACACCCCCCCTCCCCAGGCATGGTAAGACCCAGTGGTGGGGGCAAGAGGCCCTTCATTGGCCTTTAATAGGTGGGAAGACCATCGTATCCTATCCAGCTGCTGGGAAGCTCACTGGGCAATGAGCCCTGCACCCTGCCCTCCATGATTGTCTGTGCCCCCCTTCCACGGCCCCAGGGGGCAGGTAAAATCCCATCCCTTGTAAAAGAATTCCATTTTTTAAGGCACAACCATATTGGTGACATTAACATCGACTGTGAATCCATCGCTCCACCACTGGCAGCAGAGCCTCCAGCTGCCTGGGTCCCAAACTCTGGAATTCCTTCCCTAAATCTCTCCATCTCTCACTCCGCCTTTAAGCTACTTCGTAAAACCGACCTCTCTGATCAAGCTTTGTTCACCATTCCTAACTCCTTCTGTGGCTTGCTGCCAGATTTTGTCTGATTTACACATCTGTGAAGCACTGTGGGACATTTTACTATGTTAAAGGTGCTATATAAATGCCAGTTGTTGTTGTTTGGAAAGGCCCAATGTGAGAACGATGCGCTTGGTGACTGTGTGAACAGCATCGAGTAACTGGTTAACTCACTGTGAAACTTCCAAATGTGCAGACTGTACCTTGCACATTTTGCAAACTCGCAGTTCTGAGCACATTTTACTAAACTAAGCAAAACACAGATAGTTCCTCAGAGACAATTGAACAGCAGCGTAAACATTTTACTGCTCCTGTTCTCCAATTAGTGTCTGAAGATTCTCCTGTACTAAAAGCTCGAGTGAGTCTCCCAGAAGCTGAGTGTAGAATAATGAGGTAATGGTCCCGAGTCCTGCAGATTGTGAGATGGCCAAATGGGAACTCACTGATCGAGACTGAATATAGAATGAACACGAAGGAAGCGTTCAGTCAGAATAATTCATAAAAAACATGAGCAACTTTGATAGATTAAATAGGAAGAAACTGTTTCCAGTAACAGGAGGGTCAGTAACCAGAGGACACAGATTGAAGGTAATTGGTAAAAGAACCAGAGGGGGAGATGAGGAGAATGTTTTTTACACAGTGAATTGTTGTGATCTGGAATGCGCTGCCTGAAAGGGCGGTGGAACATACAAACATACAAATTAGGAGCAGGAGTAGGCCACTCGGCCCCTCGAACCAGCTGCCCCATTCAACAAGATCATGGCTGATCTGACTGTAACCTCGACTTCACATTCCTGTCTACCCCCGATAACCTTTCACCCCCTTGGAAGCAGATTCAATCATAACTTTCAAAAGGGAATTGGACAAATACCTGAAGGGGAAATATTTAGCAGGGCTCTGGGGAAAGAGCAGGGGAATGGGACTAATTGGATAATTGGATAGCTCTGTCAAAGAGCCAGCACAGGCATGATGGGCTGAATGGCCTCCTCATGTGCTGTCTGATTCTCTGATTGTCTGAATTCAGATGAGGCTGGAGGTTGGCAGTGATGAGAGTA
This sequence comes from Heterodontus francisci, assembly GCF_036365525.1. NCBI lineage: Eukaryota > Metazoa > Chordata > Chondrichthyes > Heterodontiformes > Heterodontidae > Heterodontus > Heterodontus francisci. The sequence continues at coordinate 3,965,936 of NC_090378.1, read as the reverse complement.
AAATGACAGAGTCGGTTCACTTTGTGTTGCTCCATTGGCTGAACATTGAGCAGGAAATCGCTCCCTTATTGTGAGCTAGTCAGCAATCCATTAATAAACTCATCACCAGAGGCAAGGGAACTGTCACAGTGACTGGTCTGTGCAGACTGACACAGAACCATTCAGGGAATGTATCACAGTGACAACAGGGGCAGCTGAGAGTGCTGAGTGACTGGGCTATGATTGGTGGATCCATCACCAGTTACCAAGTGTTCATATCAGCCACTGTCAGTAGAAGCAGCAAGGAGTCTCACCCTCCAGGAATCTCCAATAGAGTCAGAGTGACTCCAGATGTTCACTGATGGTGCAGCCCCCAGCTGTTAACCCTGATTGTGTCTCCCGATGTTAATGGAGAGCATCGCCCCAGACATTAGTCCTGATATAGTCCCATTCCAGATGTTACGCTAACAGATTACCACCCCAGATGTTGGCCCTGATTGTGTCTCTCACCACCTGCCCCAGATGTTGGCCCTGATTGTGTCTCTCATCACCTGCCCCAGATGTTGGCCTGACACAGTGTCCCTGGGTGTGAGGTGTGTGGTCAGTAACTCTGGCTCGAAGGGTTGAAGAGCTCTCACCGCCCACGGATGTCCAGGTTGGAGATGGCGTAGAAGTATTTGGAGAGTTTGAGTGGGTCAACACTGGTGGGTCCAGTGGCCGGCCGGAGCAACCTGAGCCGCAGGTCAGTCAGAGTGAAGAAGTCCCTCAGGTCTTTGGTGGTGTCCAGTCGGCCGTAGAGCGAGGCCATGTCACGGAGACGGGGCCCCCCGAAGAGGGCAAAACGCTCCTGGATCTCGAAGCGGATTGTCTTCTCCACCTTCCACACATAGCCCCTGGAATACTCCTCCGTGCAGATGATGTCCAGCACCGAGGCCGGACTCAGATCCTGGGCCTTTCTCGGCTCCATCCCGAAGGAATTGAGGCAGTCGGCTGCGTAGAACTGGTAGGGCTGCCAGGTCCGGCCATGGTCCAGAGACTTCTCCAGGACCAACTGCTCCGGCCGACCTGACTCAAAGGTGATGATGATGTCCTCGGTCAGCTCGATGCTCTTGCCCCAGGACAGAGTGATGTTGACTAGGAGAGGCTCAGGAAAACTCCTCCAGGAGACACTTTGCCAAAAGGTGTTGGGAACTCGTCCCTCCTCATCCAGCATCAGCTCGGGCGGGTGTGCCAGCTCGGGCGTGCGAGCGTCACACTCATTGTTGCACATGTATGGGTTTTCCTGCAAACAGAAACCAGAACAACACGAGTTAGATACAGAGTAAAGCTCCCTCTACACTGTCCCATCAAACACTCCCAGGAAAGGTACAGTACGGGGTTAGATACAGAGTAAAGCTCCCTCAACACTGTCCCCATCAAACACTCCCAGGAAAGGTACAGTACGGGGGTTAGATACAGAGTAAAGCTCCCTCTACACTGTCCCATCAAACACTCCCAGGACAGGTACGGTACGGGGGTTAGATACAGAGTAAAGCTCCCTCTACACTGTCCCATCAAACACTCCCTCTACACTGTCCCATCAAACACTCCCAGGACAGGTACAGTACGGGGGTTAGATACAGAGTAAAGCTCCCTCTACACTGTCCCCATCAAACACTCCCAGGACAGGTACAGTACGGGGTTAGATACAGAGTAAAGCTCCCTCTACACTGTCCCATCAAACACTCCCTCTACACTGTCCCCATCAAACACTCCCAGGACAGGTACAGTACGAGGTTAGATACAGAGTAAAGCTCCCTCTACACTGTCCCCATCAAACACTCCCAGGACAGGTACAGCACTGGGATTGGCTGGTCAATTTGGAGCAAAAAAGAAAAAAGAAAAAAAACGAAAAAAAAAAAACGGGGGGTTAGATACAGAGTAAAGCTCCCTCTACACTGTCCCATCAAACACTCCCTCTACACTGTCCCATCAAACACTCCCAGGACAGGTACAGTACGGGGGTTAGATACAGAGTAAAGCTCCCTCTACACTGTCCCCATCAAACACTCCCAGGACAGGTACAGTACGGGGTTAGATACAGAGTAAAGCTCCCTCTACACTGTCCCATCAAACACTCCCTCTACACTGTCCCCATCAAACACTCCCAGGACAGGTACAGTACGAGGTTAGATACAGAGTAAAGCTCCCTCTACACTGTCCCCATCAAACACTCCCAGGACAGGTACAGTACGGGGGTTAGATACAGAGTAAAGCTCCCTCTACACTGTCCCCATCAAACACTCCCAGGACAGGTACAGTACGGGGGTTAGATACAGATTAAAGCTCCCTCTACACTGTCCACATCAAACACTCCCAGGACAGGTACAGTACGGGGGTTAGATACAGAGTAAAGCTCCCTCGACACTGTCCACATCAGACACTCCCAGGACAGGTACAGTAAGAGGGTTAGATACAGAGTAAAGCTCCCTCTACACTGTCCCCATCAAACACTCCCAGGACAGGTACAGTAAGGGGGTTAGATACAGAGTAAAGCTCCCTCTACACTGTCCCCATCAAACACTCCCAGGACAGGTACAGTAAGGGGGTTAGATACAGAGTAAAGCTCCCTCTACATTGTCCCCATCAAACACTCCCTGGACAGGTACAGCACCTTTTCGGGACTCTGCGCGCTTTCGGACTCGGGCCGCATTTCGTGGCCCGGGTCCGACTTTTATACGCCGCCGCAGAGTGTCTAGTCAAAGTTAACGGGTCCTTGACGGCGCCCCTTCGATTTGGGAGAGGAGTGCGTCAGGGGTGCCCCATGTCCGGCCAATTGTATACCATCTGCGTGGAGCCCTTCCTGTGCCTGCTTCGCAGGAGGTTGACGGGATTGGCTCTGCGCGAGCCGGCCATGCGGGTCGTCCTCTCGGCTTACACCGACGACGTGCTCCTCGCAATCACAGATCCCGTTGACTTGCGGAGGATGCGCGACTGCCAGCAGACCTTTTCTGCCGCGTCCTCCGCGAGGATCAATTGGGAGAAATGTTCCGGACTCCTGGTTGGTCAGTGGCGGGTGGACTCCCTGCCGGAGGAGATGACACCTTTTGCGTGGAGCACCACGCACCTCCTCTATCTGGGAGTCCACCTTAGCCCCGCTGAGGAAGCCTGGCCGGCAAACTGGCAGGAGTTGGAGGCGAAAGTCACCGCTCGGCTGGGGCGCTGGACAGGACTGCTCCGAGTGCTTTCCTACAGGGGCCGAGCGTTGGTCATAAACCAACTGGTGGCCTCCATGCTGTGGTACCGGTTGGTCACTTTGGCCCCGCCCCCTGTATTTGCCACCAAGATCCAGAAGAAACTCGTCGATTTCTTCTGGGGCAAGAGGAAACACTGGGTCTCTGCCGCGGTCCTGAGTCTCCCGATCGAGGAGGGCGGTCAGTCGCTGGTGTGCGTCCGCACCCAGGCTGCGACTCTCCGTCTTCGGACCCTGCAGAGATACCTGTACGTCGAGCGTCCTCCCAGATGGTGTGCGCTGGCGACGTTTTTTTTCCGCCAGTGTCACTGCCTTCAAGACGACACGCAGCTCCCGGTGGAGTCCGTTAGCCGCGCCTCTCTGAGGGAGTTGCCTGTCTTTTACCGGGATCTTTTCCGAGTCTGGAACATGGTCGCCTCCAGCTCCCCCGCCGGCGGAGGTGAGCGTCTCGGCTGTCCGGGCGGCCGACTCCGGGGACGGTCCGGCGGGCGGAGGAGTAGCCGAAACCCCCGGGACGCCCCTCACTGCGGGTGGCGAGGGGGCTCGGGAGTGCGGAGCGCTCCCGGCCGAGCTGACCCCCGCTCGGCCGGAACTGCTCATCGGACCCAGGCCCCGAAACCCTCCTCGGGAGCCGGTCCCGCACAACCCGAGCCGCCTCTCGGAAATGCCCTCCGTGCCATTCCAATCGGCGCGGAGGGGTTTCCTGTACGGGCTGCTCCTGCACACTCTCCACTTCCTCGCCCTCGTCAGCTGGCCGGACACACCCTGGCGGTCCGCGTTGCCATCTGGCGGCGAGGGGAAACCCCGATGGAGGTCTCTCTACGCGGGAGTCTTCCCCCTTTACATCGGGGACCTGGGGTGGAGGGTGCTGCACAGAGCAGTCCCGTGCAATAGGCTTTTAAGTAGGTTCACGGACTCCCAGGCCAGCTGTACTTTCTGCGGCCTGGACGAGTCCGTGTTCCACATTTATATGGAGTGTGCGAGGTTGCAGCCCCTATTTGAGTATCTGAAGGGGCTGCTCCTCAAATTCTGGCTGCACTTCAGTCCCACGCTCCTGATCTTTGGGCACCCGGTGCAGAGGGGCATGGGCCGGGAGGAGGATCTCCTCGTCGGTCTGCTCCTGGGCCTGGCCAAGGTGGCAATTCACAGGTCCAGGTTGCAGGCCGTTGGGGGGTCCGTCCTACCCGATTGCCTGCCCCTCTTCCGCGGTTCCGTTCGCGCCCGGGTGTCCCTGGAGAAGGAGCACGCGGTGTCCGCCGGTACGCTTGAGGCCTTCCGCGACCGGTGGGCACCGCAGGGACTGGAGTGCATTGCCGACGCTGAGAATGGCATTTTAATTTGAGTTTTTTGTTGATTTATCTGGTTTTAATAAAGTTATTTTAAAACTGTAAATATGTATATAAAGGGGGCCTGAGGAATAAAGGCCCCTTCGGTGTGAAAAATATAAAAGGGGCCTGGGGTATAAAGGCCACCTTAAGAATAAAAAAAAAAGAAAAATGGGGTTAGAAAAAAAAACAGGGAAAAAAAACCCAAAAAAAAAGAACGGGGGTTGGCTGCTGGCTAATTGGAGGTGCTGAGTCTATCAACGAGGTGCAGCTGACTGTTGCTGTTTGCAGAGGCTGGAGGCTGTGTGACTGCTGCAAGAGCGAGAGACTGAGACTGAAACTAAAACTAAGGACTTCCATCTGTCTTTTTGTAAGAAGAAAGCAGGAAACTAGAAGAACTGTCAACTCTTGTGAGTTTGGGTTTTGTAGCCCTTTCATTGATTGTTGTGGGGAGGGGGAATGGATGAGACCGGAAGACTTTGGGTGGGGTTGTTTGTTTGAACAGGGAGCTCCTGTGTTTTAACAGCATTGAATAGGAGCTCCCTCTCCACCCCAACGAGCTAGCCTGGGATAGCTGGAGCTGCCCAGGTGAAGAGACTTTCTCTTAGCTGTGTAAACCACATCGGAAGCAGAGTGTGTCTGGGCAGCTACAGCTGTCCCAGGTGAAGACATCGCACCCCCTCCCACCACCAACTGGAAGATCAGCAAAAGGACTGCCCAATTTAACATCGGGAAAGAGACTGATTCCTCCTGACCCTCCTCTCGTTCAGCCTCGCTCCCTAGCCATACTCTCCAGTCTGTGCTTTTTTGCTTTTTGCGATAATTGTTTATTTGTTATTCCTTTCTCTCTATTCCAATTTTTATTTTTTTCTCTCTCAACTGTGGGCGTGACTCTTCTACCCCATGGCTTCACAATCTTGTTCGGTGACGGGGCCCTCCTATGTTGCAGCAGCTGCAGCAGCCGCTCCTGTGGCCCCGTCACCATTTAGAATATTGACAACAAAGCATGGGGTGATGAGTTACACCCACCCTACCATGACTATTGAGGCTTGCGTTAAGGCAATGGCCAAGGTTGTCGGCCCCTCGGCCATTGTGGCAGCCTCAAAGATGTATGGGAAGGCTGTGTTCTTCCTGAAGACTGAGCGGGCAGTGTCCCTCACCCTAAGTACGGGGCTCACAGTGGGTGGGACTTTCCTGCCAGTGGACCCTCTGGGGGCCACTGCGCAGCAGATAATGTTGTCAAACGTCCCGCCTTCATTCCCAGTGAGCTCCTCCTCCCCCACCTTCACCATCTGGGGGAGGTGAGGTCGGGGATCACCCCAATCCCGCTCGGTCTTCGGGAGCACAGCCTCTGACATGTCGACTCCTTCCGCTGCCAGCTATTTATGCAGCTGGTGAGGGAGGAGGTCTTGGAGGGCCTTCAGTGTGGAGTTCCAGGGGACGGCCTACCGCATCTTTTGTTCCTCGGACGGGGCGCAGTGCCACGTCTGCAAGGGGGTGGGGCATGTTCGTAAGAACTGCCCCAACCTCCTGGCCACGAACTCCAACTCGGCGGCCCAGAGTGGCGCCACTGCACCTCCTCCACACATCCAACAGACACCGCTCAGTCGGTTCCGGAAGCTGTGGTTTTCACAGCCTCCGGCGGGGAGGGGAGTGCCCATCCGAGTGGAAGGAAGACGCGGAGGAAAAGTAAACACCGAGAGGCTCGTCCCCTGGACGCCGTGACACAACCCGAGCTTGGGCTCAGCCCAAGACGCACTCCCAGGGAATCCATCTGTCCCAGGGCTGGGCTCAGGCCCAGAGTAACTGAAAAAAAGGAGGGTGCGGAGGTGGAGGACTCTGATGACATGGAGGTCTCTGAGCCTCTGTGCCCAGCTGGGAAAAAGAGGAGAAGGCACCCCTCCACAGAGGTAACACAGGGCCCTGAGGTGCAGGGCCCATCTCCCCAGGTTCCCCCTGCCACCACCGTCATCAAGGCTGCAAAGTCTGGGCAGGAGCTCCCTACCCCTCTGGATGGAGGGGAGCGGGGGGGGCCCTGTACATGAGACCCCTCCTGGAGGAGTAAGTGGAGGCCTGCTTGTGGTGGGGGAGCCTGCCCATTCTTCCGCTGGGTTGGGTGCCCTGAGTGGAGGGGAGGGCGAGGCCCCAAAGGGTCGGCCCTTCCAGCCGGAATCCACTCACAACTAGGAGACACCTGACCCGGTTATAACTGAGAATGCTGCCCCATCTGCTGGGCCTGTGGGTGCTGGCGGAGCGGGAGATGGCCTCCTCTCTCCGCCTCCGGTCTCGGCACCGGCTGGATTTCCGGAGTCGGGAACATCTGTCTCCCCTGGACCACTCATTGGCCTGGGGACGGAGGTGGATGGGGGTCCTGAACTGCTGGTGCCCACAGGCTCCAGTTTCACAGTAGAACCCAGACAGGACTCCTCCGCCATCGATCCTGGGGGTGGGATCGTGACGGAGGCAGGACCAGCTGGTGCGGTCGGGACGTCTGCCCCACAGTGTGTGGTGGGTGTGTCGACCGCTGGCGGTGACGACCCGGAGGAGGATGGGGATTCGGTGGGGGGCACGGAGGATGATCTTGATTCCATCGCCAGTGAGGTGGTGGAGTCCCTCGTGCCTCCCGCTGAGTTTCCTCTCATCCCCACGGCGGAACTCCGGGATTTCCTCGCGGCTTGCAGGGGTTCCCGCGATAAAGTTCAGCCGGCCCTCGGCCGTTGGTCGAGTCTGGTGCTGATCATTCAGTCTGTCCGTGCCGCCCTCAAGAAAGCGGGCAAGCGCGCGGGCGTGAAACTGGTTGAGAGGCGCCGTTTTAATGTGTTCCTCAATGGGTTGCTGGGGGAGTGGAGGGCCAGGTACACTTACGCTCCCTCCTCACAGTGAGGTGTTGGTGACGGGTTTTAAGTACCTTTGACATGAAGATGACCATAGCCAGCCTCAACATCAACGGCAGCAGGGGGTCTCACCGCAGATTTCACAATCTCTCAGTCCTCAGGGAAGGGAGATACGCGGTGAGCTTTCGGCAGGAAACCCACACCGTTCTGGGAGACGAAGCCACCTGGCTCCTGGAGTGTCAGGGTGGGGTCTACATGAGTCACCTCACCCCTATTTCTAGTGGGGTGGCTATCTCGTTGGCCGCGAACTGCACCCTCGAGGTGGGGGATCGCTCCGGTCCCCAGCGCGGCCAAGCGTCGGTGGAGAAGTTGAGGGGACTGATCAGTTCCCTCAACTTGCTGGACGTCTGGCGGAATCTCCATCCCGACTCCAGCGCCTTCACGTGGAGGTCTGGAGCAGGAAGGTCCCGAATCGACCGCCTCTACTTTTCGCAGGCATACATCTCCCGCATCTCGGCGGCCTCCATGCGGCTGGTGCCGTGCTCGGACCACCACCTGGTGTGGGCAGAGTTCATTCCGCACCGCACGCGGGCGGGGTCCGCGTACTGGCACTTTAACAACCGGCTGCTGGAAGAAGAGTGATTCCGGGACTCATTCTGTCGATTCTGGGCCGACTGGAGAAGGAAGCAGGGGGGCTTCCCCTCCTTGAGGCTATGGTGAGATGTGGGCAAGACTCACATCCGCGTCTTCTGTCAGGAGTACGCGAAGGGGTCGACCAAGATGCGGGAAGCCGAGATCAGACACCTTGAGAGGGAGGTGCTCGACTTGGAGTCCCGCCTCGGTCATGCCGTCGCGGACCCGGCCCTGTGGCAGGCGTACAAAGAGAAGAAGGGCGCACTGAGGGACCTGCAGCTCATCGGGTCCCGAGGTGCGTACGTGAGGTCGCGGATCCAGATCCTATGCCTGCTTCGTGGGAGGTTGACGGGTTTGGATCTGTGCGGGCTGGCCATGCGGGTCGTCCTCTCGGCTTACACCGATGACGTGCTCCTCACGGTCACAGATCCCGTTGATGTGCAGAGGATGCACGACTGCCAGCAGAACTTTTCTGCCGCGTCCTCCACGAGGATCAATTGGGAGAAATGTTCCAGTCTCATGGTGGGTCAGTGGGGGGTGGACTCTCTGCCAGAGGAGTTAACACCTTTTGCGTGGAGCACCACGCACCTGCTTTATCTGGGAGTCCACCTTAACCCCGCTGAGGAAGCCCTGGCCGGCAAACTGGCTGGTGTTGGAGGTGAAAGTTACCACTTGGCTGGGGCGCTGGACAGGACTGCTCCGAGTGCTTTCCTACAGGGGCCGTGCGCTGGTCATAAACCAACTGGTGGCCTAGATGCTGTGGTACCGGTTGGTCACTTTGGCCCCGCCCCCTGCATTTGCCAACAAGATCCAGAAGAAACCCGTCGATTTCTTCTGGGGCAAGAGGAAACACTGGGTTTCTGCCGCGGTCCTGAGTCTCCCGATCGAGGAGGGCGGTCAGTCACTGGTGTGCGTCCACACCCAGGCTGCGACTCTCCGCCTTCAGACACTGCACAGATACCTGTACGTCGAGCGTCCTCCCAGATGGTGTGCACTGGCAACGTATTTTTTTCACTGGGGTCCTTCCTCCAAGACGACACACAGCTCCCAGCGGAGAACGTTAGCCGCGCCTCTCCGAGGGAGTTGCCTCTCTTTTACTGGGATCTCTTCCGAGTCTGGAAATGGTCGCCGCCAGTCAGGGTGCTCCCCCACCAGTGGAGGAGAGCTCTGGGGATGGATCGATGGGCGGAGGAGTCGTCGAAGCCCCTGGGACGCCCCTCACTGCGGGTGACGAGGGGGCTCAGGAGTGCGGAGTGCTCCCGGCTGAGCTGATCCTTGCTTGGCTGGAACTGTTCATTGGACCCAGGCCACGAAACTCTCCTTGGGATTTGATCTTGCACAACCCAAGCCGCCTCTCGGAAATACCCTCTGTGCCATTCCAAATGTCGTGGAGGGGTTTCCTGTACAGACAGCTCCTGCCCACTGTCCACTTCCTCGCCCTCGTCAGCCACCCAGACATACTGTGGTGGTTCGTATTGCCATCTGGCAGTGAGGGGAAACCCCGGTGAAGGTCCCTCTACATGGGAGTCCTCTCCTTTTACATTGGGGATGTGGGGTGGAGAATGCTGCGCAGGGCAGTCTCGTGCAATTAACTTTTAAGTAGGTTCACGGACTCCCAGGCTGCCTGTAATTTCTGTGGCCTGGAAGAGTCCGTGTTCCACGTGTATATGGAGGGTGTGAGGTTGCAGCCCCTGTTTGAATATTTAAAGGGGCTGCTCCTCAAGTTTTGGTTGCACTTCAGCCCCACATTCCTGACCTTTGGGTACCCGGAGCGGAGGGGGGTGGGCCGGGATGAGGATGTCCTCGTTGGTTTGCTCCTGGGCCTGGCCAAGGTGGCAATTCACAGGTGCAGGCTGTGGGTCGTTGGGGGGGGGTCCGTCTGCCCTGATTGCCTGCCCCTCTTCCGAGGTTAATTTCGCAACCGGTAGTCCCTGGAGAAGGAGAATACGGTGTCCGCAGGTTCACTTGAGGCCTTCCACGACCGGTGGGCACCGCAGGGGCTGGAGTGTATCATCGATGCTGAGAATGGCACTTTAATTGGAGTTTTGTTTCTTTTATTTGATTTTAATAAAGCTATTTTATAAAATGTATATAACGGAGGCCTGAGGAATAAAGGCCCCTCGACAAATAATACAAGAAAAAAAGCAGGGTTAGATACAGAGTAAAGCTCCCTCCACAATGTCTTTAAATGCAGGAACATTCATGCATTCTAATGATTTGGGGAAAAGTCTGAATCAATCTCTATACACTTCATTGGACTGCACTGTGTGCGGGTAATTATATCATTGTCGTGTTGAAGAAGGATGTTAGCTGTCGAACTAAAAATAGCTTCAAACCACTAAAATATTTACAGACATGAATTATAAAACAGCACAGGATTTGGAAACAACTGCAAGATGCTCACCTCATCCTCACTGGGAGAGATTCACCCGTCCCCGGGAGAGATTCACCCGTCCCCGGGAGAGATTTCCCCGCCACTGGGAGAGATTCCCCTGTCACTGGCAGAGATTCCCCTGTCACTGGCAGAGATTCCCCTGTCACTGGCAGAGATTCCCCCGTCACTGGCAGAGATTCCCCCGTCACTGGCAGAGATTCCCCCGTCACTGGCAGAGATTCCCCCGTCACTGGCAGAGATTCCCCCGTCACCGGGAGAGATTTCCCCCGACCCCTGGGGAGACTGCGGTGGGTGGGTAAGTGGGGAGACTGCGGGGGGTGGGGAAGTGGAGAGAGAGCGGGGGGTGGAGAAGAGGGGAGACAGCGGGGTGTGGGGGAGAAGTGGGGAGACAGCGGGGGGTGGAGAAGTGGGGAGACAGCGGGGGGCTGGGGAAGTGGGGAGACAGTGAGGTGTGGTGGAGAAGTGGGGAGACAGCGGGGGGTGGAGAAGTGGGGAGACAGCGGGGACTGGGGAGGTGGGGAGACAGCGGGAGGTGGGGAAGTCGGGAGACAGCAGGGGGTGGGGAAGTGGGGAGAGAGCGAGGTGTGGGGGAGAAGCGGGGAGACTGCGGGGGGTGGGAAAGTGGGGAGCCTGCAGGGGGTGGGGAAGTGGGGAGACAGCGGGGGGTGGGGAAGTGGGGAGAGAGCGAGGTGTGGGGGAGAAGCGGGGAGACTGCGGGGGGTGGGGAAGTGGGGAGAAAGCCGGGGGTGGGGAAGTGGGGAGACAGTGAGGTGTGGTGGAGAAGTGGGGAGACAGCGGGGGGTGGAGAAGTGGGGAGACGGCAGGTGGTGGGGAAGTGTGGAGACAGCGGGGACTGGGGAGGTGGGGAGACAGCGGGACGTGGGGAAGTGGGGAGAGAGCGAGGTGTGGGGGAGAAGCGGGGAGACTGCGGGGGGTGGGGAAGTGGGGAGACAGCGGGGGTGGGGGAAGTGGGGAGAGAGCGAGGTGTGGGGGAGAAGCGGGGAGACTGCGGGGGGTGGGGAAGTGGGGAGAGAGCGAGGTGTGGGGGAGAAGTGGGGAGAGAGCGAGGTGTGGGGGAGAAGCGGGGAGACTGCGGGGGGTGGGGAAGTGGGGAGAGAGCGAGGTGTGGGGGAGAAGTGGGGAGAGAGCGAGGTGTGGGGGAGAAGCGGGGAGACTGCGGGGGGTGGGGAAGTGGGGAGAAAGCGGGGGGTGGGGAATTGGGGAGCCTGCAGGGGGTGGGGAAGTGGGGAGACAGCGGGGGGTGGGGAAGTGGGGAGAGAGCGAGGTGTGGGGGAGAAGCGGGGAGACTGCGGGGGGTGGGGAAGTGGGGAGAAAGCGGGGGGTGGGGAAGTGGGGAGACAGTGAGGTGTGATGGAGAAGTGGGGAGACAGCTGGGGGTGGAGAAGTGGGGAGAGAGCGAGGTGTGGGGGAGAAGCGGGGAGACTGCGGGGGGTGGGGAAGTGGGGAGAAAGCAGGGGGTGGGGAAGTGGGGAGACAGCGGGGGGTGGGGAAGTGGGGAGAGAGCGAGGTGTGGGGGAGACTGCGGGGGGTGGGGAAGTGGGGAGACATCGGGGGGTGGAGAAGTGGGGAGACAGCGGGGGGTGGGGAAGTGAGGAGAGAGCGAGGTGTGGGGGAGAAGCGGGGAGACTACGGGGGGTGGGGAAGTGGGGAGACAGCGGGGGGTGGGGAAGTGGGGAGACAGCGGGGGGGTGGGGAAGTGAGGAGAGAGCGAGGTGTGGGGGAGAAGCGGGGAGACTGCGGGGGGTGGGGAAGTGGGGAGACAGCGGGGGATGGAGAGGTGGGGAGAGAGCGAGGTGTGGGGGAGAAGCGGGGAGACTGCGGGGGGTGGGGAAGTGGGGAGACAGCGGGGGGTGGAGAGGTGGGGAGACAGCGGGGGGTGGAGAGGTGGGGAGAGAGCGAGGTGTGGGGGAGAAGCGGGGAGACTGCGGGGGGTGGGGAAGTGGGGAGACAGCGGGGGGTGGAGAGGTGGGGAGAGAGCGAGGTGTGGGGGAGAAGTGGGGAGAGAGCGTGGTGTGGGGGAGAAGTGGGGAGACAGCGGGGGGTGGGGAAGTGGGGACAGAGCGGGGGGTGGGGAAGTGGGGAGAGAGCAGCTGAAGACATCGGTGGCGGCGGGTGCGCTCTCCTCCTGCCTCCCCGCCCGATCTCTCCGGCCATTCCACCCCCCCCCCCACCCCGATCTCCCGATCTCTCCAGCCATTGTGTGCTGCCATGTGTTTATGTTGCCTTTGTGTGATTATTTGAGCAGCGCCATCTTTAATCCTGGCAGCTGCCTGAGCGTCGCTGACTGTGACATTTTAGTTGAACAGGCTGCGTTTGAGCATGTGTCAGTGCAGCGCCACCTAGTAGCTGCGTTGTCAGCAAACGCAGCCTTCTTTAAATAGTAGTAATCAGGGACTCCCTCTGCTTCACTTTCAGACTGGGCAGCCTGTGCTAACTCTCACAATACTGGGTCGGCTCACTGAGCCTCAGCTGGGAAGGTCCATTTAATTCATTCCCTGGGTCATCTAACTTTCCAAAGAAAGTCTCGGACAGGCAGACCTGGTCATCTGCCTGCAGTGCTAATTCAGTCTCCTCTGGGGGAGCTGGTTTGATCATGGCCTGATCCAATACACATTCAGGAAAACTGCAGGGTCTGTCTCCTGCCACTGCCCTGTTTCTCTGACCTCCTGTGGTCTCTCTTTCACTACTGGGAGGGGCTACCACCTTCACCCCTGCCCGATCATTACCTGGGAGCTGGTCAACCCAATCCACAGGCAAACTAGGGACAATCCCTATGGTTACCAGTTCCAAAACTAGATCGCACTCCAGGTGTACCCGATGTACAGGTACAGGCATACACTGCCCTCCAATACCATTCACCACCATTCTGGTGTTTACTGCACACTGACACAGCCAAGTGTCTGGTGATTTTTTAACAACTCCTTTCTTCATTCCAGCAACAGTTTAAAATCAATGTTCATATGACAAAATTAATATGCCTCACTCTTGGCAATTGGGGGCTTGCATAACAATCCTGCCTTGGAACTATATCGCTGTTCCTTCAAAATCCTGGAACTCCCTTCCTAACAGCACTGTTGGTGTACCTACCCCACACGGACTGCAGTGGTTCAAGAAGGCAGCTCACCACCACCTTCTCAAGGGCAATTAGGGGTGGGCAATAAATGCTGGCCTGGCCAGTGACACCCACATCCCATGAATGAATAAAAAAAAGGTCTTCCTCACTGGAGGCTTGAAAGTCTGAGTGAATACGGTCCATTGTAAATTGCTGCAGTCACTTCGAGGCGACCCACCCACTTTATTCTGTACACACTTGTGGCAAGTCAGAGGTGGCACTCAATCTGAAAGCCTCCAAGATTGGCACAGCTATCACCCTCCCTCCAATCTCATACTACCTCTCACAATGGCTGCCAACTGCAGCCAAGGCCGGCCTTCCACTGAGCTTCAACCTTCCTATAGCTGCTGAGGCTCTGACACTCTGCTGTTCATGTGTGTCCCTCGCAATGTTGTAAATAGCTGCTAAAATAGTCATTAATTGAATGCTTAACAGCTTTAATTATCTTCCTGCCACCTTCAAGTGAGGGCTATTCCTGCCAGCCCCACCGCCTCTGGGAATATCCCCGAGTGGGGTAAATATGTCGGGCTTTCACCCCAACGCCATCCACTGTCATTTTGCCACCACCTCCCACCCTCAACCCATCTCCACTGCACTGACAAAATTCCACCCACAGAGTCATTACAACACAGGAGGAGGCAATCCTGAGAATGGACAGTTTGCTGCTGCTCAAAATGACATCAGCAACGCTGAATCAGCACAACCTCTTCCTTTTCGAAATGATCAGAGAGCTCGCCTGCTAGACCTGAACCTGAACAAAGTGGTTGTTGCAGCAATCAATAAAACTAATGTCTCTGATAAAGGTGGAGAGGGCGGCAATGTACAGAGATAATAGAGATTAATGAATCTACAATTGTCACAGCATCGACTAAAGGCATTAACTAAAGTTGCATATTGCAATAGATTATTTTTAATTCTCTGTGTAAATTGAATCGAGTGAACATTAGTAACAGAATCCTAAAACTGTAAAGTATGAATGAACAATCGAACAGTAAAGATGTTAAGTGCTCCTGAATTGCTGTGCCCTCTCTACATGATTCCCAGCATCGTGCCCCAGTGCTACAACTGACCATTCTATCAAATGATGTGCTTAAACAGTGAGGAATCTCGAGGGGAATCGCTGGTCTGTGTTCAGTGTGAAACCACGGGGGAGAGTGGAGAGATAGACAGTGTCTCACTGTCTCAATCCACCAGTCCCTCGATCGCTCTCTTATTCTCAATCCCAAACAGTGACACGTTTCTCGATACGATTTCTTGTTTCTTGTTCAACTGCAACAATCTGTAGCTGTGTCACCTCCAGACTCGACTATTCCAATAGCCTCCTGGTCACCTCCCATCTCCACTGTCCGAAAACATCAGCTCAACCAAAACTCTGCTACACGTGTCCTAACCAGCACCGAGTCCCGTTCACACATCACTCCCCTGCACCCAGTGACCGACACTTCACCCCATGTACCCACTGACCGACACATCACCCCCTGTACCCACTGACCGACACATCACCCCCTGTACCCAGTGACCAACACAACACCCCCTGTGCTCACTGACTGACACATCAGCCCCTGTAATCACTGACTGACACATCACCCCCTATACTCACTGACTAAAACATCACCCCCTGTAATCACTGACTGACACATCACCCCCTGTAATCACTGACCGACACATCACCGCCTGTACTCACTGACTAAAACATCACCCCCTGTACTCACTGACCGACACATCACCCCCTGTACTCACTGACCGACACATCACCCCCTGTACTCACTGACCGACACATCACCCCCTGTACTCACTGACTAAAACATCACCCCCTGTACTCACTGACCGACACATCACCCCCTGTACTCACTGACTAAAACATCACCCCCTGTACTCACTGTCCGACACTTCACCCCCTGTACTCACTGACCGACACATCACCCCCTGTACTCACTGACTGACACATCACCCCCTGTACTCACTGACTAAAACATCACCCCCTGTAATCACTGACTGACACATCACCCCCTGTACTCACTGACTAAAACATCACCCCCTGTAATCACTGACTGACACATCACCCACTGTACTCACTGACTTACACATCACCCCCTATACTCACTGACTAAAACATCACCCCCTGTACTCACTGACCGACACATCACCCCCTGTACTCACTGACCGACACATCACCCCCTGTACTCACTGACTGACACATCACCCCCTGCACTCACTGACTAAAACATCACCCCCTGTAATCACTGACTGACACATCACCCCCTGTACTCACTGACTAAAACATCACCCCCTGTAATCACTGACTGACACATCACCCACTGTACTCACTGACTTACACATCACCCCCTATACTCACTGACTAAAACATCACCCCCTGTACTCACTGACCGACACATCACCCCCTGTAATCACTGACCGACACATCACCGCCTGTACTCACTGACTGACACATCACCCCCTGTACTCACTGACTAAAACATCACCCCCTGTAATCACTGACTGACACATCACCCCCTGTAATCACTGACCGACACATCACCGCCTGTACTCACTGACTGACACATCACCCCCTGTACTCACTGACTAAAACATCACCCCCTGTAATCACTGACTGACACATCACCCCCTGTACTCACTGACTAAAACATCACCCCCTGTAATCACTGACTGACACATCACCCACTGTACTCACTGACTTACACATCACCCCCTATACTCACTGACTAAAACATCACCCCCTGTACTCACTGACCGACACATCACCCCCTGTACTCACTGACTGACACATCACCCACTGTACTCACTGACTTACACATCACCCCCTATACTCACTGACTAAAACATCACCCCCTGTAATCACTGACCGACACATCACCGCCTGTACTCACTGACTGACACATCACCCACTGTACTCACTGACTTACACATCACCCCCTATACTCACTGACTAAAACATCACCCCCTGTAATCACTGACCGACACATCACCGCCTGTACTCACTGACTGACACATCACCCCCTGTACTCACTGACTAAAACATCACCCCCTGTAATCACTGACTGACACATCACCCCCTGTAATCACTGACCGACACATCACCCCCTGTAATCACTGACCGACACATCACCGCCTGTACTCACTGACTGACACATCACCCCCTGTACTCACTGACTAAAACATCACCCCCTGTAATCACTGACCGACACATCACCCCCTGTAATCACTGACCGACACATCCCCCACTGTACCCACTGACCGACACATCACCCCCTGTACCCACTGACCGACACATCACCCCCTGTACCCACTGACCGACACATCACCCCCTGTACCCAGTGACCAACACAACACCCCCTGTGCTCACTGACTGACACATCACCCCCTGTACCCATTGACTGACACATCACCCCCTGTAATCACTGACTTACACATCACCCCCTATACTCACTGACTAAAACATCACCCCCTGTAATCACTGACTGACACATCACCCCCTGTACCCACTGACCGACACATCACCCCCTGTACCCACTGACCGACACATCACCCCCTGTACCCAGTGACCAACACAACACCCCCTGTGCTCACTGACTGACACATCACCCCCTGTACCCATTGACTGACACATCACCCCCTATACTCACTGACTAAAACATCACCCCCTGTAATCACTGACTGACACATCACCCCCTGTACTCACTGACCGAAACATCACCCCCTGTACTCACTGACCGACACATCACCCCCTGTACCCACTGACCGACACATCACCCCCTGTACTCACTGACCGACACATCACCCCCTGTACCCACTGACCGACACATCACCCCCTGTACCCAGTGACCAACACAACACCCCCTGTACTCACTGACTGACACATCACCCCCTGTACTCACTGACTGACACATCACCCCCTGTACTCACTGACTAAAACATCACCCCCTGTAATCACTGACTGACACATCACCCCCTGTACTCACTGACTGACACATCACCCCCTGTACCCATTGACTGACACATCACCCCCTGTACTCACTGACTAAAACATCACCCCCTGTAATCACTGACTGACACATCACCCCCTGTACTCACTGACTGACACATCACCCCCTGTACTCACTGACCGACACATCACCCCCTGTACTCACTGACTGACACATCACCCCCTGTACTCACTGACCGACACATCACCCCCTGTACCCACTGACCGACACATCACCCCCTGTACCCAGTGACCAACACAACACCCCCTGTACTCACTGACTGACACATCACCCCCTGTACCCATTGACTGACACATCACCCCCTGTACTCACTGACTAAAACATCACCCCCTGTAATCACTGACTGACACATCACCCCCTGTACTCACTGACTGACACATCACCCCCTGTACTCACTGACTAAAACATCACCCCCTGTAATCACTGACTGACACATCACCCCCTGTACTCACTGACTGACACATCACCCCCTATACTCACTGACTAAAACATCACCCCCTGTAATCACTGACTGACACATCACCCCCTGTACTCACTGACTGACACATCACCCCCTGTACTCACTGACTAAAACATCACCCCCTGTAATCACTGACTGACACATCACCCCCTGTACTCACTGACCGACACATCACCCCCTGTAATCACTGACCGACACATCACCCCCTGTAATCACTGACCGACACATCACCCCCTGTAATCACTGACCGACACATCACCCCCTGTACTCACTGACTGACACATCACCCCCTATACTCACTGACTGACACATCCCCCCCTGTACTCACTGACCGAAACATCACCCCCTGTACTCACTGACCGACACATCACCCCCTGTGCTCACTGACTGACACATCACCCCCTGTGCTCACTGACCGACATCTCAACCCCTGTACCCACTGACCGACACATCACCCCCTGTACCCACTGACCGACACATCACCCCCTGTACTCACTGACTGACACATCACCCCCTGTACCCACTGACCGACATCTCAACCCCTTGTACCCACTGACCGACACATCACCCCCTGTACCCACTGACCGACATCTCAACCCCTTGTACCCACTGACCGACACATCACCCCCTGTACCCACTGACCGACATCTCAACCCCTTGTACCCACTGACCGACACATCACCCCCTGTACTCACTGACTGACACATCACCCCCTGTACTCACTGACTAAAACATCACCCCCTGTAATCACTGACCGACACATCACCCCCTGTACTCACTGACTGACACATCACCCCCTGTACTCACTGACCGACACATCACCCCCTGTGCTCACTGACCGACACATCACCCCCTGTACCCAGTGACCAACACAACACCCCCTGTACTCACTGACTGACACATCACCCCCTGTACTCACTGACTGACATATCAACCCCTGTACTCACTGACCGACACATCACCCACTGTACTCACTGACTAAAACATCACCCCCTGTAATCACTGACCGACACATCACCCCCTGTACTCACTGACTGACACATCACCCCCTGTACTCACTGACCGACACATCACCCCCTGTACTCACTGACCGACACATCACCCCCTGTACTCACTGACCGACACATCACCCCCTGTACTCACTGAATGACACATCACCCCCTGTAATCACTGACCGACACATCACCCCCTGTACTCACTGACTGACACATCACCCCCTGTAATCACTGACCGACACATCACCCCCTGTAATCACTGACCGACACATCACCCCCTGTACTCACTGACCGACACATCACCCCCTGTACTCACTGACTGACACATCACCCCCTGTACTCACTGACCGACACATCACCCCCTGTACTCACTGACTGACACATCACCCCCTGTACTCACTGACCGACACATCACCCCCTGTACTCACTGACCGACACATCACCCCCTGTACACACTGACCGACACATCACCCCCTGTAATCACTGACTGACACATCACCCCCTGTAATCACTGACTGACACATCACCCCCTGTAATCACTGACTGACACATCACCCCCTGTACTCACTGACTGACACATCACCCCCTGTACTCACTGACTGACACATCACCCCCTGTAATCACTGACTAAAACATCACCCCCTATACTCACTGACCGACACATCACCCCCTGTACCCAGTGACCAACACAACACCCCCTGTACTCACTGACTGACACATCACCCCCTGTACTCACCGACCGACACATCACCCCCTGTACTCACCGACTAAAACATCACCCCCTGTACTCACTGACTGACACATCACCCCCTGTACCCACTGACTGACACATCACCCCCTGTACCCACTGACCGACACATCACCGCCTGTACCCAGTGACCGACACAACACCCCCTGTACTCACTGACTGACACATCACCCCCTGTAATCACTGACTGACACATCACCCCCTGTACTCACTGACTGACACATCACCCCCTGTACTCACTGACTGACACATCACCCCCTGTAATCACTGACTAAAACATCACCCCCTATACTCACTGACCGACACATCACCCCCTGTACCCAGTGACCAACACAACACCCCCTGTACTCACTGACTGACACATCACCCCCTGTACTCACCGACCGACACATCACCCCCTGTACTCACCGACTAAAACATCACCCCCTGTACTCACTGACTGACACATCACCCCCTGTACCCACTGACTGACACATCACCCCCTGTACCCACTGACCGACACATCACCGCCTGTACCCAGTGACCGACACAACACCCCCTGTACTCACTGACTGACACATCACCCCCTGTACTCACCGACCGACACATCACCCCCTGTACTCACCGACTAAAACATCACCCCCTGTACTCACTGACCGACACATCACCCCCTGTACTCACCGACTAAAACATCACCCACTGTACTCACCGACCGACACATCACCCCCTGTACTCACTGACTGACACATCACCCCCTGTACCCAGTGACCGAGACATCACCCCCTGTACCCAGTGACCGACACATCACTCCCTGTACTCACTGACTGACACATCACCCCCTGTAATCACTGACCGACACCTCACCCCCTGTACCCACTCACCGACACATCACTCCCTGTAATCACTGACTGACACATCACCCCCTGTACCCAGTGACCGAGACATCACCCCCTGTACCCAGTGACCGACACATCACCCCCTGTACTCACTGACCGGCACATCACCCCCTGTACTCACTGACTGACACATCACGCCCTGCACTCACTGACTAAAACATCACCCCCTGTGCTCACTGACTAAAACATCACCCCCTGTACTCACCGACCGACACATCACCCCCTGTACCCACTGACTGACACATCACCCCCTGTACCCAGTGACCGAGACATCACCCCTGTACCCAGTGACTGACACATCACCCCCTGTACCCAGTGACCGACACATCACCCCCTGTAATCACTGACCGACACATCACCCCCTGTGCTCACTGACCGACACCTCACCCCCTGTACCCACTGACCGACACATCGCCCCCTGTACCCACTGACCGACACATCAACCCCTGTGCTCACTGACCGACACATCAACCCCTGTGCTCACTGACCGACACCTCACCCCCTGTACCCAGTGACAAACACATCAACCCCTGTGCTCACTGACCGACACCTCACCCTCTGTACCCACTGACCGACACATCGCCCCCTGTACCCACTGACCGACACATCAACCCCTGTGCTCACTGACCGACACCTCACCCCCTGTACCCACTGACCGACACCTCACCCCCTGTACCCACTGACCGACACATCGCCCCCTGTACCCACTGACCGACACCTCACCCCCTGTACCCACTGACCGACACATCGCCCCCTGTACCCACTGACCGACACATCGCCCCCTGTACCCACTGACCGACACCTCACCCCCTGTACCCACTGACCGACACCTCACCCCCTGTACTCTTTGACGAACACCTCACCCCCTGTACGCACT
Source organism: Heterodontus francisci (assembly GCF_036365525.1). NCBI lineage: Eukaryota > Metazoa > Chordata > Chondrichthyes > Heterodontiformes > Heterodontidae > Heterodontus > Heterodontus francisci. The sequence continues at coordinate 3,944,446 of NC_090378.1, read as the reverse complement.
GACTGACTCCTCACCCCCTGTACACACTGACCGACACCTCACCCCTGTACTCTTTGACCAACACCTCACCCCCTGTACACACTGACTGACTCCTCACCCCCTGTACGTTGGCTCCTGGTCCAGCAACACCTCAATTTTAATATTCGCATCCTTGTTTTCAAACCCTTCCTTGGCTTTGCCCCTGCCTATCTATGTAACTTCTTTCCACCCTACAACCCTCCGAGGTCTCTGTGCTCCTCCAATTCTCGCACATCCTCAATTTCCATCACTCCACCATTGGCGGCCGTGCATTCAGCTGCCTGGGCCCTAAGCTCTGGAATTCCCTCCCTAAACCTTTCCGACTCTCTCCTTCTCCTAAAAGCTGCCACTTAACCGAGCTTTTGGTCATCAGTTCTAATATTTCTTGATGTGTTTCAGTGTCAATTTTTGTCTGATTTATGCTCCTGTGAAGCACATTGAGACATTTCACGATGCTGAAGGTGCTATATAAATGCAAGTTGTTTTTGTTGAAACAGTAATTAAACATCCATCCCCAGGCAGTGAGAGACACAACAGCTTCTTGCTGAGTGTCACTGCATCAACCTAGTGAGGGGAGATATTTCAACAGGAGGATCATAAATTCCGGAAACTGTTGCTGTCACACTGGAGAGTAAATGCAGCATCTTATGGATCATTGTTACTTCTACAAATCCACTCACCACTTGACAATTATTTCAGGGATTTAAACATTGCTACAATATGTCATGTGACAAAGAGCCTGTCATTAGCATTAACTAAACCACTCGCTATCAGCACGGTTCACTTCCCTGGTTAATGATGTTAATTGGTGTATTATTAAGTACAGAAGTTAGTGGCGTCATAAAATCCAATCCCGCAGATTCCTGTCACTTCCCATCAGGATGGAATCAGCTTCATTGTGAGAGTGAATTTTACAGCAGAGTTGCTCAGTTCGGAGGTTAATGATTGGGTCAGTGCTGACTGAGCTGGCGGAGTTTCCAGAAATTCTCCAGCGACAGTGGGATCTGTCGAGTGTCATTGTGGTGGGATCGATTCCCACTCCAGAGACTTGAGCACAAAAACACAGGATGACACATCTGGTATTGTACTGAGGGAGTGCTGCACTGTCAGAGGGTCAGTACTGAGGGAGTGCTGCACTGTCAGAGGGTCAGTACTGAGGGAGTGCTGCACTGTCAGAGGGTCAGTACTGAGGGAGTGCTGCACTGTCAGAGGGTCAGTACTGAGGGAGTGCTGCACAGTCAGAGGGTCAGTACTGAGGGAGTGCTGCACTGTCAGAGGGTCAGTACTGAGGGAGTGCTGCACTGTCAGAGGGTCAGTACTGAGGGAGTGCTGCACTGTCAGAGGGTCAGTACTGAGGGAGTGCTGCACTGTCAGAAGGTCAGTACTGAGTTAGTGCTGCACTGTCAGAGGGTCAGTACTGAGGGAGTGCTGCACTGTCAGAGGGTCAGTACTGAGGGAGTGCTGCACTGTCAGAGGGTCAGTACTGAGGGAGTGCTGCACTGTCAGAGGGTTAGTACTGAGGGGGTGTTGCACTGTCAGAGGGTCAGGACTGAGGGAGTGTTGCACTGTCAGAGGGTCAGGACTGAGGGAGTGTTGCACTGTCAGAGGGTCAGTACTGAGGGGGTGTTGCACTGTCAGAGGGTCAGTACTGAGGGGGTGTTGCGCTGTCAGAGGGTCAGTACTGAGGGAGTGTTGCACTGTCAGAGGGTCAGTACTGAGGGAGTGTTGCACTGTCAGAGGGTCAGTACTGAGGGAGTGCTGCACTGTCAGAGGGTCAGTACTGAGGGAGTGCTGCATTGTCAGAGGGTCAGTACTGAGGGAGTGCTGCACTGTCAGAGGGTCAGTACTGAGAGAGCGCTGCACTGTCAGAGGGTCAGTACTGAGGGAGTGCTGCACTGTCAGAGGGTCAGTACTGAGGGAGTGCTGCACAGTCAGAGGGTCAGTACTGAGGGAGTGCTGCACTGTCAGAGGGTCAGTACTGAGGGGGTGTTGCACTGTCAGAGGGTCAGTACTGAGGGGGTGTTGCACTGTCAGAGGGTCAGTACTGAGGGAGTGTTGCACTGTCAGAGGGTCAGTACTGAGGGAGTGTTGCACTGTCAGAGGGTCAGTACTGAGGGACTGCTGCACTGTCATGGGGCAGTATTGAGGGAGTGCTGCACTGTCGCAGGGTCAGTACTAAGGGAGTGCTGCACTGTCGGAGGGTCAGTACTGAGGGAGTGTTGCACTGTTGGAGGGTCAGTGCTGAGGGAATGTTGCACTGTCAGAGGGTCAATACTGAGGGAGTGCTGCACTGTCGCAGGGTCAGTACTGAGGGAGTGCTGCACTGTCGCAGGGTCAGTACTAAGGGAGTGCTGCACTGTCAGAGGGTCAATACTGAGGGAGCTCTGCACTGTCAGAGGGTCAGTACTGAGGGAGTGCTGCACTGTCGGAGGATCAGTACTGAGGGAGTGCTGCACTGTCGCAGGGTCAGTACTGAGGGAGTGCTGCACTGTTCTGGAGCAGTACTGAGGAAGTGCTGCACTGTCGCAGGGTCAGGACTGAAGGAGTGCTGCACTGTCGCAGGGTCAGTACTGAGGGAGTGCTGCACTGTCAGAGGGTCAGTACTGAGGGAGTGCTGCACTGTCAGAGGGTCAATACTGAGGGAGTGCTGCACTGTCAGAGGGTCAGTACTGAGGGAGTGCTGCACTGTCAGAGGGTCAGTACTGAGGGAGTGCTGCACTGTCATGGGGCAGTACTGAGGGTGAGCTGCACTGTCGCAGGGTCAGTACTAAGGGAGTGCTGCACTGTCGGAGCGTCTGTACTGAAGGAGTGCAGCACTGTTGGAAGGTCAGGACTGAGGAATGCTGCACTGTCGGAGGGTCAGTACAGCGGGAGTGCTGCACTATCGGAGGGTCAGTACTGAGGGAATGTTGCGCTGTCAGAGGGTCAATACTGAGGGAGTGCTGCACTGTCAGAGGGTCAATACTGAGGGAGTGCTGCACTGTCAGAGGGTCAGTACTGAGGGAGTGCTGCACTGTCGTAGTGTCAGTACTGAGGGAGTGCTGCACTGTCGGAGGGTCAGTACTGAGGGAGTGCTGCACTGTCGCAGGGTCAGTACTGAGCGAGTGCTGCACTGTCAGAGGGTCAGTACTGAGGGAGTGCTGCACTGTCGTAGTGTCAGTACTGAGGGAGTGCTGCACTGTCGTAGTGTCAGTACTGAGGGAGTGCTGCACTGTCAGAGGGTCAGTACTGAGGGAGTGCTGCACTGTCAGAGGGTCAGTACTGAGGGGGTGCTGCACTGTCGTAGTGTCAGTACTGAGGGAGTGCTGCACTGTCGGAGGGTCAGTACTGAGGGAGTGCTGCACTGTCAGAGGGTCAGTACTGAGGGAGTGCTGCACTGTCAGAGGGTCAGTACTGAGGGAGTGCTGCACTGTCGTAGTGTCAGTACTGAGGGAGTGCTGCACTGTCGGAGGGTCAATACTGAGGGAGCTCTGCACTGTCAGAGGGTCAGTACTGAGGGAGCGCTGCACTGTCGGAGGATCAGTACTGATGGAGTGCTGCACTGTCGCAGGGTCAGTACTGAGGGAGTGCTGCACTGTTCTGGAGCAGTACTGAGGAAGTGCTGCACTGTCGCAGGGTCAGTACTGAAGGAGTGCTGCACTGTCGCAGGGTCAGTACTGAGGGAGTGCTGCACTGTCAGAGGGTCAGTACTGAGGGAGTGCTGCACTGTCAGAGGGTCAGTACTGAGGGAGTGCTGCACTGTCATGGGGCAGTACTGAGGGAGTGCTGCACTGTCAGAGGGTCAGTACTGAGGGAGTGCTGCACTGTCAGAGGGTCAGTACTGATGGAGTGCTGCACTGTCAGAGGGTCAGTACTGATGGAGTGCTGCACTATCGGAGGGTCAGTACTGAGGGAATGTTGCACTGTCAGAGGATCAATACTGAGCGAGTGCTGCACTGTCAGAGGGTCAGTACTGAGGGAGTGCTGCACTGTCAGAGGGTCAGTACTGAGGGAGTGCTGCACTGTCATGGGGCAGTACTGAGGGAGTGCTGCACTGTCGCAGGGTCAGTACTAAGGGAGTGCTGCACTGTCGGAGCGTCTGTACTGAAGGAGTGCAGCACTGTTGGAAGGTCAGGACTGAGGGAATGCTGCACTGTCGGAGGGTCAGTACAGCGGGAGTGCTGCACTATCGGAGGGTCAGTACTGAGGGAATGTTGCACTGTCAGAGGGTCAATACTGAGGGAGTGCTGCACTGTCAGAGGGTCAATACTGAGGGAGTGCTGCACTGTCGCAGGGTCAGTACTGAGGGAGTGCTGCACTGTCAGAGGGTCAGTACTGAGGGAGTGCTGCACTGTCGGAGGGTCAGTACTGAGGGAGTGCTGCACTGTCAGAGGGTCAGTACTGAGGGAGTGCTGCACTGTCGGAGGGTCAGTACTGAGGGAGTGCTGCACTGTCGCAGGGTCAGTACTGAGGGAGTGCTGCACTGTCGGAGGGTCAGTACTGAGGGAGTGCTGCAATATCGGAGGGTCAGTACTGAGGGAGTGCTGCACTGTCAGAGGGTCAGTACTGAGGGAGTGCTGCACTGTCAGAGGGGCAGTTCTGAGGGAGTGCTGCACTGTCGGTCAGTACTGAGGGAGTGCTGCACAGTCAGAGGGTCAGTACTGAGGGAGTGCTGCACAGTCAGAGGGTCAGTACTGAGGTAGTGCTGCACTGTCAGAGGTTCAGTACTGAGGGAGTGCTGCACTGTCGGGGTGTCAGTACTGAGGGAGTGCTGCACTGTCGGAGGGTCGGTACTGTGGGAGTGCTGCACTGTCAGGCGGTCGGTACTGTGGGAGTGCTGCACTGTCAGAGGGGCAGTTCTGAGGCTACATTGTACTATTGGAGACGCCTTCTTTCACATGAAACATCAAACCGAGATCCCATCTGCCCAGGCAGGTCAATGTAAAAGATCCCATGAGATGAACATAGAACATGGAACAGTACAGCACAGTGCAGGCCCTTCGGCCCACGATGTTGTGCCGAACCTTTAACCTACTCTAAGATAAAACTAACTACCTACCCTTTATTCTACTATCATCCATGTACCTATCCAAGAGTCGCTTAAATGTCCCTAATGTATCTGCTTCTACTACCACCGCTGGCAGTGCATTCCACGCACCCACCACTCTCTGTGTAAAGAACCTACCTCTGACATCTCCCCGAAACCTTCAGTACATCAGTAGTGGGTAAGGTTTTAGAAACAATTATCAGGGGAAAAAATCAACAGATACTTGGAGAGGTTTGAGTTAATTAAGGAGAGCCAGCACGGATTTGTAAAAAGCAGATCATGCTTGACTGATCTAATTGAATTTTTTGATGAAGTAACAGAGAAGTTTGATGAAGAGAATGCCGTAGATGTTGTCTATATGGATTTGAAGAAAGTGTTTGACAAAGTACCACATAAAAGACTGGTTAATAAAATTGAGACTCATGGAATAGGAGGGTCAGTGTCCAATTAGATAAAAAGTTGGTAACTGGTTGTTTTTCAGACTGGAGGATGGTAGACAGTGGTGTTCCCCAAGGGTCAGTGCTGGGATCACTGCTTTTTTTGCTACATATAAATGACTTGGATCTTGGAATACAGAGTAGAATCTCAAAATCTGATGATGAAACCAAATTTGGAGGAGAGGCAAATAGTGAGGATGATATGAACCACCTGCAACAGGACAGTGATAGGCTAGCAGAAGGGACAGAGTGTCAGGTGTGACTCAGTTGGTAGCACTGTTGCCTTTAACTCACAGGCTTCTGGGTTTAAGTCTCGCTCTATGGGACTTGAGCATAAAAATGAAGGCTGATATGCCAGTGCAGCACTGGCGAAGCTCAGGGGAATTCTCCCCGGGGTCACATCCAATACTTATCCCTGCAACAATATCATTTAAAAATCGGATGACTTGATCATAATCTCAAGACTGTTTGTGGGATCTTGATGTGATAAGTTGGTAACTGTATTTCCTACATTACAACTGTGACTACACTTGAAAAGTACTTGATTGACTGTGAATTGCTTTGGGATGTTCTGAGGTTGTGAAATGTGCGATAGAAACACAAGTTATTTCTTTCCAATCCTGTGTGAAGTTTAAGAAAGTTTTTACCGACTGTCATTGTCATTGTCATTGACCAAAGTAAAGAGAAAGGTCTACAGTTTTGTTTAATATAGTGGGTAGTACATTTTTGTTAAGGGATTCCATGTTCCTAGTGTACATAACCTAATTTTTGGGTAATCTCAGGGGATAAATTAAGGGTAAGTCATGGCAGAGCAGCTCGGCAATGTGGAATGCTCCTCCTGTGCAGTGTGGGAAGTCAGGGACACTTCCAGTGTCCAGGGTGAACACGTGCAGGGAGTGTCTCCAGCTGCAGCTACCCGAAATTCGCGATTCCTAGAAACATAGAAAATAGGAGCTGGAGTAGGCCCTTCGGGCATTCAAAAAAATCATCGCAGATCATCTAATTCAGTTCCCTGTTCCTGCTTTCTCCTCATATCCCTTGATCCCTTTGGCATTAAGAAATATATCTATCTCCTTCTTGAATATATTTAATGACTTGGCCTCCACTGCCTTCTGTAGTAGAGAATTCCACAGGTTCACCACCCTCTGAGTGAAGACATTTCTCCTCATCTCGGTTCTAAATGGCATTCCCCGTATCCTGAGACTGTGACCCCTGGTTCTGGACTCCCCAGCCATCGGGAACATCCTCCCTGCATCTAGCCTGTCTCGGCCTGTTAGAATTTTATAGGTAAATTTGTATCTGGAGCGGCGGCTGGAGACACTGTGGAGAATCTGCGAGGCTGAGTTCATCGTGCATAGCACGTTTGGGGAGGTGGTCACACCGCAGGTAAAGACTGTTCAGGCAGAAAGGGAATGGGTGACCGCCAGGCAGAGTAGAAGAACTAGGCAGGTAGTGCAGGAGTCCCCTGGGTCCATCTCCCTATCTAACAGATTTTCCACTTTGGATACTGTTGGGGAGACAGTTTCTCAGGGGAATACAGCAAGAGCCAAGTCTGTGACACCACGGGTGGCTCAGCTGCACAGGAGAAACACATAGAAACATAGGAAATAGGAGCAGGAGTAGGCCATTCGGCCCTTCGAGGCTGCTCCGCCATTCATTATGATCATGGCTGATCATCCAACTCAGTAACCTGTTCCCGTTTTCGCCCCAGAAGGAAATGAAGTGGGAGAGCTATAGTGATAGGGGATTCTATTGTAAGGGGCACAGACAGGCGTTTCTGTAAACGAGACTCCAGGATGGTATGTTGCCTCCCTGGTGCTCGGGTCCAGGATGTCACGGAGCGACTGCAGGACATTCTGGAGGGAGAGCGTGAAAAGTCAGAAGTCGTGGTTCACATTGGTACCAATGACACAGGTAGAAAGAGGGATGAGGTCCTGAAACAAGAATTTAGGGAGCTAGGTAGCAGATTAAAAAGCAGGACCTCAAAGGTTGTAATCTCTGGATTACTCCCTGTGCCACCTGTTTGTGAGTATAGGAATAGGAGGATAGAGCAGATGAATGCGTGGCTGAGGAGATGGTGCAGGAGGGAGGGCTTTAGTTTCCTGGATCACTGGGACTGTTTCTGGTGAAGGTGGGACCTGTACAAGTTGGACGGGTTGCACCTGAACCAGAACGGGACCAACATCCTTGCTGGGAGGTTTGCTAGTGCTGTTGGGGGGATGGGGTTTTAAAACAATTTGGCAGGGGGATGGGATCCAGAGTGGAGGTACAGTCGGGGGTGATGCACAGACAAATATAGCAGAGAAACGGAGTCAGTCTGGAAGGCAGAGCAAATATAGACCTGTTAAGGCACAAGTGAAAAATGCAAGGCTGGATTGCATCTATTTTAATGCAAGGAGTTTTACTAGTAAGGCAGATGAATTGAGGGCATTGATTAACACATGGCATTATGATATTATTGCTATCACAGAGACATGTTTGACGGAGGGGCAGGACTGGCAGCTCAATATTCCTGGGTACAGAACTTCCCCAATATTAACTGGGATAGTCTTAGTGCAAAAGGCTTAAAAGGGGAGGAATTCTGAAAGTGCATACAGGAGAGTTTTTTGAGCCAGTATGTAGAAAGTCCTACAAGAGAAGGGGCAGTACTGGAAACATAGAAAATAGGAGCAGGAGTAGGCCATTTGGCCCTTCGAGCCTGCTCTGCCATTCATTATGATCATGGCTGATCATCCAACTCAGTAACCTGTTCCCGCTTTCGCCCCATACCCTTTGATTCCTTCAGACCCAAGAGCTATATCTAACTCCTTCTTGAAAACATACAATGTTTTGGCCTCAACGGCTTTCTGTGGTAGTGAATTCCACAGGCTCTCTGGGTGAAGAAATTTCTCCTCATCTCAGTCCTGAAAGGTTTACCCCGTATCCTTAGACTATGACCCCTGGTTCTGGACTCCCCCACCATCGGGAACATCCTTCCTGCATCTACCCTGTCAAGTCCTGTTAGAATTTTATAGGTTTCTATGAGATCCCTCCTCAAACTTCTGAACTCCAGCGAATATAATCCGTACTGACTCAATCTCTCCTCATACGTCAGTCCCGCCATCCCAGGAATCAGTCTGGTAAACCTTCGCTGCACTCCCTCTATAGCAAGACCATCCTTCCTCAGATAAGGAGACCAAAACTGCACACAATATTCCAGGTGTGGCCTCACCAAGGCCCTGTATCATTGCAGCAAGACATCCCTGCTCCTGTACTTGAATCCTTTCACTACGAAGGCCAACATACCATTTGCCTTTTTTACCGCCCGTTGCACCTGCATGCTTACCTTCAGCGACTGGTGTACGAGAACACCCAGGTCTCGCTGCATATTCCCCTCTCTCAGTTTATAACCATTCAGATAATAATCTGCCTTCCTGTTTTTGCTACCAAAGTGGATAACCTCACATTTATCCACATTATACTGCATCTGCCATGCATTAGCCCACTCACTCAACTTGTCCAAATCACCCTGAAGCCTCTCTGCATCCCCCTCCCAACTCACACTCCCACCCAGTTTTGTGTCATCTGCAAATTTGGAGATATTACATTTAGTTCCCTCATCTAAATCATTAATATATATTGTGAATAGCTGGGGTCCTAGCACTGATCCCTGTGGTACCCCACTAGTCACTGCCTGCCATTCGGAAAAAGACCCATTTACCCCTACTCTTTGTTTCCTGTCTGCCAACCAATTTTCTATCCATCGCAATACACTACCCCCAATCCCATACGCTTTAATTTTACACGCTAATCTCTTATGAGAGACTTTGTCGAAAGCCTTCTGAAAGTCCAAATAAACCACATCTACTGGCTGTCCCTCATCAACTCTCCTGGTTACATCCTCGAAGAATTCTAGTAGATTTGTCAAGCATGATTTCCCTTTCGTAAATCCATGCTGACTCTGCCCGATTCTACCACTGTTTTCTAAGTGCTCTGCTATAAAATCTTTGATAATGGATTCTAGAATTTTCCCCACTACCGACGTCAGGCTGACTGGTCTATAATTCCCTGTTTTCTCTCTACCTCCCTGTTTAAATAGTGGGGTTCCATTAGCTACCCTCCAATCTGCAGGAACTGTTCCAGAGTTTATAGAATCTTGGAAGATGACCACCAATGCATCCACTATTTCTAGGGCCACTTCCTTAAGTACTCTGGGATGCAGACCATCAGGCCCTGGGGATTTATTGGCCTTCAATCCCATCAATTTCCCCAACACCATTTCTCTACTAATACTGATTTCTTTCAGTTCCTCTCTCTCACTAAATCCTGTGTTCCCCAACATTTCTGGTATGATATTTGTGTCCTCCTTTGTGAAGACAGAACCAAAGTATGCATTTAGTTGGTCAGCCATTTCTTTGTTCCCCATAATAAATTCCCCTGTTTTTGACCGTAAAGGATCTACATTTGTCTTCACCAATCCTTTTCTCTTCACATACCTATAGAAACTTATACTGAACCTAATTCTAGGGAATGAAGCCGGACAAGTGGTAGAAGTGTCAGTGGGGGAGCATTTCAGCATTTTAGTGAACATAACTCTGTAAGATTTAAGGTAGTTAGGGAAAAGGACAAAGACGGACTGGAAATAAAGGTAGTGAACTGGGGGAAGGCCGATATCAATATGATAAAACTGAATCTGGCCAAAGTGGACTGGGAGCAGCTACTTGTAGGAAAGTCTACATCAGACCAGTGGGAGTCATTCAAAAAGAAAATAGTGAGAGTTCAGGGCCAACATGTTCCCATAAAGGTGAAGGGTAGGACCAACAAGTCAAGGGAACCCTGGATGTCAAGGGATGTAGAGGATTGGATAAGGAAAAAAAAGGAGGCTAATGGCAGATTCAGAGCGCTGAAAACAGCGGAGGCCCTAGAGGAGTATAGAAAGTTCAGAGGGGGTACATAAAAAAGTAATTAGGAGAGCGAAGAGGGGACATTACAAAACACTGATGGGCAAGATAAGGAAAATCCCAAGGCGTTTTATAAGTATATTAAGGGCAAGAGGATAACCAGGGAAAGAGTAGGGCCCATTAGGGACCAAAGTGGCAATCTGCGTGTGGAGCCGGATGACATAGGTGAGGTTTTAAGTGATTACTTTTCATCTTTGTTCACTATGGAGAAGGACGATGTCGGTGTAGAGATCAGAGAGGGGGATTGTGATATAATTGAACATATTAGCATTGAAAGGGAGGAAATATTAGCTGTTTTAGTGGGTTTAAAAGTGGATAAATCCCAGGCCCAGATGAGATGTATCCCAGGCTGTTACGTGAGGCAAGGGAGGAGATAGCAGGGGCTCTGACACAAATTTTCAAATCCACTCTGGCCACAGGAGAGGTACCAGAGGATTGGAGGACAGCGAATGTGGTACCATTATTCAAAAAGGGTAGCAGGGATTAACCAGGTAATTACAGGCCGGTGAGTTGAACATCCGTGGTTGGGAAACTATTGGAAAAATTTCTGAGAGACAGGATTAATCTCCACTTGGAGAGGCAGGGATTAATCAGGGATAGTCAGCATGGCTTTGTCAGGGGAAGATCTTGTGTAACAAACTTGATTGAATTTTTCAAGGAGGTGACTACATGTATAGATGAGGGTAAAGCAGTTGATGTAATCTACGTGGATTTCAGTAAGGCTTTTGATAAGATCCTGCATGGGAGATTGGTTAAGAAGGTAAGAGAACATGGGATCCAGGGCAATTTGGCAAATTGGATCCAAAATTGGCTTCGTGGCAGGAGGCAGAAAGTGATGCTTGAGGGTTTTTTTGCGAGTGGAAGCCTGTGACCAGTGGTGTACCACAGGGATCGGTGCTGGGACCCTTGCTGTTTGTAGTGTACATTAACGATTTAGACGTGAATCTCGGAGGTGTAATCAGAAGTTAGCAGATGACACGAAAATTGGTGGTGTCATAAATAGTGAGGAGGAAACCATTAGATTACAGGACGATATAGTTGGGCTGGTAAGATGGGCCGAGCAGTGCCAAATGGAATTTAATCCTGAGAAGTGTGAGCTGATGCATTTTGGGAGGACTAACAAGGCAAGGGAATATACCTAGGAATAGGACCCTAGGAAGTACAGAGGGTCAGAGGGACCTTGGTGTACTTGTCCATAGATCACTGAAGGCAGCAGCACAGGTAGATAAGGTGGTTGGGAAGGCATATGGGATACTTGCCTTTATTAGTCGAGGCACAGAATATAAGAGCAGGGAGGTTATGATGGAGCTGTATAAAATGCTACTTAGGCCACAGCTGGAGTATTGTGTACAGTTCTGGGCACCACACTATAGGAAGGATGTGATTGCACTGGAGAGGGTGCAGAGGAGATTCACCAGGATGTTGCCTGGGCTGGAGCATTTCAGCTATGAAGAGAGACTGGATAGGCTGGGGTTGTTTTCCTTGGAGCAGAGAAGGCTGAGCGGGGACCTGATTGAGGTATACAAAATATGAGGGGCATTGATAGAATAGAAAGGATTAAACTTTTTCCCTTAGTGGAGGGGTCAATAACCAGGGGGCATAGATTTAAGGTAAGGGACAGGAGGTTTAGAGAGGATTTGTGGAAAAAATCTTTCACCCAGAGGGTGGTTGGAATCTGGAACACACTGCCTGAAGGGGTGGTAGAGGCAGGAACCCTCACAACATTTAAGAAGTATTTAAATGAGCACTTGAAACACCATAGCATACAAGGCTGCAGGTCAAGTACTGGAAAATGGGATTAGAATTAGAATTAGAACATTACAGCGCAATACAGGCCCTTCGGCCCTCGCTGTTGCGCCGACCTGTGAAACCATCTGACCTACACTATTCCATTTTCATCCATATGTCTATCCAATGACCACTTAAATGTCCTTAAAGTTGGTGAGTCTACTACTGTTGCAGGCAGGGCGTTCCACGCCCCTACTACTCTCTGAGTAAAGAAACTACCTCTGACATCTGTCCTATATCTATCACCCCTCAACTTAAAGCTATGTCCCCTCGTGTTTGCCATCACCATCCGAGGAAAAAGACTCTCACTATCCACCCTATCTAACCCTCTGATTATCTTATATGTCTCTATTAAGTCACCTCTCCTCCTCCTTCTCTCCAACGAAAACAACCTCAAGTCCCTCAGCCTTTCCTCGTAAGACCTTCCCTCCATACCAGGCAACATCCTAGTAAATCTCCTCTGCACCCTTTCCATAGCTTCCACATCCTTCCTATAATGCGGTGACCAGATAGGTGCTTGATGGCCGGCACAGACATGATGGGCCGAAGGGCCAGTTTCTGTGCTGTATAACTCTATGACTCTGACTCTATGACTCTATGATTTTTATAAAAGGAACAGCTTCGTCACCAGATACTTCCTAATTCTGTAATCCCTGCTGCATTGGGTTAGTGTTGGTGTAAACCTGTCAGACACAGCAGAATAGGCTCTGGGAATGTTGTGGACAGGCTAGTTTTACTGGATTAATAATCCTGAGAACAGGAGTTTAAATCTCATCATTCTTATTGTTACTTGCCCAGTCTGGGCCTGTTTCTAACTCCAGCCCCACACTAACGTGGTCAACTCTTAACAGCCCCTGAAATAGTCTCGTGCGACATTGTTTATCAAACCCACTATCAGGGGTTTAAGAAGGCAGCTCACCACCACCTTCAGGGCAACTAAGGATGGGCAATAAATACTGGCCTTGCCAACATCCTGAGAATGATTTCATAAAGGAACGTCAGTTTTAAGTCAACATATTGCAGGGAGCTCGATGGGATTCACAGCGTTAGAATTTAATTATAAAGAATGTGAACTGGCAGAAATGAATGTTTGTTGAAGTTAATGAAACCCAGAACTCTGCACCTGGTGTTTGTGTCTATACATTTCAGTAATGAGAAGACCAGAGGGAGGGTTCAGAGAACAGGACCAGACTGGTGAAAGAATGCAAATCTCCAGCAAATCATCAACAAGCAGTGGTGTCATCCCACATTATTGACAGGGCCCTGTGTAGATCCGTCCTGATAGACACAATCATCGTTCATTAAATACTGAGCTTCCAATTTTAAACCCTCCTTCGCCAATGGGTGACCTCCTTTTAATGAAAGGTCTCCAATAAAGGGCCTTCTCGCCAACCCAATCTCCCGAGTGCTCCAGCTTCACTGAGACTCAGGCCTGTGAGCAAGTGCTCAGGTAATCCACCGAAACCGGATTTAAACAACCACTTTAATTTCAGTCTCATTTCTGCTCAGTGAACAGGTTACTGTGGGAGGGGGGAAAGTGGGAGGGAGGCAGGGAAATAAAACAGGAGCTCAGAGCAAGAATTAAACTCCATCAGTAGAGGACGGAAAATGTTTCTGGTGAATAAACAGTATGTGTGGGAGGAGAGAGAGAGGGAAGAGATTGATTTATACAGCACTGTTCATTATCGCATCCCAAACAAGGTTTACACCCAGTGAAGTATTTTTGAAATGCAGTCACTATTGTAAAAAATGCAGCAGCCAATCTGTGCACAGCAAGCTCCCACAAACAAACAACAATGTGATAATGACCAGATAATCTGTTTATGTGATGTTGATTGAGGAATAAATATTGTCCCAGGACACCAGGGAGAATTCAAAACTGACCCTCTGACTGTGCGGCACTCCCTCAGTACTGACCCTTCAACAGTGCAGCACTCCCTAAGTACTGACCCTCTGACAGTGCGGCACTCCCTCAGTACTGACCCTTCAACAGTGCAGCACTCCCTCAGTACTGACCCTCTGACAGTGCAGCATTCTCTCAGTACTGACCCTCCAACAGTGCGGCGCTCCCTCAGTACTGACCCTCTGACAGTGCAGCGCTCCCTCAGTACTGACCCTCCAACAGTGCAGCACTCCCTCAGTACTGACCCTCTGACAGTGCAGCACTCCCTCAGTAATGACCCTCCGATAGTGCAGCACTCCTTCAGTACTGACCCTCCAACAGTGCGGCGCTCCCTCAGTACTGACCCTCTGACAGTGCAGCGCTCCCTCAGTACTGACCCTCCGACAGTGCAGCACTCCCTCAGTACTGACCCTCTGACAGTGCAGCATTCTCTCAGTACTGACTCTCCAACAGTGCAGCACTCCCTCAGTACTGACCCTCTGACAGTGCAGCATTCTCTCAGTACTGACCCTCCAACAGTGCGGCGCTCCCTCAGTACTGACCCTCTGACAGTGCAGCGCTCCCTCAGTACTGACCCTCCAACAGTGCAGCACTCCCTCAGTACTGACCCTCTGACAGTGCAGCACTCCCTCAGTAATGACCCTCTGACAGTGCAGCACTCCCTCAGTAATGACCCTCTGACAGTGCAGCACTCCCTCAGTACCGACCCTCCGACAGTGCAGCACTCCCTCAGTACTGACCCTCCGACAGTGCAGCACTCCCTCAGTACTGACCCTCTGACAGTGCAGCACTCCCTCAGTAATGACCCTCCGATAGTGCAGCACTCCTTCAGTACTGACCCTCCGATAGTGCAGCACTCCCTCAGTACTGACCCTCCGACAGTGCAGCACTCCCTCAGTACTGACCCTCCGACAGTGCAGCACTCCCTCAGTACTGACCCTCCAACAGTGCAGCACTCCCTCAGTACTGACCCTCCGACAATGAGGCGCTCTGGATAATTATCTGGGGAGATAAAATTTGCAGGGCTGCGGGGAAAGGGCGTGTGACTAGCTGAGTTTCTCTTGCAGAGATCCAGCACGGACATAGTGGGCTGAATGGCCTCCTTCTGTGCATTAACCGTTCTATAATTCTATGAGGTCAGAAGCTTATTTCAGGGTCAAATGTGACAGCGATCTTGCAAACAGACTGGCTTCATCTCAGACTGTAGCCATGGAGACGGATGGAGTCGATAGCTCGGGGACGGAGTTTGGACTGGGGACTGAAAACAATGGCTTCATACTTCCCAGTATTTAATTGGAGGAACTTTCTGCTCATCCAGTATTGGATGTCAGATAATCAGACTGATAATTTAGCAACAGTGGAGGAGTCGAGAGAGGTGGTGGTGAGGAGAGCTGGGTGTCATCAGCAGTGTTGTGAAAACTAACATCATGCCAAAAAAAACTAGCGTACCAAAGCAAAGAAGTTATGATAAACTATTGTAAATCGCTAGTTAGACCCCAGTGGAGGATTGTGTTCAATTCTGGACATCACACTTTCAGAAGGTTGTCAAAGCCTTGGAGAGGCTGAAGAGGAGATTTACTGGAATGGAATGAGGGGTGATGGAATTCAGTTCCATGGGGAGACTGGAGAAGCTGGGAGAGACCCAGAAACTCGATGTTAGCATTCACCAGCTGTCACAACTCAATTGGATTTTCATAATTGGTGCTAGGATTCAGAAATAATTGGCTGTCAGACTTTTAGCCGAGCAAGTCACAGACTGTGTTTCTACAGAAGTAGTGATGATCCTCCCTTTAAGCCGACAGTTCCAGTGAGCCTCGCAACACATGTAATGAATTTGCTGAGACAAGGATTTCTGGTTAACCACATCCTCCTTCAAACTCACGGACAGTGACTGAATGTAAAGGGAGCAAAATAGTGAGATAATCCTGTCACTGGGTAAATCATTAGTGCAACCGCACTTAGAAAACAGTTACAGTTCATCAAATACTGTGTACAGTTCATCAAAGACTGTGTACAATTTAAATATATATTGTGACGGAAAACACACCTGCCAGATGGAAATATATTAATTTTGCCATATGGAACATTATTTGAATGCATACTGGACATTGAACAAAACTTCTTTTAAAAAGACCACAGAACAGTGGCTGTAATCATAGCGGCACATTTGTATCCTAAAAGACAGTGGCATGGAGATTCAATTAGCCAGATGGGCTCTCTCAATAGTGATGATCAAGTGATGCAGGGGATGCAGAGACCAAGTGGGCCCACATCAGAGACGCCATCTATGACTCAGCAATGACCACATATGCCAAACGTGTGAAGCAGAATGCAGACTGGTTTCAATCTCACTTTGAAGAGCTGGAACCTGTCATAGCCGCTAAGCGCATTGCACTGTTGAACTACAAGAAAGCCCCCAGCGAGTTAACATCTGCAGCACTTAAAGCAGCCAGAAGCACTGCACAAAGAACAGCCAGGCGCTGTGCAAATGACTACTGGCAACACTGATGCAGTCGTATTCAGCTGGCCTCAGACACCGGAAACATCAGAGGAATGTATGATGGCATTAAGAGAGCTTTTGGGCCAACCATCAAGAAGATCACCCCCCTCAAATCTAAATCAGGGGACACGTCCAGGGAAAATGTTGTCACTGAGACTGTCCTCAATGCAGCCCAGTCTCTGCCAGTCATGGATGAGCTGGACGAACAGCCAACAAAATCGTAACTCAGTGATGCCATTGATTCTCTAGCCAGCGGAAAAGCCCCTGGAAAGGACGGCATTACCCCTGAAATAATCAAGAGTGCCAAGCCTGCTATACTTTCAGCACTGTACGAACTGCTTTGCCTGTGCTGGGACGAGGGAGCAGTACCCCAGGACATGCGCGATGCCAATATCATCACCCTCTATAAGAACAAGGGTGACCGCGGTGATTGCAACAACTACCGTGGAATCTCCCTGCTCAGCATAGTGGGGAAAGTCTTTGCTCGAGTCGCTCTAAACAGGCTCCAAGAAGCTGGCCGAGCGTGTCTACTCTGAGGCACAGTGTGGCTTTCGAGCAGAGAGATCCACCATTGACATGCTGTTCTCCCTTCACCAGCTACAGGAGAAATGCCGTGAACAACAGATGCCCCTCTACATTGCTTTCATTGATCTCACCAAAACCTTTGACCTCGTCAGCAGACGTGGTCTCTTCAGATTACTAGAAAAGATTGGATGCCCACCAAAGCTACTAAGTATCATCACCTCATTCCATGACAATATGAAAGGCACAATTCAGCATAGCGGTGCCTCATCAGACCCCTTTCCTATCCTGAGTGGTGTGAAACAGGGCTGTGTTCTCGCACCTACACTGTTTGGGATTTTCTTCTCCCTGCTGCTTTCACATGCGTTCAAATCCTCTGAAGAAGGAATTTTCCTCCACACAAAATCAGGGGGCAGGTTGTTCAACCTTGCCCGTCTAAGAGCGAAGTCCAAAGTACGGAAAGTCCTCATCAAGGAACTCCTCTTTGCTAACGATGCTGCTTTAACATCTCACACTGAAGAGAGTCTGCAGAGAATCATCGACAGGATTGCGGCTGCCTGCAACGAATTTGGCCTAACCATCAGCCTCAAGAAAACGAACATCATGGCACAGGATGCCAGAAATGCTCCATCCATCAATATAGGCGACCACGCTCTGGAAGTGGTTCAAGAGTTCACCTACCTAGGCTCAACTATCACCAGTAACCTGTCTCTCAATGCAGAAATTAACAAGCGCATGGGAAAGGCATCCACTGCTATGTCCAGACTGGACAAGAGGGTGTGGGAAAATGGTGCACTGACACTGAACACAAAAGTCTGAGTGTTTTAAGCCTGTGTCCTCAGTACCTTGCTCTGCGGCAGCAAGGCCTGGACAACGTATGTCAGCCAAGAGCGACGTTTCAACTCATTCCATCTTCGCTGCTTCTGGAGAATCCTTGGCATCAGGTGGCAGTGCCGTATCTCCAACGCAGACGTTCTCGAGGTGGCCAACATCCCCAGCATATACACACTACTGAGTCAGCGGCGCTTGAGATGGCTTGGCCATGTGAGCCGCATGGAAGATGGCAGGATCCCCAAGTACACATTGTACAGCGAGCTCGTCACTGGTATCAGACCCACCGGCCGTCCATGTCTCCGCTTTAAAGACGTCTGCAAATGCGACATGAAGTCCTGTGGCATTGACCACAAGTCATGGGAGTCAGTTGCCAGTGATCGCCAGAGCTGGTGGACAGCCATAAAGGCGGGACTAAAGAGTGGCGAGTCGAAGAGACTTAGCAGTTGGCAGGAAAAAAGACAGAAGCACCAGGAGAGAGCCAACTGTGTAACAGCCCCGACGACCAATTTTATCTGCAGCACCTGTGGAAGAGTCTGTCACTCTAGAATTGGCCTTTATAACCACTCCAGATGTTGCTTCACAAACCACTGACCACCTCCAGGCGCTTACCCATTGTCTCTCGAGACAAGGAGGCCAAAGAAGAAGAAGATGATCAAGAAACCTTGAGGGTTATTGAAGGTGTAAGAGTCAGAATTCCACCCCCCAATGAGAGTGTCTGGTGAGCTGTGAGGAATCCACAAACCTCACAGGTGAGGCTGTCTCAAACAAAAGCTAGTCACATGACTAACATGCTGGCCAACCTGGAGTTAATTGAATTGTGCTCACAGAACAGTTTTTGGAAGAGACTGCAATTGAACTTCAAGAAGGGAGCACTTCCTCTCCCTGTCTCTCACTCTCACGCAGAGTTTCAGGGACCCACAGAAGTAACTTAAGCCTCAAGACAGAAGACCAGCGAAACAAGTTTGAAAGCGTGCACTGGACCCCAACGAGAACTGCAAGACTGACAATTTCAATCACGGACTTTATATCTAACTCAAAACCAGTAACTGAACATCTATTACTTAAAACCTATCCCTTTAAATATTTTCTCCTCCTCTGTCTCGATTTGTATGGGTGTTTATCGCGTATGCATGCTAGCATGGTTGTGTGTGTATTTTTTAGTAATTTTAACTGAATTAGAGTTTCAAGGTTAATAAACTTACACCTTTCTTGTTTAAATCTGAGAAAACCTGTCTGGTTGATTGCTTTACAATTACAATTAGAGAAGAGGGAGCAAGGACTCACTGCGGGGAAGCTAAAAACAATGTTTTTAGGGCGGCACAGTGGCACAGTGGTTAGCACCACAGCCTCACAGCTCCAGGGACCCGGGTTCGATTCCGGGTACTGCCTGTGCGGAGTTTGCAAGTTCTCCGTGTCTGCGTGGGTTTCCTCCGGGTGCTCCGGTTTCCTCCCACATGCCAAAGACTTGCAGGTTGATAGGTTAATTGGCCATTATAAATTGCCCCTAGTATAGGTAGGTGGTAGGGAAATATATAGGGACAGGTGGGGATGTGGTAGGAATATGGGATTAGTGTAGGATTAGTATAAATGGGTGGTTGATGGTCGGCACAGACTCGGTGGGCCGAAGGGCCTGTTTCAGTGCTGTATCTCTAAACTAAATGTGTTTTAAAAGTTAAACCCTGTTACAGTCAAACCAGGAAAGGCTGAGAGGGGAGCCCTAGACCCCTGCCTCACCTGGTCTTAACAGAAATTTAGGGGCTAGCGTCTGGATTGGACCCACAGACAAATGAGAAATTGGAAGTGGGAAATCAAATTGATCCCAGTCAAAAAGAGAAAAGATTTCAATCCAGGTTTTCTTGTGGTTGTGTGTGCTGGAATATTAACATGTCCGCGACTGAAATCAGTAACTCCTCTAACCAGGGTGAAGTAACTTGGGACAAGTTAAAGGCACAGTCTACGGAAGAGTTGAGAAATATGGCTGAGCACTGTGGGATCACTTTCCGTGCCAAGGCTAGGAAATCTGAACTCCTGAGACTAGTGGCCAACCATTTTTCCCTCGAATCTGAAGAAGGAGAGACAGGGTTAGGAATAGACTCTGACAGGGTACTTATAGTGGTGGAGAACGGGGAAATGGCAGAGAGACTAAACAATTACTTTGTGTCTGTCTTCACAGAAGGAGACACAGAAAATGTACCAGAAATACTAGGGAACCAAGGGGCTTGTAAAAATGAGGAACTGAAAGAAATTAGTATCAATAGAGAGGTAATACTCAAAAAATTTATCAGATTGCAAGTTGATAAATCCCCTGGACCAGAGGAGCTACATCCCTGAGTATTGAAGGAGGTGGCTATAGAGATAATTGATGGATTGGTGATTATCTTTCAAAATTCTATAGATTCTGGTAGAATTCCTGCAAACTGGAAAGTAGCTAATGTAACCTCACCATTTAAGAAGGGAGCAAGAGAGAAAACTGAGAACTACAGATCTGTTAGTTTGACGTCAGTAGTCGGGAAAATGTTAGAATCTATTATAAAGGATGTGATAAGTGGACACTTGGAAAATAATATATGACTGATCAACATGGATTTGTGAAAGGGAAATCATGTTTGACAAACTTGTTGGAGTTTTTTGAAGATGTTACTTGCAGCATAGATAAAGAAGAACCAGTGGATGTGGTGTATTTGGATTTTCGGAAGGCTTTCAATAGGATTCCACACAGGAGGTTAGTAAACAAAATTAGAGCACATGGGATTAGGGGTAATATACTGCAATGGACTGAAAATTGTTTAACAGACAGAAAGCAGAGAGTAGGAATAAATGGGTCATTCTCAGGGTGGCAGGCTGTTACTAGTGGGGTACCACAAGGATCAGTGGAGTGTTGTATCCAATTCTGGGCACTACACTTTAGGAACAATATGAAGGCTTTAGAAAGGGTACAAAAAAGATTCATGGGAATGAGTTCAGGGATGAGGAAGTTCAGTTCTGAGGTTAGTTTGGAGAAGCTGGGGTTGTTCTCCTCAGAGAAGGTTGAGAGGAGGTTTGATAGAAGTGGTTAAAATCATAAGGGCTCCAGACAGAGTAGATAGAGAGAAATTGTTCCTTTTGGCAGAGGGGCTGAGAACCAGAGAACACAAATAGAGTCATAGAGTCATTTATGGCATAGGAGGCCATTCGGCCCATCACATCCATGCCGGTTCTCCGTAGAGCAATCCAATCAGTCCCACTTCCCTGCTTGATCCCCGTAGCCCTGAAAGTTTATTTCCCTCAAGTACCCATCCAATTTCATTTTGAAATCATTCATCATCTCTGCTTCCACCACCCTCGTGGGCAGTGAGTTCCAGGTCATTACCACTCGCCGCAGAAAAAATTCTTCCTCACATTCCCCCTGCATCTCCAGCCTCAAACCTTCAATCTGTGTCCACTAGTCCTTGTACCATTAGTTAATGGGAACAGTTTTTCCTTGTCTAACTTATCTAAGCCTGTCATAATCTTGTGAACCTCTATCAAATATCCCCTCAATCTCCTTTGCTCCACAGCTCCATTCTACCAAAATGCATCACCACACATTTGTCTGTATTAAATTCCATCTGCCACCTGTCTGCCCATTCCGCTAGCCTATCACTGTCCTGTTGCAGGCGGTTCATATCATCCTCACTCTTTGCCTCGTCTCCAAGTTTGGTGTCATCTGAAAATTTTGAAATTCTACTCTGTATTCCAATATCCAAATAATTTATATATAGCAAAAAAGCTGTGGTCCAGCACTGACCCTTGGGGAACACCACTGTCTACCATCCTCCAGTCTGAAAAACAACCATTTACCACGACTCGCTGTTTTCTGCCCTTAAGCCAAATTTTAAAAATCAAATTAAACACTGACCCTGCTATTCCATGAGCCTCAATTTTGTTAACCAGCCTTTTATGTGATAGTTTATCAAATGATTTCTTAAAATTGTTACAAAAGTTTTTTTGTACTCAGAACTTAGAATTCTGTGTGTTTTAAAAGCTAAGAAAAGGGGTTTTTCTCAATGGAAAATACCTGCAAATAGTTGGAATTTCTGCAATATTTTGAAAGGAGTTCATAACAAAAGTTGAACTTTATGGGTGTTTTGAAAGGAAGCCGAACTTGTACAAGGACAGGAAAACCAGCAATTTCACGGAAACCACAGGGATTTGACTTTTCTTCAGAGCAGCTTTTGAGTGACGGGGGCAGACACTGTGTCTGGACATGTGACCATGTTCAGGAGGGTTCTTTTTTCACTTTGGACCCTTTAAAAAGCTAGTGAATTGGACAAAGAGCAGGTATTTAACATCTTTGCTTTGACCTGCCTGGAGCAAGAGAGGAAGACCCAGAAAAGTGTTACCTCTCTCTGCAAAGGAATCCTACATCTCTTGAGAAGAATCCCTGCATCCAGTGTGGTTCCTGCTGCCTCCTGTGCTCCAAGAAATCCTGAAATCTGAAGAATTCTTCTACTGCTTGTCATGCAGGCCCCCACCTGCCAAGAATGAGGCACATTAATTCTGCCACAGGGACATTAAATTTCAAATTGTTGCTGGGAAGAAGAGAAGGCCTATGACAAGGGGTTGCTAGGCCCTTGGCTAGAAAGAAAGTTTTGCACATTAACAGACAGTGTTTGAAAGGACAAGACAATCCACAAAGCCAGAAGTGGTTATATCAGTTGGTCACGTGACTACCCTGCTGGCCAACTTGGGGAGTTTTAAATTGTAGAGACAGAGTTTTGAACTGAGAGCCGGCAGAGAAAGCAGAATGCTCCTGGACTGAAGAAGACCTCCTGCCTGTCTGTCTGCTCCCACCTCTTTCTCATGGTACGACCAAAACCCATTGAAGACACATGAACCTCAAGAGAGAAAAATCTACAGCAAACAGCATTTAAGAAGAATACTGGGCCCCAACGAAAAGCAAGATCTACCTACAAACAAGGACTCTACAGTGAGCTCGAAGCACATTAACAAAAACTCTTCAGATATTGCCTCAAACTGTTCCACTTTATTTCCATCTGCTCTTTTCTGTCTCTATCTGCATATGTATATCGCATATGCATGCTAGCATGGGCGCATCGTGTATCCGTAGGTGTTAACTGAATTAGAGTTTAAGTTTAATAAATTTCAATCTTTCTTCTTTAAACCTAAGAAAACCTGTGTGTGCTGGTTTCTTTGCCTTATAATTGGCAAGTGGTGAACGAGGATTCACCAAGGGGGAGCTAAAAACACAGTGTGTTTAAAATTTAAACTGTGTTTCAGTAGACTGTTGCTTCAAAACCCAAGCAGACCTGTTGCTACACCTTTGCTGAAAGACCTATGTGACACCTGCTGCAGTTAAATTGCCGTGAATGCCTACCCATCACAGAATGTTTATCAACCTTGCCTGGAGAGACTTTGAGTGGCATCTGACTATTCGACTATCCGACTCTGGGACACCTCACCGTACCGAAAACATCCTACCAGAACATGATAAACTCAATTATTTTTATTATTCCTTCTATTCTTAAGAAACAACTGTAAACCAAAAATCCTTTTTTCCCAATTAACCGGTTCTTTTTTGAATATGTGTGTGTGCATGAAGGTTAAGGAAATAAGGTGTTTTTCATATATAGATTTATCTCGTTAGTAGTTAAGACTTATTATTTCTTTTCCAATAAATAGTTAATGTTGTTGTTTGTTAAAGAAACCTGGTTTGGTGTGCTTTATTCTGGGGGGAAAATAAAGTGTTTAATTTGAATATTCTTCAGTATGTGGGAAACTTTATTTGATATGCTTTGACCTGTGGAGTAGTGGGACTGAATTAACAGCGCGTTACTAATGCCTTGGTCGTAAAAAATCCATATGGACAACATCCACCGCATTCCCTTCATCAACCTTCTAAGATTTATGGTGATTGGCAAAAAACCAAAGGCAACATGAGAAGACATTTTTTTATGCAGTGAGTGGTTAGGATCTGGAATGCACTGCATGAGAGGGTCACGAATGCAGATTCAGTTGTGACTTTCAAAAGGGAATTGGATAAGCACCTGCAGGGAACAAAATTGCAAGGTTATGGGGAAAGGATGGGTAAGTAGGACTAGCTGTGAATGTGAAATCAGATACTAATTCTAAAATGAGTGTAGAGGTTAAAAATAAAATACCTGAGAGTTATGATGATTTTTTGTCAAAGGGGAGAGTAACTCTGCATCCTGTAAATGAGGCAGGAAAAGTTTTCACCAGAGAGCACCTTGAACAGTAAAGTTTTAGTTAATGGAATTGGCGGGGTATGGATACCCGTATCTTTGTATAAAGTACACCTAGAGAGTGACTTAATATCTGGGGTAGTAACTGTAGGTGTTGTCCGCAGTTTATCAGTAAAGGGAATTGATCTACTCCGAGGAAATAATTTTGCTGGATCAAAAATATCAGTTTCTCCTATAGTTACAGAGGAACCATGTGAAATTAAGGAAATGGAGCAATTACAGGAACAAGTCCTGGGAATATTTCCTGCTTGTGTAGTTACCCGAGCAATGGCTAAACAGGATGCATTGTCGGAGGTAAAAGGGGCACCACAAACAGATAATCAGGCATCTAAAACCTTATTTAGGGATTTAGATAATCCAAATGAGATGTTTAACAGATTGTCTATCATTTCAGCATAGCAAGCTGACCAAGAGATATACTGAATAGCACAGATGGCCCTGTCAGAAGCTGAGGCGGGAGGAGTTCCGTAAGGCTACTATATGGCAAACAGGGTTTTGAGGAGGAAATGGAGACCGCCTCATAGACCTGCCGACGAGGACTGGACAGTTGTTGAACAGATAGTGGTACCACCTAAATATCGGCAAGGATTATTACGGTTAGCACACGACATGCCTTTTGCAGGACACAGGGGAATTCGGAAGACCAAATCACACATAGGCAAGCATTATTACTGGCCAGGTCTTACAAAGGATGTGAGACAATTTTGCTGGGCATGCCACACCTGTCAAATGGCGGGAAAACCACAACCTACCATAAAACCAGGGGATGAGATATTAGTGTTGTTACCATCACAGGGAAAACCATTAAAAGCACGGTTCAGTGGCCCATATAGAGTGATATAAAAAGAGTGGGTAAGGGTAGATTACTTGATTGACACCCCTGATCGCTGGAAGAAGAACCAGTTGTGTCACAGTAATATGCTCAAACCATATTACCACAGGGAGGAGAAGTCAGTGCAGGTATGTCAGGTAATCGGGATTGTGGAGAAGGAAAAGGATAGTGAGGATGAGGCAGAAGTAGGCCGAGGAAATTCTCAGATTGAACCTCCAACTATCAGATTAGCGAATACAGAATGGCCAGGAAAATTAAACAATAGGCTTTTACACTTAGAGGCAAAACAGCGTGAAGTCCTAACCAGGTTTTTCACAATGTTTCAAAACGTTTGTAGGGATAAGCCGGAATGTACAACCTTAGCCACACATGATGTGGGTGTAGGGGGAGCCATTCCTTTAAAACAACATCCTTGTTGCTTAGGTCCAGACAGACAGGCCCAAGTGGAAGCAGAGGTACAATGTATGCTGAAGGGCAGCTGGTCTTGATGTCTAAACCTGGTGGGTCAGCTCAAACTTGCAGGGACTCTAGAAAAGTCACTGTGGTAAAGAAGGCGGACTCCGACCCAAATTCTCATTTAAAGGACTGTATGGACAGAGTGGGCAACACAATGTGTCTTAAAGAGACAAATGTGTTGGAGGAAACCTGTCAACTTCCTTTGATACCCCAGGGTAAGAAAAAGTCAGCTTCTGTTACACCGAACAGGGTTTTCCAGTGTCATGTGATGCCAAATAGGTTAAGGGGTACTCGAGAAACTTTTCAGAGAGTAGTGAACGCAGTAGTGGTCAGTGCTCCTAGCTGTGCAGCTCACCTGGCTGAGGTGATGGACAATAGGGATACTTGGAAGGAAAACACAAAACAATTGGAAGACTATGCTTCTAAATTTGAAATGGGTTAATTGGAACAACCTTTTGAAAATGTAAAGCTGAAATGTTCGGGTGGAATTTGTTGCTGTAGTCTCAACATTTTTGAAAAGTGGATGCCTGTAAATGCGAAAAAAATGCATTGCGTTTTGTTTCAAATTGTTTTTTTTACCCATTGTAATGAAACGCATTTCAGGAATTGCGTTTCATTCAGTCAGGGCAGAGATGTTATGATCCTGTAGTTTTTTTCGGGAATAATGCGGTGTGCCTTTCTTCTTTTTTTCTTCTTTGGCCTCCTTGTCTCGAGAGACAATGGGTAAGTGCCTGGAGGTGGTCAGTGGTTTGTGAAGCAGCACCTGGAGTGTCCATAAAGGCCAATTCCAGAGTGACAGACTCTTCCACAGGTGCTGCAGATAAAATTGGTTGTCGGGGCTGTTACACAGTTGGCTCTCCCCTTGTGCTTCTGTCTTTTTTCCTGCCAACTGCTAAGTCTCTTCGACTCGCCACACTTTAGCCCCTCCTTTATGGTTGCCCGCCAGCTCTGGCGAACGCTGGCAACTGACTCCCACGACTTGTGATCAATGTCACAGGATTTCATGTCACATTTGCAGACGTCTTTAAAGCGGAGACAAGGACGGCCGGTGGGTCTGATAACAGTGACGAGCTCGCTGTACAATGTGTCTTTGGGGATCCTGTCATCTTCCATGCAGCTCACGTGGCCAAGCCATCTCAGGCGTCGCTGGCTCAGTAGTGTGTATAAGCTGGGGATGTTGGCCGCCTCGAGAACATCTGCGTTGGAGATACAGTACTGCCACCTGATGCCAAGGATTCTCCAGAGGCAGTGAAGATGGAATGAGTTGAAACGTCGCTCTTGGCTGACATACGTTGTCCAGGCCTCGCTGCCGTAGAGCAAGGTACTGAGGACACAGGCTTGATACACTCAGACTTTTGTGTTCTGTGTCTGTGCGCCATTTTCCCACACTCTCTTGGCCAGTCTGGACATAGCAGTGGAAGCCTTTCCCATGCGCTTGTTGATTTCTGCATCGAGATACAGGTTACTGGTGATAGTTGAGCCTAGGTCAGTGAACTCTTGAACCACTTCTAGAACGTAGTCGCCGATATTGATGGATGGAGCATTTCTGATGTCCTGTCCCATGTTGTTTGTTTTCTTGAGGCTGATGGTTCGGCCAAGTTCGTTGCAGGCAGCCGCAATCCTGTTGATGATTCTCTGCAGACACTCTTCTGTGTGGGATGTTAATGCAGCATCGTCAGCAAAGAAGAGTTCCCTGATGAGGACTTTCCGTACTTTGGTCTTCGCTCTTAGACGGGCAAGGTTGAACCATCTGTGTGGAGGAAATTCCTTCTTCTGAAGACTTGAATGCGTGTGAGAGCAGCAGGGAGAAGAAGATCCCAAACAGTGTAGGTGCGAGAACACAGCCCTGTTTCACGCCACTCAGGATAGGAAAGGGGTCTGATGAGGTGTCGCTATGCTGAATTGTGCCTTTCATATTGTCATGGAATGAGGTGATGATACTTAGTAGCTTTGGTGGGCATCCAATCTTTTCTAGTAGTCTGAAGAGACCACGTCTGCTGACGAGGTCAAAGGCTTTGGTGAGATCAATGAAAGCAACGTAGAGGGGCATCTGTTGTTCGCGGCATTTCTCCTGCAGCTGGCGAAGGGAGAACAGCATGTCAACGGTCGATCTCTTTGCACGAAAGCCACACTGTGCCTCAGGGTAGACATGCTCAGCCAGCTTCTGGAGCCTGTTTAAAGCGACTCGAGCGAAGACTTTCCCCACTATGCTGAGCAGGGAGATTCCACGGTAGTTGTTGCAGTCACTGCGGTCACCTTTGTTTTTATAGAGGGTGATGATATTGGCATCGCGCATGTCCTGTGGCACTGCTCCATCGTCCCAGCACAGGCATAGCAGTTCGTACAGTGCTGAAAGTATAGCAGGCTTGGCACTCTTGATTATTTCAGGGGTAATGCCGTCCTTTCCAGGGGCTTTTCCGCTGGCTAGAGAATCAATGGCATCACTGAGTTCCGATTTTGTTGGCTGTTCGTCCAGCTCATCCATGACTGGTAGAGGCTGGGCTGCATTGAGGGCGGTCTCAGTGACAACATTTTCCCTGGAGTACAGTTCTAGGTAGTGCTCAAACCAGCGGTCCATTTGTTTGTGTTGGTCAGTGATTGTGTCCCCTGATTTAGATTTGAGGGGGGCGATCTTCTTGATGGTTGGCCCAAAAGCTCTCTTAATTCCATCATACATTCCTCTGATGGTTCTGATGTCTGAGGCCAGCTAAATATGGCTGCATAGGTGTTGCCAGTAGTCATTTGCGCAGCGCCTGGCTGTTCTTTGTGCAGTGCTTCTGGCTGCTTTAAGTGCTACGGATGTTAACTCGCTGGGGGCTTTCTTGTAGTTCAACAGTGCAATGCGCTTAGCGGCTATGACAGGTTCCAGCTCTTCAATGTGAGATTGAAACCAGTCTGCATTCTGCTTCACACGTTTGCCAAAGGTGGTCATTGCTGAGTCATAGATGGCGTCTCTGATGTGGGCCCACTTGGTCTCTGCATCCCCTGTAGGAGTACAAAGAACAAAGAACAAAGAACAAAGAACAGTACAGCACAGGAACAGGCCATTCGGCCCTCCAAGCCTGCGCCGATCTTGATGCCTGTCTAAACTAAAACCTTCTGCACTTCCGGGGTCCGTATCCCTCTATTCCCATTCTATTCATGTATTTGTCAAGATGCCTCTTAAACGTCTCTATGGTACCTGCTTCTACCACCTCCCCCGGCAGCAAGTTCCAGGCACTCACCACCCTCTGTGTAAAGAACTTGCCTCGCACATCCCTTCTAAACTTTGCCCCTCTCACTTTAAACCTATGTCCCCCAGTAACTGACTCTTCCACCCTGGGAAAAAGCTTCTGACTATCCACTCTATCCATGCCGCTTATAACTTTGTAAACCTCTATCATGTCGCCCCTCCACCTCCGTCGTTCCAGTGAAAACAATCCGAATTTATCCAACCTCTCCTCATAGCTAATGCCCTCCAGACCAGGCAACATCCTGGTAAACCTCTTCTGTACCTTGTCCAAAGCCTCCACGTCCTTCTGGTAGTGTGGCGACCAGAATTGCTCACAATATTCTAAGTGTGGCCTAACTAAAGTTCTGGACAGCTGCAGCATGACTTGCCTATTTTTATACTCTATGCCCCGACCGATGAAGGCAAGCATGCCGTATGCCTTCTTGACTACCTTATCCACCTGCATTGCCACTTTCAGTGACCTGTGGACCTGTACGCCCAGATCTCTCTGCCTGTCAATACTCCTAAGGGTTCTGCCATTTACTGTATACTTCCCACCTGCATTAGACCTTCCAAAATGCATGACCTCACATTTGTCCGAATTAAACTCCATCTGCCATTTCTCCGCCCAAGTCTCCAACCGATCTATATCCTGCTGTATCCTCTGACAAGCCTCATCACTGTCCACAACTCCACCAACCTTTGTGTCGTCCGCAAACTTACTAATCAGACCAGCTACATTTTCCAGTGAGTTTTCACATGAATTTAGAAACTTATGTAACAGCTGTGGATGAGAAATTCTGTTAGTGTTGATGCGTGGGTGGCCCTTCTGCTTGGAGTGATGCAGCTTCTTTGGTCTGAGTCTAACCTTGCTGCACACCAGGGAGTGGTCGCTGTCGCAGTCTGCACTGTGGAAGCTGCGTGTGATTTGAACGCTGTTTAAAGAGTCTCGCCTTGTGACGATGAGGTCCAGCTGGTGCCAACGACGTGATCTTGGGTGCCTCCAAGAAACCTGGTGACAGGGTTTAGTATGAAAGAACGAGTTGGTGATGCAGAGGTTATGATAGGTACACAACTCAAGCAGTCTCTGTCCATTCTCATTCATCCTTCCAATGCCATCGCGCCCAAGGCAGGAGGGCCATGAGTCATGGTCGGCCCCAACCCTGGCATTAAAGTCCCCCAGCAGGAACAGATGTTCGGTATTGGGGATGCTACTAATGATATTATGGAGTTCCTCATAGAACTGGTCTTTAGCTTCAGGTGGGGAGCAGAGTGTTGGAGCATCGATGCTGAGTAGGTGTACTGGACCAGAGGTGGTGAGCAGTCGGATGGACAGTATGCGTTCCGAACCATTTGAAGGTGGCTCTATCATGATGAGCAAAGAGTTTCTGATGGCGAAGCCCACTCCGTACTGTCTTGGTTCTTCAGGATCCCCACCCTGCCAGAAGAAGGTGTAGTCTTGCTCTCTTAGAGATCTGCTTACAGGGAGGCGTGTCTCCTGAAGTGCTGCAATGTCCACATTGAGTCTACTGAGCTCGTTGTTAATGATGGCGGTCTTCTAAGAATCGTTGATTTGTGTAAGATCTTCCGACAGGCCAGGACACACAGTTCTGACGTTCCAGCTTGCAAAACGAAGGGCTGGTACCTTCTTTCCTTTTTTTGTTGTGCTGTTTGGTGTGGTGTTACAGTCCACTTGTCAGGCAATGACCCTGAGCTCCAAGCACCCATTGAAGCAGGTGGACTGTGGCGGGACAGAACCTTACTGACCGGGGGCTGCCTGGTTTGAGGCGGGCGGTAGCTGTCCAGTGAGATGAGATGACCTGTCCCACTGACAAAGGCAACCCGTGTCACCCAATCTCTACGCCAGTTGAGCTGGACTTATAACCTATAACTGCTGCCTTCCGTGTTGATTTGGTCGCTGTGAAGTGACTATGCAGTGACCTCTCCATGGTGCATGCCTGGGCAGATGTATGGAGGTTGTGAGTTGCCCAAGTGTCAAAACCCCCCTTCCGGCCTGCCTGGTGGGGTCCAAAGGAGTGCAGAGCACGATGTTTGGCACCGGTATGGCTGCAGGAACTGCCGGAAACATGTCAAAGGTGACACATGACCACCTACGGGGTTCCGCTCTGGATTATCTGTTAGGGTTTACTCCCTTAGCCTTGGTCTCTCCCGAGACGGTGTGCCTTTAAGGCTGGGAAAAGGAGCTGTACTGCTTTAAGGTAGCAGGCTGCAGAAGCTGGTCAAAGAATGCATTTTCATTGCCCCGGGATACAGCCATTCGGAGACTGCGATTCAAAGGGTGCATTCTCGTTGCCTTGGATACAGCCATTTGGACTGAACATCGAGTGATACATTTGTTACAATTTAATTTTGAACTGGCTTATAGGGCAAGCAGCCTGTTCTAACAGAGAAACAGACAGACAGCTGTGTGTTAGCACCTGAAAGGTGCGCTCTGAGATCATTTAAACTGAAAGAAGAGAATTTAGTCTGTTTATTTATTATTCTCTCTCAAAATTCTAAAAAGTCAAGCCAAAATAGCGATCTCTGAGAATTTAAACTGAAGGAAGGGAAGTTGGACTGCGACAATCTTTTATCCCTCAAAAATTTTAAAGCCAAATTAATTCATTAAAAAGTGTTTGCAAGTTGTTAATTGTTGAAATTCATCGCTGGAGAAAGAAAGCATCAATTTCAACTTCTAAATTAGACTACGACTGTTCTACTGTTGAAGAAACTTTCTTCCCCATCGGACGGCTGTGGGGACTTCAAGCAACACTGGACTGTTCCACATCCAGCAGGAGTGTAAATCTGCAAGGCCTCTAATTTTTTTTTCTATTTTTAATGTTGTTTATATCTTTGTAGTGTTTTAAGAATTTAGTTTTTCTAATTAAACAGTTCATTTGTTGATTTAAAGACACCTGGTTTGGTTAACTTCATTTGGGGGTTAATAGATGATACAATTTGGCTGAGTCTTTCTTTAATTTGGAAAGTTGAAAATGATATGTTAAAAGATCTGTGGAGGGACGGGATTGAATTAACAGAGTGTTTCTCCCACCACATTCAGAATCATATATTTTGATTGGGGGCTTTGACTGGAGCGGTCGGTCATAACAATGTGTTAAACTGTAGTAGCATTTGGGTTGCTTAATAGACAATGTGCAGTAGTACATGGACAGGTATTTGATTGGCTGACAGTTACCAGGAGAGAGTCACAAGGTTCATTGCTGAGGCTGCAGTATGTAATTTTAATAAGTGATTTAGAGGAAGGAATTGTGTCCAAATTTTCAGATGACACCAAATTGGGAGCAGTTGTAAATGATGAATATCAATACACAAATTCAAAAGGTTCCGGACAAGCTCAGCTAGTGGGCAGAGAAATGGCAGATACAGTTTAATAGAGGGAAATGTAAAGTTATGGATTTGGAAGAGGGAAGGATGATGTGGATTATGTGCTAAATGGGAATGTACTTGTGTCAGAGCAGGAGAGAGATCTTGGGGTTTGAGTGGATAGGTTACTGAAACCATTAGCACAATGTTCACAGGCTGCTAAACAGGCAAACAGAACATTGGGACACATTGCGAGGGATACAAGAGATAAATCCAGAAAGGCTATATTAAACTGATTTGAGACCCGGTGGGATTACAGAATTCTACAGCACAGATCGAGCCATTCAGCCCATCATGTCTATGCCAGCTCTTTGAAATTGGTTCCACTACCTTGATCTTTCCCCATAGCCCTGCAAATCTTTCTTCTCCAAGTATTTTTCTAATTCCCTTTTGAAAGTTATTATTGAATCTGCTTCCACTGCCCTTTCAGGCAGCGCATTCCAGATCACAACAATTCGCTGTGTCACACTGCACAGTGTCCCATCTCTCTCTCCCAGTCTCATTGTGTCACACTGTACTCAGTGTCGCAATCCTCTCTCTCTCTCACAGTCTCTCTCTGTCACATTGTACACAGTGTCCTGTCTCTCTCTCTCTCTCTCAGTCGCATTGTACAGTGTCCCAATTCTCTCTCTCTCTCAGTCACACTGTACACAGCGTCCTGTCTCTCCTACAGTGAGGTGTCTAACCTACATTATCCTAGAAGTAGCTGATTCATCATTTTGTTCAGAGTCGCTGTGAGTTTTGCTTTGTAGCACACGAAACACTCAAATCAATCAACCAATCGGCACTAAGTAGAATTGGATGTGAATACTTTGAGCTGGTGCCAGAGATTAATCAAATTGGGGATTACAGAGCTAGCGGAATATTCCACTTTCAACACTGAGATCGATGAGAATTAACAGACACCTTTTAGTCTGGAAGAACTGAAGAAACAATCACATCCTCTCTATCACTAACATTGCCGACTTCCACCTCTGTGACATCACCCGACTCCGCCTCTACCTAAGCTCATCTGCTGCTGAAACCCTCACCGTACATTTGTTACCTCCAGACTCTACTATTCTGACACGCTCCTGCTCGCCTCCCACACAACTCAGACCAAGTCCCATTAACCCATCACCCCCTGTGCTCACTGACCTACATTGACCCCCAGTCCGGCAATGCCTAGATTTAAAATTCCTGCTTTCAAATCCCTCCATGACCTCACCCCTCCCTTTCTCTGTAACATCCTTCAGCCCCACAATCCTCCAGGATCTCTAAGCTCCTCTAATTCTGGCCTCTTCAGCATTCCTGATTTTAATTTTTCCACCATTGGCAGCCGTGCCTTCAGCTGCCTGGATCATAAGCTGTGGAATTCCCTCCCTGAACCACTCTGCCTCTCTCTCCTGCTTTAAGATGCTCCTTAGAACTTCCCTCTTTCACCAAGCTCTTGGCTCCTGTGAAGCACATAGTGACATTTCACTACATTAATAGTGCTATATAAATGCAAGTTGTTGTTGTAACTGGAAATAAATACTGGAAATGTCAGAGGAAGAGGCAGAGGGTGAGCCGAGATATTATCCCGTCTCCTTTTCCTGATTACCGACCCGCTGAAATATTCCCAGCATCCTCTCACCAAGTAGGACTGAAGGTCAGCTCTGGGCATGAGGTTAGCGAGAGGTCGAAGGGTGAAATAGGAGAAATTGGGCACAGTATTAACGAGCAAACACCAGCCAATGCCGTTTCTGTACACTGTCCTGCTCCTCAATGCTGACTACACAACAATTAAACCCACCACAAACCATCTCTCCTTTAAACCATCCACAAACCATCCCTCCTGGACAGTTTGTTCTAGGGGGCAGTCACACCCCTTAGGCTGGGTACTTCAGATTTGGTTCATTCTCAGAAGCAGGAGGGAGTGACTATGAGTGGCAGCTTTGGGGATCTCGAAGGTAGCAATAGAGAAGCCCTTGCACTTGTCTCACAGATTCGAGGTTCTTGCAGCTTGTGTGGAAGAGAGCAGGGACTGCAGTGAGGATGAGCAAACTGACCACAGCACCGTAGTGCAGGGGGCCATTCAAGTGGGGGGAGTAAAAAGGAACGTAATAGTAGTAGGGGACAGTATAATGTCATGAGTGTTTCCATTTTTTTGATAGATTTTGAGAATTTGAATTTTTGGAGCTGAAAGGGATTCCATAGATGCTGGGCCTTTGTGTGCTTTTTTTAAAAGAAGGTCACTAGAAGGTCTGGGACTGAGTTTGGACTGTAAACGGTTACTGGAAGGCATCAGTTGTCAAATAACCCAGCAGGGGTTGTTTTAACTTGGAGAGATGTTTGCAAAGAAGTGACAAGCCAAGATTTATACATGTCATGAGACTGTACATCTGGAAAGTTTTGGTTTCAATTTGAACTGTTTAAAAAAGACAGTTGGTGTTTGGCCTACACAGAAGAAAAACAGCTCATTTCTCTCTTGAAAAGAAACCCTGTATTTCCAGCGTGCCAGTTTACTATTTTCTCCTGTTTTTGAAGAAATCCTGTATGTTTGCAGAAACCTTTGCATGTTGAATATATGGAACTGAAACCTTGTTGCTGCACTCCTGCTGTAAGACCTATTTGGAGCCTCAGTAGCCGCATCTCTTGGAAACCCTACCCAAACTGATCATCATGGCCTGGGAAGAACTATTCAAGGAAGATCCCATTGATGGCTGCCTACAGGCCTAACCAAAACAAAGGACGTCTTTCCATACCTTTTCAGCCTAAGTGTTTTTATTTTAAATTATTCCTTCCATTTCTTTGTAACAGCTGTAAACAAAAATCCCTTTTTATTTTTTCCTGGTTAACCAGTGTGTATGTGTGTGTGTGAGGACTAGGATAAATAAGGGGCTTTAATATTGCAATTTGTGTGTATGTTTTACTTTATTATTGGTTAAGACTTGGCTTATAATAAACAGATAATTTTGTTGTTTATTAAAGAAACCTGTTTGGTGTGTTTATTCTCAGGAAAAATAGAGTATATGATTGAAGTGGGAAAATTTAAATATATGTCCTGAGCTGTGGAGAAGTTGGACTAGAATAAACAGTGCCACCTTGGTCGTAGCAATAGTTAGTGGGATGCATTCTGTTGTCTGCAGCTGAGAGGGTGAGTCCCGAAGGCTGTGTTGCCTGCCCAGTGCCAGGGCTAAGGACATGTCCTCAGGGCTGGAGAGGAACTAGGAGTGGGAGGGGAAGGATTCAGTTGTCGTGGTCCATGTGGGTACCAACGATGTAGGCAGGACTAAGCAAGAGGTTCTGCTGAGTGAGTTTGAACAGCTAGTGACTAAATTAAAAATCAGAAACACAAAGGTTATAATCTCTGGATTACTACCTGAGCCATGAGCAAACTGGTATTGTGTAAATAAGATCATAGAGTTGAAAGTGTGGCTCAAAGACTGGTGTGGGAGAAATGGGTTTCAATTCATGGGGCACTGACACCAGTACTGGGGAAAGAAGGAGCTGTGCCGTTGGGATGATCTTCACCTGAACCATGCTGGGACCAGTGTCCTGGCGAATTGTATAACTAGGGCTGCAGACTAAGTAGTGGGGGCAGAGCGGGGGGGAGGGTTCACGTGAAGGGGGATTTGGAAAGTTAAAGAGAAAGGACTAGGCAATAGTGTAGGGTAGTGACACGGGTAATGATAACCAGAGTGTGACAGAAAGGGAGAGAGTGTACAAACATCAGTGTGCACCAGCAAATATGGTCAGAGTAGGGAAAAATGGCTTTAAACTAACTGAGGGGGAGGAAGTTGGGTAAATGGAGATTTAGAAATCCAAAGATAAAAGTTGAGGCAATAGAAAAGTATATCAATCTGGGTAGAGGCAAGTTGAGTGGGACAGGAAGGTACAAAGAGTTTAACGGTAATTGTGCATCAGAGAGTAAGGTCCATGCAGGGAATAGTAGTAAAAAAAAAAATTTAACTCACTTTATCTGAATGCTCGGCGCATCTGCAATAAGACAAATGAACTGGTAGCACAAATAGAGATAAATGGTATAGATCTAATCGCCATTACAGAGACATGGTTACAAGGTGACCAAGGCTGGGAAATAAGTATCCCAGGGTACAACATTTCAAAAAGATAGACAGAATGGAAAAGGAGGAGGAGGAGCCCTGATAGTAAAGGATGACATAAGGACATTAGTGAGAAAGAATCCTGGCTCAGAAAATCAGGAAGTAGAATCAGTATGGGTGCAGATTAGGAATAACAAGGGTCAGAAAACACCGGAGTAGTTTATCGGCCCCCTAATAGTGGTTATACCATTGGGTGGAGCATTAAACAAGAAATTATTGGATCTTGTAACAAAGGCAATGTAATAATTTAATCTTCATACAGATTGGACCAATCAAATTGGCAAAGGTGGTGTGGAAGATGAGTTTGTAGAATGCTTTCATGACAGTTTCCTGCAGCAATACACAATGGAACCAATGAGGGATGGAACTATTTTAGATCTAGTATTGTGCAATGAGGATGGGTTAATTAGTAATCTCACAGTAAAAGATCCACTGGGAAATAGTGATCATAATACAATTGAATTCCACATTAAGTTTGAAAATGACATACTCCAATCACAAACAAGAATCTTAAACTGAAACAAAGCCGATTATGTAGGTATGAGGGGAGAGCTGGCTAAGGTTGATTGGGTAATTAGACTAAAAGGTATAGTGGTAAATAAACAGTGGGAAACATTTAAAGAAACACTTTAAAATGTTCAACAAAAGCACATTCCACTGAAAAACAAAAATTCAGTGAGAAAGATCCATCGGTGGTTTACTAAGGAGGTTAAGCATAGTATTAAATTAAAAGAAGAGGATTATAATGTTGTAAAGAATAGTATTAAGTCTGAGGATTGGGAATACTTCAGAAACCATTAAAGGGCCACCAAAAAGTTAATGCGTTAGTTTTAATTTTCCAAAATTCCCTAGATTTGGAGAAATATTTAGATTGGAAAATAACGAATGTAACTCCTTTATTCAAAAAAGGAGGGAGACAGAAAGCAGGAAATTACAGGCCAGTTAGTTTAACATCTGTCTTAGGGAAAATGTTAGAAGCTATTATTAAATATGTTATAGCAGGGCATTTACAAAAATTGAAGGTAATCAGGCAGAGTCAACATAGTTTTGTGAAAGGGAAATCATGTTTAACCAATTTCTTGGAGTTCTTTGAGGGAGTTACATGTGCTGTGGATAAAGGGGACCCGGTGGATGTATTGTACTTAGATTTCCAGAAGCATTTGATAAGGTGCCACATCAAAGATTTTTGCAGAAAATAAAAGCTCATGGTGTAGGGGGTAACATATTGGCATGGATAGAAGATTGGCTAGCTAACAGGAAACAGAGAGTAGGCATAAATGGGTCATTTTCTGGTTGGCAAAATATAATGAGTGGTGTGCCACAGTAATCTTTTTACAATTTATATAAATGACTTAGATGAAGGGACCGAAGGTATGGTTGCTAAATTTGCTGATGACATAAAGATAGGTAGGAAAGTAACTTGTGAAGAGGACATAAGGGGGCTACAAAGGGATATAGATAGGTTAAGTGAGTGGGCAAAGACCTGGCAAATGGAGTATAATGTGGGAAAGTGGGAAATTGTCCACTTTGGCAGGAAGAATAAAAAAGAAGCATATTATCTAAATGGTGAAATACTGTGGAGCTCTGAGATGCAGAGGGATCTGGGTGTCCGAGTGCATGAATCGCAAAAGGTTAGTATGCAGGTACAGCATGTAATTAGGAAAGCTAATAGAATGTTATCGTTATTGTGAGGGGAATTGAATACAAAAGTAGGGAGATTATGCTTCAGCTATACAGGGCATTGGTGAGACCACATCTGGAGTACTGTGTACAGTACTGGTCTCCTTATTTAAGGAAGGATGTGAATGCATTGGAGGCAGTACAGAGAAGGTTTACTAAACTAATACCTGGAATGGGTAGGCTGTCTCACGAGGAAAGATTGGACAGGCTAGGCTTGTATCTGTTGGAATTTAGAAGAGTAAGAGGCGAATTGATTGAAATATATAAGATCCTGAAGGGTCTTGACAGGGTGGATGTGGAAAGGATGTTTCCCCTTGTGGGAGAATCTTGAACTAGGCGTCACTGTTTAAAAATGAGGGGTCACCCATTTAAGACTGAAATGAGGAGAAATCTTTTCTCTCAGAGGGTCATGAGTCTTTGAGTCTTTTCCTCAAAAGGTGGTGGAAGTAGAGTTTTTGAATATTTTTAAGGCAGAGGTAGATAGATTCTTGATAAACAAGGGGGTGAAAGGTTATTGGGGGTAGGTGGAAATGTGGAGTAATCAGATCAGCCATGAACTTATTGAATGGCGGAGCAGGCTCGAGGGCCGAGTGGCCTCCTCCTGCTCCTAATTCATATGTTCGTAAAAAGTTGATAAAAAGGGAAAAAAATGAGAGTAAACTAGCCAGCAATATAAAAACAGATTGTAAGAGCTTTTACAAGTACATAAAAAGAAGAGAGTAGCTAAAGCAAACGTTGGTCCCTTAGAGGCAGAGACAGGAGAAATTATCATGGGGAATGAGGAAATGGCATTGACATTGAATGAATATTTTGTATCTGTCTTCACAGTAGAAGACACAAATAATATACCAGAAAAAGCCAGTAACCTAGCATTTAAAAAGAGTGCGGAAACTAATATTAGCCAAGAAAAAGTTTTGGAGAAACTTAAGGGACTAAAATCTGACAAATCTTCAGGACCTGATGGCCCTTATCCTGAATTGGGGGAAGGCCAATTTCAATATGATGAAATAGGATCAGGCAAAGTGGACTGGGAGCAGCTACTTGTAGGAACGTCTACATCAGACCAGTGGGAGACATTCAAAGAGGAAATAGTGAGAGTTCAGAGCCAAGATGTACCTGTTAAGGTGAAGGGTAGGACCAACAATCCAGGGAACCCTGGATGTCAAGGGATATAGAGGATTGGATAAGGAAAAAAAAGGAGGCTTATGGCAGATTCCGAGCACTGAAAACAGCAGAGGCACTAGAGGAGTATAGAAAGTTTAGGGCGGTACTTAAAAAAGTAATTAGGAGAGCAAAGAGGGGGCATGAAAACACACTGGCGGGCAAGACAAAAGAAAATCCCAAGGCACTTTATAAGTATATTAAGGGCAAGAGGATAACCAGGGAAAGAGTAGGGGCCATTAGGGGCCAAAGTGGCAATGTGTGTGTGAAGTCGGAGCACGTAGGTGAGGTTTTAAATGATTACTTTTTATCTGTGTTCACTATGGAGAAGGACGATGTAGGTGTAGAGATCAGGGAGGGGGATTGTGATATACTTGAACATATTAGCATTGATAGGGAGGAAGTATTAGCTGTTTTAGCGGGTTTAAAAGTGGATAATTCTCCAGGCCCAGATGAGATGTATCCCAGGCTGTTATGTGAGGCAAGGGAGGAGATAGCAGGGGCTCTGACACAAATTTTCAAATCCTCTCTGGCCACAGGAGAGGTACCAGAGGACTGGAAGACAGCGAATGTGGTACCGTTATTCAAGAACGGTAGCAGGGATTAACCAGGTAATTACAGGCCGGTGAGTCTAACATCACTGGTCAGGGAACTATTGGAAAAAATTCTGGGGGAGAGAATTAATCTCCACTTGGAGAGGCAAGGATTAATCAGGGATAGTCAGCATGTCTTTGTCGGGGGAAATCATGTCTAGCAAATTTGATTGAATTTTTCAAGAAGATGAGGGTAAAGCAGTTGATGTAATGTACATGGACTTCAGTAAAGTTTTTGATAAGATCCTGCATGGGAGATTGGTTAAGAAGGTAAGAGCCCATGGGATCCAGGGCAATTTGGCAAATTGGATCCAAAATTGACTTAGTGACAGGAGGTAGAGGGTAATGGTCGAGGGTTGTTTTTGCAATTGGAAGCCTGTGACCAGTGGTGTACCACAGGGATTGGTGCTGGGACCCTTACTGTTTGTAAAGTACGTTATTGATTTAGATGTAAACATAGGAGGTATGATCAGTAAGTTCGCAGATGACACAAAAATTGGTGGTGTCGTAAATAGTGAGGAGGAAAGCCTTAGATTACAGGACGATATAGATGGGCTGCTAAGATGGGTGGAGCAGTGGCAAATGGAATTTAATCCTGAGAAGTGTGAGGTGATGCATTTTGGGAGGACTAACAAGGCAAGGGAATACACAATGGATGGTAGGACCCTAGGAAGTACAGAGGGTCAGAGGGACCTTGGTGTACTTGTCCATAGATCACTGAAGGCAGCAGCACAGGTGGATAAGGTGGTTAGGACAGCATAAGAGCAGGGAGGTTATGATGGAGCTGTATAAAATGCTACTTAGGCCACAGCTGGAATACTGTGTACAGTTCTGGACACCACACTATAGGAAGGATGTGATTGCACTAGAGAGGGTGCAGAGGAGATTCACCAGGATGTTGCCTGGGCTGGAACATTTCAGCTATGAAGAGAGACTGAAAAGGCTCGGGTTGTTTTCCTTCGAGCAGAGAAGGCTGAGGGGGGACATGATTGAGGTATACAAAATAATGAGGGGTATAGATAGGGTAGATAGGAAGAAACATTTTCCCTTAG
Organism: Heterodontus francisci; assembly: GCF_036365525.1. NCBI lineage: Eukaryota > Metazoa > Chordata > Chondrichthyes > Heterodontiformes > Heterodontidae > Heterodontus > Heterodontus francisci. The sequence continues at coordinate 3,903,782 of NC_090378.1, read as the reverse complement.
CGGAGGGGTCAGTAACTAGGGGGCATAGATTTAAGGTAAGGGGCAGGAGGTTTAGAGGGGATTTGTGGAAAAATGTTTTCACCCAGAGGGTGGTTGGAATCTGGAACACACTACCTGAAGAGGTGGTAGAGGCAGGAACCCTCACAACATTTAAGAAGTATTTAGATGAGCACTTGAAATGCCATAGCATACAAGGCTACAGGCCAAGTGCTGGAAAATGGGATTAGAATAGATACGTGCTTGATGGCCGGCACAGACATGATGGGCTGAAGGGCCTGTTTCTGTGCTGTCTTACTCTATGACTCTATCCTAGGATTTTAAAAAATATAGCTGCAGAGATAGTGGATGTGCTGGCTACGATTTTCCAAAATTCCCTAGATTCTGGAATGGTACCAGCAGATTTGAAGTTAGGAAATGTAACACTGTTATTCAAGAAAGGTGGGAGAGAGAAAGCAGGGAACTACAGGCCAGTTAGCCTGACTTCAGTTGTCGGGGAAGTACTGAAATCTATTATTAAGGAAGTCTGAACAATGCATTCAGAAAAGCACAGTATGATTAGAACAAGTCAATATGGTTTTACTAAAGGGAAATCCTGTTTGACAAATTTATTGGAATATTTTGAGGATGCAACCAATAGGGTAGATAAAGGGGAACCAGTAGATGTAGTATACCTGGATTTTCAAAAGCCATTTGATAAGGTAGCACACTAAAGGTTAATAGGCAAGATAAGGGCTCAAGAAGTTGGGGATAATATATTGCCATGGATAGAGGATTGGTTGATGGACGGGAAGCAAAGGGTAAGGATAAATGGGCATTTACAAGTGGCAGGCTGTAACTAGTGGAGTGCTGCAAGGATCAGTGCTGGGGCCTCAGCTATTTATGATCTATATTAATGACTTAGATGAAGAGACATAGAGTAATGTATCTAAGTTTGCTGATGATACAAAGCTCGATCGAAATGCAAGCTGTGAGGAGGAAACAAAGAGTCTGAAAAGAGAAAAGGGAAAAGGACAGGTAGGTGAGTGGGCAACAAGATGGCAGATAGATTATAATGCAAGGAAGTGTGAAGTTATTCACTTTGGTCATAATAGAAAAGCACAACCTTTTTTAAAAGGTGTGAAACCTGAAAATGTTGATGTTCAGAGGGACTTGGGTGTGCTCGTACAAGGAACACAGAAAGTTAACATGCAGGTACAGCAAGCAATTAGGAAGGCAAATGACATGTTGGCCTTTATTGCAAGGGGATTGGAGTACAGGAATAAAGAAGTCTTGCTATAATTGTACAGAGCTTTGGTGAGACCACACCTGGAATACTGTTTGCAATTTTTGCCTCCATACCTAAGGAAGGATATACTTGCGTTGGAGGCAGTGCAGCGAAGATTCACGAGATTGGACCCTGGGGTGAGGGGATTGTCCTATGATGAGAGGCTGAGTAAATTGGGTCGATATTCTCTGGAGTTTAGAAGAATGAGAGATGATCTTGGTGAAACGTTCAAGATTCTGAAGGGGCTGGACAGGGTAGATACTGAGAGATTGTTTCCCCTGGCTGGGGAATCTAGAACATGGGGACACAGTCTCAGGATAAGGGGTTGATCATTTAGGACTGAGATGAGGAGAAATTACTTCACTCAAAGGGTTTTGAAACTTTGAAAGTCGAACCTCAAAGGGTTGTGGATGCTCCATTGCTGAATATATTTAAGGCTGGGATAGGCAGATTTTTGGTCTCTCAGGGAATTAAGAGATATGGGGAATGGGTGGGAAAGTGCGCTGACAAGGCCAGCATTTATTGACCTTCCCTAATTGCCCTTTGAGAAGGTGGTGGTGAGTCACCTTCTTGAATATAACTGAGTGTCTTGCTTGGCCATTTCAGAGGGCAGTTAAAAGTCAACCACATTGCTGTGGGTCTGGAGTCACATGCAGGCCAGACCAGGTAAGGACAGCAGATTTCCATCCCTAAAGAGCATTCGTGAACTAGATGGGTTTATATGACAATCAGTAGTTTCATGTCACCATTACTGAGACGAGCTTTTTATTCCAGATTTATTTAATTGAACTTAAATTCTCCAGCGGCAGTAGTGCGATTCGTGTCTCTAGAGAATTAGTCCAGGCCTCTGGATTACTGGTCCAAGAACAGAACCACTATGTTACCATTCCTGGCATCTAATGTACATTTACATTTCATCTAATTTACAGTTTAAATAAAATCCATTGAAATAGTAAGTGGATTAAATTTATCCCATTTCATTTTGACTCAAACACTGATGTTATGAATTAATCTGATTGAGGTTTTGCTGTTTTTGTGATGTGCTGGGAGACTGAATCACTCGTTCGTGCGATCTCCTTTGTGAATCAGTGTTGTCACTGACTGCTTGTCTCATCTCTTTATTGTGTGTGTGAGTGTGCTGTATGTGTGTTGAAGGGAAGGAGAGTTAGGGACGGGGTGACAGGTAGATAACCTGATCTTTGACCTCCTGCCAGTGCGGTAGACAGAACAGTCAGGGTTTCTGTTGAAGAGTGCTGTCTGTTCAGATAAAGGTTGTAAGAGAGAAATGAACAATGTGACTGGTCGAAACAGCAGAACCCACAGTATCCCCCTCAGCCCAGTCTCAAACCCTATGGTGGGATTGGAACTCTCATTCACTGAATCACTGATCCCGTAACATAACCCCTACCGCACCGTAACCCAGTACATTATATCACCACGACATCTGTGCAGGAATTAATGTCTTTGCACCAACGTTAGAGCCACAGTCTGAATACATTCTCACCCTGGAGTCTTTCCGTCTCACTCACCCACTCATACTGAATACAGAATCAGAGAACAGAAGTTCAGGAGACGGAACAGATTGGAAAAGAGGGAGCGTGTAGATGTAGAAAAAAACAGTTGCATATCAAAAAATGCAAACTACGAGATAAAGGCCTATAAATTCAGGCACATTTTTCAGGAACTAACTTTCCTCCTAAGCCCCAATATAGTAGCAGGAAGACAATATTTATTCAACCAATATCACTAAAAGACAGATTATTTGGTTATTATCACATTGCTGCTTGTGGGATCTTGCTGTGCACAATTTGGCTGATCTGTTTCCTACATTACAATGTACTCCATTGTCTGTGAAGTACTTTGGGACATTCTGGGATGGTGAAGCTGACACAGAGACACCTAGTCTGGACTCACTGGGTCCACTCAGTGTTTCAGATGCAGCTCAGACAGTAGAATGTGGAACAGTTGTAAAATTTACCTCAAAGACTGGATTTGTTTTTATAACAGATTACTAATTGACCTGGAGAATAATTCCCTCTGATAAACTACATGTTCTGCAATAAATTATACCTTTTCAATTATTGGTAAGACATATGGCTGATTATTAAATCAGGAGTTTTCCTTCTAATAATGATGTAGGAACCAGTTAGCCTGAGGAGATGATTAACTCAACGACAGGATAATTAATATTTAGAAACAGTCCTGAATTTACATTTCAATGACTTCATTGCAGTACAGCTTATATCAGACTGAAAACCAATCAGATAAGATTGTCAGACACAGGGAGATTAGAGCAACACGAATCGGAATCTAGTCTGGTGCCTTATGGCCTAAATCAGAGCTTCATGAAATGAAAAGTCTGCCAGCAACTCCAAAGAAAGTGAACAATATAAACATCAGTGGCCAGAAACACAATTGGACATAAACACCAATGGAGATATTGAACAGGGCCAGAAACACAATTGGACATATTCCCCAATGGAGATACTGGACAGGGTCAGAAACACAATTGGACATATTCCCCAATGGTGATACTGGACAGGGTCAGAAACACAATTGGATATATTCCCCAATGGAGATATTGGACAGGGTCAGAAACACAAATGGACATATTCCCCAATGGAGATATTGAACAAGGTCAGAAACACAATTGGTCAAAAACCCCAATGGAGATATTGGACAGGGCCAGAAACACAATTGGACATATTCCCCAATGGAGATATTGAACAGGGTCAGAAACACAAATGGACATATTCCCCAATGGAGATATTGAACAAGGTCAGAAACACAATTGGTCAAAAACCCCAATGGAGATATTGGACAGGGTCAGAAACTCAATTGGACATAAACCCCAATGGAGATATTGGACAGGGACAGAAGCACAAATGGACATATTAACCAATGGAGATATTGGACAGGGTCAGAAACACAATCGGACATAAACCCCAATGGAGATATTGAACAGGGCCAGAAACACAATTGGACATATTCCCCAATGGAGATATTGGACAGGGTCAGAAACACAATTGGACATATTCCCCAATGGAGATATTGGACAGGGTCAGAAACACAATTGGACATAAACCCCAATGGAGATATTGAACAGGGCCAGAAACACAATTGGACATATTCCCCAATGGAGATATTGGACAGGGTCAGAAACACAATTGGACATATTCCCCAATGGAGATATTGAACAGGGTCAGAAACACAAATGGACATATTCCCCAATGGAGATATTGAACAAGGTCAGAAACACAATTGGTCAAAAACCCCAATGGAGATATTGGACAGGGTCAGAAACTCAATTGGACATAAACCCCAATGGAGATATTGGACAGGGACAGAAGCACAAATGGACATATTAACCAATGGAGATATTGGACAGGGTCAGAAACACAATTGGACATATTCGCCAATGGAGATACTGGACAAAGTCAGAAACACAATTGGATATATTCCCCAAAGGAGATATTGAACAGGGTCAGAAACACAATTGGATATATTCCCCAATGGAGATATTGGACGGGGCCGGAAACACAATTGGACATATTCCCCAATGGAGATATTGAACAGGGTCAGAAACACAATTGGATATATTCCCCAAAGGAGATATTGAACAGGGTCAGAAACACAATTGGATATATTCCCCAAAGGAGATATTGGACAGGGACAGAAACACAATTGGACAGATTCCCCAAAGGAGATATTGAACAGGGTCAGAAACAGAATAGGACATACACCCCAATGGAGATATTGGACAGGGTCAGAAACACAATTGGACATAAACCCCAAAGGAGATATTGGACAGGGTCAGAAACACAAATGGACATATTCCCCAAAGGAGATATTGAACAGGGTCAGAAACACAATTGGACATAAACCCCAATGGAGATATTGGACAGGGTCAGAAACACAATTGGACATATTCCCCAATGGAGATACTGGACAGGGTCAGAAACACAATTGGATATATTCCCCAATGAAGATATTGGACAGGGTCAGAAACACAATTGGACATATTCCCCATTGGAGATACTGGACAGGGTCAGAAACACAATTTGATATATTCCACAATGGAGATATTGGACGGGGCCAGAAGCACAATTGGACATATTCCCCAATGGATATACTGGACAGGCACAGAAACACAATTGGACATATTCCCCAATGGAGATACTGGACAGGGTCAGAAACACAATTTGATATATTCCACAATGGAGATATTGGACGGGGCCAGAAGCACAATTGGAGATATTCCCCAATGGATATACTGGACAGGGTCAGAAAAACAATTGGACATATTCCCCAATGGAGATATTGGACAGGGTCAGAAACACAATTGGACATATTCCCCAATGGAGATACTGGACAGGGTCAGAAACACAATTGGACATATTCCCCATTGGAGATACTGGACAGGGTCAGAAACACAATGTGATATATTCCACAATGGAGATATTGGACGGGGCCAGAAGCACAATTGGACATATTCCCCAATGGATATACTGGACAGGGTCAGAAACACAATTGGACATATTCCCCAATGGAGATATCGAACAGGGTCAGAAACACAAATGTACATAAACACCAATGGAGATATTGAACAGGGACAGAAACACAAATGGACATAAACCCCAATGGAGATATTGGACAGGGTCAGAAACACAATTGGACATATTCCCCAATGGAGATATTGGAAAGGGTCAGAAACACAATTGGACATAAACCCCAATGTAGATATTGGACAGGGTCAGAAACACAATTGGACTTAAAACTCCAATGGAGATATTGAACAGGGTCCGAAACACAATTGGACATAAACCCCAATGGAGATATTGGACAGGGTCAGAAACACAATTGGATATCAACCCCAATGGAGATACAGGACAGGGACAGAAACACAATTGGATATTTTCAGCAATGGAGATATTGAACAGGGTCAGAAACACAATTGGACATATTCCCCAATGGAGATATTGGACAGGGTCAGAAACACAATTGGACATATTCCCCAATGGAGATATTGGACAGGGTCAGAAACACAATTGGACATATTCCCCAATGGAGATATTGAACAGGGTCAGAAACACAAATGGACATATTCCCCAATGGAGATATTGAACAAGGTCAGAAACACAATTGGTCAAAAACCCCAATGGAGATATTGGACAGGGTCAGAAACTCAATTGGACATAAACCCCAATGGAGATATTGGACAGGGACAGAAGCACAAATGGACATATTAACCAATGGAGATATTGGACAGGGTCAGAAACACAATTGGACATATTCCCCAATGGAGATATTGGACAGGGTCAGAAACACAATTGGACATATTCCCCAATGGAGATATTGGACAGGGTCAGAAACACAATAGGACATATTCCCCAATGGAGATATTGGACAAGGTCAGAAACACAATTGGACATATTCCCCAATGGAGATATTGAACAGGGTCAGAAACACAAATGGACATATTCCCCAATGGAGATATTGAACAAGGTCAGAAACACAATTGGTCAAAAACCCCAATGGAGATATTGGACAGGGTCAGAAACACAATTGGACATATTCGCCAATGGAGATACTGGACAAGGTCAGAAACACAATTGGATATATTCCCCAAAGGAGATATTGAACAGGGTCAGAAACACAATTGGATATATGCCCCAAAGGAGATATTGGACGAGGCCGGAAACACAATTGGACATATTCCTCAATGGAGATATTGAACAGGGTCAGAAACACAATTGGATATATTCCCCAAAGGAGATATTGAACAGGGTCAGAAACACAATTGGATATATTCCTCAAAGGAGATATTGGACAGGGACAGAAACACAATTGGACATAAACCCCAAAGGAGATATTGGACAGGGTCAGAAACACAATTGGACATAAACCCCAAAGGAGATATTGGACAGGGTCAGAAACACAAATGGACATTTTCCCCAAAGGAGATATTGAACAGGGTCAGAAACACAATTGAACATAAACCCCTATGGAGATATTGGACAGGGTCAGAAACACAATTGGACATATTCCCCAATGGAGATACTGGACAGGGTCAGAAACACAATTGGATATATTCCCCAATGGAGATATTGGACAGGGTCAGAAACACAATTGGACATATTCCCCAATGGAGATATTGAACAGGGTCAGAAACACAATTGGACATAAACCCCAATGGAGATACTGGAAAGGGTCAGAAACACAATTGGACATATTCCCCAATGGAGATACTGGACAGGGTCAGAAACACAATTGGACATATTCCCCAATGGAGATACTGGACAGGGTCAGAAACACAATTGGACATATTCCCCATTGGAGATACTGGACAGGGTCAGAAACACAATTTGATATATTCCACAATGGAGATATTGGACGGGGCCAGAAGCACAATTGGACATATTCCCCAATGGATATACTGGACAGGGTCAGAAAAACAATTGGACATATTCCCCAATGGAGATATTGGACAGGGTCAGAAACACAATTGGACATATTCCCCAATGGAGATACTGGACAGGGTCAGAAACACAATTGGCCATATTCCCCATTGGAGATACTGGACAGGGTCAGAAACACAATTTGATATATTCCACAATGGAGATATTGGACTGGGCCAGAAGCACAATTGGACATATTCCCCAATGGATATACTGGACAGGGTCAGAAACACAATTGGACATATTCCCCAATGGAGATATCGAACAGGGTCAGAAACACAAATGTACATAAACCCCAATGGAGATATTGAACAGGGACAGAAACACAAATGGACATAAACCCCAATGGAGATATTGGACAGGGTCAGAAACACAATTGGACATATTCCCCAATGGAGATATTGGAAAGGGTCAGAAACACAATTGGACATATTCCCCAATGGAGATATTGAACAGGGTCAGAAACACAAATGTACATAAACCCCAATGGAGATATTGAACAGGGTCAGAAACACAATTGGACATAAAACCTCAATGGAGATATTGAACAGGGTCCGAAACACAATTGGACATAAACCCCAATGGAGATATTGGACAGGGTCAGAAACACAATTGGATATCAACCCCAATGGAGATACAGGACAGGGACAGAAACACAATTGGATATTTTCAGCAATGGAGATATTGAACAGGGTCAGAAACACAATTGGACATATTCCCCAATGGAGATATTGAACAGGGTCAGAAACACAATTGGACATATTCCCAAATGGAGATATTGAACAGGGCCAGAAACACAATTGGACATATTCCCCAATGGAGATATTGAACAGGGTCAGAAACACAATTGGATATAAACCCCAATGGAGATACTGGACAGGGTCAGAAACACAATTGGACATATTCCCCAATGGAGATACTGGACAGGGTCAGAAACACAATTGGACATATTCCCCAATGGAGATACTGGACAGGGTCAGAAACACAATTGGATATATTCCCCAATGGTGATGTTGGATAGGGCCAGAAACACAATTTGATATATTCCCCAATGGAGATATTGGACAGGGCCAGAAACACAATTGGACATGTACCCCAATGGACATATTAAACAGGGTCAGAGACACAATTGAACATATTCCAGAATGGAGATATTGAACAGGGTCAGAAACACAATTGGACATAAACCCCTATGGAGATATTGGACAGGGTCAGAAACACAATTGGACATAAACCCCAATGGAGATACTGGACAGCGTCAGAGACACAATTGGACATGTTCCCCAATGGAGATATTGGACAGGGTTCGAAACACAATTGGACATATTCCCCAATGGAGATACTGGACAGGGTCAGAAACACAATTGGACATATTCCCCATTGGAGATACTGGACAGGGTCAGAAACACAATTTGATATATTCCACAATGGAGATATTGGACGGGGCCAGAAGCACAATTGGACATATTCCCCAATGGATATACTGGACAGGGTCAGAAAAACAATTGGACATATTCCCCAATGGAGATATTGGACAGGGTCAGAAGCACAATTGGACATATTCCCCAATGGAGATACTGGACAGGGTCAGAAACACAATTGGCCATATTCCCCATTGGAGATACTGGACAGGGTCAGAAACACAATTTGATATATTCCACAATGGAGATATTGGACGGGGCCAGAAGCACAATTGGACATATTCCCCAATGGATATACTGGACAGGGTCAGAAACACAATTGGACATATTCCCCAATGGAGATATCGAACAGGGTCAGAAACACAAATGTACATAAACCCCAATGGAGATATTGAACAGGGACAGAAACACAAATGGACATAAACCCCAATGGAGATATTGGACAGGGTCAGAAACACAATTGGACATATTCCCCAATGGAGATATTGGAAAGGGTCAGAAACACAATTGGGCATAAACCCCAATGGAGATATTGAACAGGGTCAGAAACACAAATGTACATAAACCCCAATGGAGATATTGAACAGGGTCAGAAACACAATTGGACATAAAACCTCAATGGAGATATTGAACAGGGTCCGAAACACAATTGGACATAAACCCCAATGGAGATATTGGACAGGGTCAGAAACACAATTGGATATCAACCCCAATGGAGATACAGGACAGGGACAGAAACACAATTGGATATTTTCAGCAATGGAGATATTGAACAGGGTCAGAAACACAATTGGACATATTCCCCAATGGAGATATTGAACAGGGTCAGAAACACAATTGGACATATTCCCAAATGGAGATATTGAACAGGGCCAGAAACACAATTGGACATATTCCCCAATGGAGATATTGAACAGGGTCAGAAACACAATTGGATATAAACCCCAATGGAGATACTGGACAGGGTCAGAAACACAATTGGACATATTCCCCAATGGAGATACTGGACAGGGTCAGAAACACAATTGGACATATTCCCCAATGGAGATACTGGACAGGGTCAGAAACACAATTGGATATATTCCCCAATGGTGATGTTGGATAGGGCCAGAAACACAATTTGATATATTCCCCAATGGAGATATTGGACAGGGCCAGAAACACAATTGGACATATACCCCAATGGACATATTAAACAGGGTCAGAGACACAATTGAACATATTCCAGAATGGAGATATTGAACAGGGTCAGAAACACAATTGGACATAAACCCCTATGGAGATATTGGACAGGGTCAGAAACACAATTGGACATAAACCCCAATGGAGATACTGGACAGGGTCAGAGACACAATTGGACATGTTCCCCAATGGAGATATTGGACAGGGTTCGAAACACAAGTGGACATGTTCCCCAATGGAGATATTGGACAGGGTCAGAAACACAATTGGACATATTCCCCAATGGAGATACTTGACAGGGTCAGAAACACAATTGGATATATTCCCCAAAGGAGATATTGAATAGGGTCAGAAACACAATTGGATATATTCCCCAATGGAGATATTGGACGGGGCCGGAAACACAATTGGACATATTCCCCAATGGAGATATTGAACAGGGTCAGAAACAGAATAGTACATGCACCCCAATGGAGAGATTGGACAGGGTCAGAAACACAATTGGACATAAACCCCAATGGAGATAATGGACAGGGTCAGAAACACAATTGGACATATTCCCCAATGGAGATGTTGGACAGGGTCAGAAACACAAATGGACATATTCCCCAATGGAGATACTGGACAGGGTCAGAAACACAATTGGATATATTCCCCAATGGAGATATTGAACAGGGTCAGAAACACAATTGGTTAAATTCCCCAATGTAGATATTGGACAGGGTCAGAAACACAATTGGAAATATTCCCCAATGGAGATACTGGACAAGGTCAGAAACACAATTGGATATATTCCCCAATGGAGATATTGAACAGTGTCAGAATCACAATTGGACATATTCCCCAATGGAGATATTGAACAGGGTCAGAAACACAATTGGACATATTCCCCAATGAATATACTGGACAGGGTCAGAAACACAATTGGACATATTCCCCAATGGAGATATTGAATAGGGTCAGAAACACAATTGGACATATTCCCCAATGGAGATACTGGACAGGGTCAGAAACCCAATTGGATATAGTCCCCAATGGAGATGCTGGACAGGGTCAGAAACACAATTGGATATTTTCAGCAATGGAGATATTGAACAGGGTCAGAAACACAATTGGACATATTCCCCAAGGGAGATATTGAACAGGGTCAGAAACACAATTGGACATATTCCCCAATGGAGATACTGGACAGGGTCAGAAACACAATTGGACATAGTCCCCAAATGGAGATATTGAACAGGGTCAGAAACACAATTGGACATATTCCCCAATGGAGATACTGGACAGGGTCAGAAACCCAATTGGATATAGTCCCCAATGGAGATGCTGGACAGGGTCAGAAACACAATTGGACATAAACCCCAATGGAGATATTGGACAGGGTCAGAAACACAAATGGACATATTCCCCAATGGAGATATTGGACAGGGTCAGAAACACAATTGGACATAAATCCCAATGGAGATCCTGGACAGGGTCAGAAACACAATTGGACAGATTCCCCAATGGAGAGATTGGACAGGGTCAGAAACACAATTGGACAAAAACCCCAATGGAGATACTGGACAGGGTCAGAAACACAATTGAACATAAACCCCAATGGAGATATTGGACAGGGTCAGAAACACAATTGGACATAAACTCCTTTGGACATATTGGACAGGGTCAGAAACACAATTGGACATATTCCCCAATGGAGATACTGGACAGGGTCAGAAACACAATTGGATATATTCCCCAATGGAGATATTGGACAGGGTCAGAAACACAATTGGATATATTCCCCATTGGAGAAATTTTCCGGGGCCGGAAACACAATTGTGCATATTCCCCAATGGAGATATTGAACAGGGTCAGAAACAGAATAGGACATGCACCCCAATGGAGAGATTGGACAGGGTCAGAAACACAATTGTACAGACACCCCAATGGAGATACTGGACAGGGTCAGAAACACAAATGGACATATTCCCCAATGGAGATATTGAACAGGGTCAGAAATACAATTGGACATCAACCCCAATGGAGATATTGGACAGGTTCAGAAACACAATTGGACATAATCCCCAATGGAGATACTGGACAGGGTCAGAAACACAATTGGATATATTCCCCAATGGAGATATTGAACATGGTCAGAAACACAATTGGATAAATTCCCCAATGTAGATATTGGCAGGGTCAGAAACACAATTGGACATATTCCCCAATGGAGATACTGGACAGGGACAGAAACCCAACTGGATATATTCCCCAATGTAGATACAGGACAGGGTCAGAAACACAATTGGACATATTCCCCAATGGAGATATTGGACAGGGTCAGAAACACAATTGGACATATTCCCCAATGGAGATATTGGACAGGGTCAGAAAAACATTTGGACATAAACCCCAATGGAGATATTGGACAGGGTCAGAAACACAATTGGACATAAACCCCAATGGAGATATTGGACAGGGTCAGAAACACAATTGGATATATTCCCCAAAGGAGATGTTGAACAGGGTCAGAAACACAATTGGATATATTCCTCAATGGAGATATTGGACAGGGCCAGAAACACAATTGGATATATTCCCCAATGGAGAAATTTTCCGGGGCCGGAAACACAATTGGGCATATTCCCCAATGGAGATATTGAACAGGGTCAGAAACAGAATAGGACATGCACCCCAATGGAGAGATTGGACAGGGTCAGAAACACAATTGGACATATTCCCCAATGGAGATACTGGACAGGGTCAGAAACACAATTGGATATATTCCCCAATGGAGACATTGAACATGGTCAGAAACACAATTGGATAAATTCCCCAATGTCGATATTGGACAGGGTCAGAAACACAATTGGACATATTCCCCAATGGAGATACTGGACAGGGACAGAAACCCAACTGGATATATTCCCCAATGGAGATACTGGACAGGGTCAGAAACACAATTGGACATATTCCCCAATGGAGATATTGGACAGGGTCAGAAACACTATTGGACATATTCCCCAATGGAGATGTTGGACAGGGTCAGAAACACAATTGGACATATTCCCCAATGGAGATATTGGACAGGGTCAGAAACACATTTGGACATAAACCCCAATGGAGATATTGGACAGGGTCAGAAACACAATTGGACATATTCCCCAATGGAGATACTGGACAGGGTCAGAAACACAAATGGACATATTCCCCAATGGAGATACCGGACAGGGTCAGAAACACAATTGGATATATTCCCCAATGGAGATATTGAACAGTGTCAGAAACACAACTGGACATATTCCCCAATGGAGATATTGAACAGGGTCAGAAACACAATTGGACATATTCCCCAATGGAGATACTGGACAGGGTCAGAAACCCAATTGGATATAGTCCCCAATGGAGATGCTGGACAGGGTCAGAAACACAATTGGATATTTTCAGCAATGGAGATATTGAACAGGGTCAGAAACACAATTGGACATATTCGCCAAGGGAGATATTGAACAGGGTCAGAAACACAATTGGACATATTCCCCAATGGAGATACTGGACAGGGTCAGAAACACAATTGGACATAGTCCCCAAATGGAGATATTGAACAGGGTCAGAAACACAATTGGACATATTCCCCAATGGAGATACTGGACAGGGTCAGAAACCCAATTGGATATAGTCCCCAATGGAGATGCTGGATAGGGTCAGAAACACAATTGGACATAAACCCCAATGGAGATATTGGACAGGGTCAGAAACACAAATGGACATATTCCCCAATGGAGATAATGGACAGGGTCAGAAACACAATTGGACATAAATCCCAATGGAGATCCTGGACAGGGTCAGAAACACAATTGGACAGATTCCCCAATGGAGAGATTGGACAGGGTCAGAAACACAATTGGACAAAAACCCCAATGGAGATACTGGACAGGGTCAGAAACACAATTGAACATAAACCCCAATGGAGATATTGGACAGGGTCAGAAACACAATTGGACATAAACTCCTTTGGACATATTGGACAGGGTCAGAAACACAATTGGACATATTCCCCAATGGAGATACTGGACAGGGTCAGAAACACAATTGGATATATTCCCCAATGGAGATATTGGACAGGGTCAGAAACACAATTGGATATATTCCCCATTGGAGAAATTTTCCGGGGCCGGAAACACAATTGTGCATATTCCCCAATGGAGATATTGAACAGGGTCAGAAACAGAATAGGACATGCACCCCAATGGAGAGATTGGACAGGGTCAGAAACACAATTGTACAGACACCCCAATGGAGATACTGGACAGGGTCAGAAACACAAATGGACATATTCCCCAATGGAGATATTGAACAGGGTCAGAAATACAATTGGACATCAACCCCAATGGAGATATTGGACAGGTTCAGAAACACAATTGGACATAATCCCCAATGGAGATACTGGACAGGGTCAGAAACACAATTGGATATATTCCCCAATGGAGATATTGAACATGGTCAGAAACACAATTGGATAAATTCCCCAATGTAGATATTGGCAGGGTAAGAAACACAATTGGACATATTCCCCAATGGAGATACTGGACAGGGACAGAAACCCAACTGGATATATTCCCCAATGTAGATACAGGACAGGGTCAGAAACACAATTGGACATATTCCCCAATGGAGATATTGGACAGGGTCAGAAACACAATTGGACATATTCCCCAATGGAGATATTGGACAGGGTCAGAAAAACATTTGGACATAAACCCCAATGGAGATATTGGAAAGGGTCAGAAACACAATTCGACATAAAACCCAATGGAGATATTGGACAGGGTCAGAAACACAATTGGATATATTCCCCAAAGGAGATGTTGAACAGGGTCAGAAACACAATTGGATATATTCCTCAATGGAGATATTGGACAGGGCCAGAAACACAATTGGATATATTACCCAATGGAGAAATTTTCCGGGGCCGGAAACACAATTGGGCATATTCCCCAATGGAGATATTGAACAGGGTCAGAAACAGAATAGGACATGCACCCCAATGGAGAGATTGGACAGGTTCAGAAACACAATTGGACATATTCCCCAATGGAGATACTGGACAGGGTCAGAAACACAATTGGATATATTCCCCAATGGAGATATTGAACATGGTCAGAAACACAATTGGATAAATTCCCCAATGTCGATATTGGACAGGGTCAGAAACACAATTGGACATATTCCCCAATGGAGATACTGGACAGGGACAGAAACCCAACTGGATATATTCCCCAATGGAGATACTGGACAGGGTCAGAAACACAATTGGACATATTCCCCAATGGAGATATTGGACAGGGTCAGAAACACTATTGGACATATTCCCCAATGGAGATGTTGGACAGGGTCAGAAACACAATTGGACATATTCCCCAATGGAGATATTGGACAGGGTCAGAAACACATTTGGACATAAACCCCAATGGAGATATTGGACAGGGTCAGAAACACAATTGGACATATTCCCCAATGGAGATACTGGACAGGGTCAGAAACACAAATGGACATATTCCCCAATGGAGATACCGGACAGGTTCAGAAACACAATTGGATATATTCCCCAATGGAGATATTGAACAGTGTCAGAAACACAATTGGACATATTCCCCAATGGAGATATTGAACAGGGTCAGAAACACAATTGGACATATTCCCCAATGAATATACTGGACAGGGTCAGAAACACAATTGGACATATTCCCAAATGGAGATACTGGACAGGGTAAGAAACACAATTGGACATATTCCCCAATGGAGATATTGAATAGGGTCAGAAACACAATTGGACATATTCCCCAATGGAGATACTGGACAGGGTCAGAAACCCAATTGGATATAGTCCCCAGTGGAGATGCTGGACAGGGTCAGAAACACAATTGGATATTTTCAGCAATAGAGATATTGGACAGGGTCAGAAACACAATTGGATATATTCCCAAATGGAGATATTGAACAGGGTCAGAAACACAATTGGACATATTCCCCAATGAATATACTGGACAGGGTCAGTAAACACAATTGGACATATTCCCCAATGGAGATACTGGACAGGGTCAGAAACACAATTGGACATATTCCCCAATGGAGATATTGAACAGGGTCAGAAACACAATTAGACATATTCCCCAATGGAGATACTGGACAGGGTCAGAAACCCAATTGGATATAGTCCCCAATGGAGATGCTGGACAGGGTCAGATACACAATTGGATATTTTCAGCAATGGAGATATTGAACAGGGTCAGAAACACAATTGGACACATTCCCCAAGGGAGATATTGAACAGGGTCAGAAACACAATTGGATATATTCCCCAATGGAGATACTGGACAGGGTCAGAAACACAATTGGATATATTCCCCAATGGAGATATTGAACAGCGTCAGAGACACAATTGGACATATTCCCCAATGGAGATACTGGAAAGGGTCAGAAACCCAATTGGATATAGTCCCCAATGGAGATGCTGGACAGGGGCAGAAACACAATTGGAAATAAACCCCAATGGTGATATTGGACAGGGTCAGAAACACAAATGGACATATTCCACAATGGAGATATTGGACAGGGTCAGAAACACAATTGGATATCAACCCCAATGGAGATACAGGACAGGGACAGTAACACAATTGGATATTTTCAGCAATGGAGATATTGAACAGGGTCAGAAACACAATTGGACATATTCCCCAATGGAGATATTGAACAGGGTCAGAAACACAATTGGACATATTCCCAAATGGAGATATTGAACAGGGCCAGAAACACAATTGGACATATTCCCCAATGGAGATATTGAACAGGGTCAGAAACACAATTGGATATAAACCCCAATGGAGATACTGGACAGGGTCAGAAACACAATTGGACATATTCCCCAATGGAGATACTGGACAGGGTCAGAAACACAATTGGACATATTCCCCAATGGAGATACTGGACAGGGTCAGAAACACAATTGGATATATTCCCCAATGGTGATGTTGGATAGGGCCAGAAACACAATTTGATATATTCCCCAATGGAGATATTGGACAGGGCCAGAAACACAATTGGACATATACCCCAATGGACATATTAAACAGGGTCAGAGACACAATTGGACATATTCCAGAATGGAGATATTGAACAGGGTCAGAAACACAATTGGACATAAACCCCTATGGAGATATTGGACAGGGTCAGAAACACAATTGGTCATAAACCCCAATGGAGATACTGGACAGGGTCAGAGACACAATTGGAAATGTTCCCCAATGGAGATATTGGACAGGGTTCGAAACACAACTGGACATGTTCCCCAATGGAGATATTGGACAGGGTCAGAAACACAATTGGACATATTCCCCAATGGAGATACTTGACAGGGTCAGAAACACAATTGGATATATTCCCCAAAGGAGATATTGAATAGGGTCAGAAACACAATTGGATATATTCCCCAATGGAGATATTGGACGGGGCCGGAAACACAATTGGACATATTCCCCAATGGAGATATTGAACAGGGTCAGAAACAGAATAGTACATGCACCCCAATGGAGAGATTGGACAGGGTCAGAAACACAATTGGACATAAACCCCAATGGAGATAATGGACAGGGTCAGAAACACAATTGGACATATTCCCCAATGGAGATGTTGGACAGGGTCAGAAACACAAATGGACATATTCCCCAATGGAGATACTGGACAGGGTCAGAAACACAATTGGAAATATTCCCCAATGGAGATATTGAACAGGGTCAGAAACACAATTGGTTAAATTCCCCAATGTAGATATTGGACAGGGTCAGAAACACAATTGGAAATATTGCCCAATGGAGATACTGGACAAGGTCAGAAACACAATTGGATATATTCCCCAATGGAGATATTGAACAGTGTCAGAATCACAATTGGACATATTCCCCAATGGAGATATTGAACAGGGTCAGAAACACAATTGGACATATTCCCCAATGAATATACTGGACAGGGTCAGAAACACAATTGGACATATTCCCCAATGGAGATATTGAATAGGGTCAGAAACACAATTGGACATATTCCCCAATGGAGATACTGGACAGGGTCAGAAACCCAATTGGATATAGTCCCCAATGGAGATGCTGGACAGGGTCAGAAACACAATTGGATATTTTCAGCAATAGAGATATTGAACAGGGTCAGAAACACAATTGGACATATTCCCCAATGGAGATATTGAACAGGGTCAGAAACACAATTGGACATATTCCCCAATGAATATACTGGACAGGGTCAGTCAACACAATTGGACATATTCCCCAATGGAGATACTGGACAGGGTCAGAAACACAATTGGACATATTCCCCAATGGAGATATTGAACAGGGTCAGAAACACAATTGGACATATTCCCCAATGGAGATACTGGACAGGGTCAGAAACCCAATTGGATATAGTCCCCAATGGAGATGCTGGACAGGGTCAGAAACACAATTGGATATTTTCAGCAATGGAGATATTGAACAGGGTCAGAAACACAATTGGACATATTCCCCAAGGGAGATATTGAACAGGGTCAGAAACACAATTGGACATATTCCCCAATGGAGATACTGGACAGGGTCAGAAACACAATTGGACATAGTCCCCAAATGGAGATATTGAACAGGGTCAGAAACACAATTGGACATATTCCCCAATGGAGATACTGGACAGGGTCAGAAAGCCAATTGGATATAGTCCCCAATGGAGATGCTGGACAGGGTCAGAAACACAATTGGACATAAACCCCAATGGAGATATTGGACAGGGTCAGAAACACAAATGGACATATTCCCCAATGGAGATATTGGACAGGGTCAGAAACACAATTGGACATAAATCCCAATGGAGATCCTGGACAGGGTCAGAAACACAATTGGACAGATTCCCCAATGGAGAGATTGGACAGGGTCAGAAACACAATTGGACAAAAACCCCAATGGAGATACTGGACAGGGTCAGAAACACAATTGAACATAAACCCCAATGGAGATATTGGACAGGGTCAGAAACACAATTGGACATAAACTCCTTTGGACATATTGGACAGGGTCAGAAACACAATTGGACATATTCCCCAATGGAGATATTGGACAGGGTCAGAAACACAATTGGACATAAACTCCTTTGGACATATTGGACAGGGTCAGAAACACAATTGGATATATTCCCCAATGGAGATACTGGACAGGGTCAGAAACACAATTGGACATAAACTCCTTTGGACATATTGGACAGGGTCAGAAACACAATTGGACATATTCCCCAATGGAGATATTGGACAGGGTCAGAAACACAATTGGACATAAACTCCTTTGGACATATTGGACAGGGTCAGAAACACAATTGGATATACTCCCCATTGGAGAAATTTTCCGGGGCCGGAAACACAATTGTGCATATTCCCCAATGGAGATATTGAACAGGGTCAGAAACAGAATAGGACATGCACCCCAATGGAGAGATTGGACAGGGTCAGAAACACAATTGTACAGACACCCCAATGGAGATACTGGACAGGGTCAGAAACACAAATGGACATATTCCCCAATGGAGATATTGAACAGGGTCAGAAACAGAATAGGACATGCACCCCAATGGAGAGATTGGACAGGGTCAGAAACACAATTGTACAGACACCCCAATGGAGATACTGGACAGGGTCAGAAACACAATTGGATATATTCCCCAATGGAGATATTGGACAGGGTCAGAAACACAATTGGATATACTCCCCATTGGAGAAATTTTCCGGGGCCGGAAACACAATTGTGCATATTCCCCAATGGAGATATTGAACAGGGTCAGAAACAGAATAGAACATGCACCCCAATGGAGAGATTGGACAGGGTCAGAAACACAATTGTACAGACACCCAAATGGAGATACTGGACAGGGTCAGAAACACAAATGGACATATTCCCCAATGGAGATATTGAACAGGGTCAGAAATACAATTGGACATCAACCCCAATGGAGATATTGGACAGGTTCAGAAACACAATTGGACATAATCCCCAATGGAGATACTGGACAGGGTCAGAAACACAATTGGATATATTCCCCAATGGAGATATTGAACATGGTCAGAAACACAATTGGATAAATTCCCCAATGTAGATATTGGCAGGGTCAGAAACACAATTGGACATATTCCCCAATGGAGATACTGGACAGGGACAGAAACCCAACTGGATATATTCCCCAATGTAGATACAGGACAGGGTCAGAAACACAATTGGACATATTCCCCAATGGAGATATTGGACAGGGTCAGAAACACAATTGGACATATTCCCCAATGGAGATATTGGACAGGGTCAGAAAAACATTTGGACATAAACCCCAATGGAGATATTGGACAGGGTCAGAAACACAATTGGACATAAACCCCAATGGAGATATTGGACAGGGTCAGAAACACAATTGGATATATTCCCCAAAGGAGATGTTGAACAGGGTCAGAAACACAATTGGATATATTCCCCAATGGAGATATTGGACAGGGCCAGAAACACAATTGGATATATTCCCCAATGGAGAAATTTTCCGGGGCCGGAAACACAATTGGGCATATTCCCCAATGGAGATATTGAACAGGGTCAGAAACAGAATAGGACATGCACCCCAATGGAGAGATTGGACAGGGTCAGAAACACAATTGGACATATTCCCCAATGGAGATACTGGACAGGGTCAGAAACACAATTGGATATATTCCCCAATGGAGATATTGAACATGGTCAGAAACACAATTGGATAAATTCCCCAATGTCGATATTGGACAGGGTCAGAAACACAATTGGACATATTCCCCAATGGAGATACTGGACAGGGACAGAAACCCAACTGGATATATTCCCCAATGGAGATACTGGACAGGGTCAGAAACACAATTGGACATATTCCCCAATGGAGATATTGGACAGGGTCAGAAACACTATTGGACATATTCCCCAATGGAGATGTTGGACAGGGTCAGAAACACAATTGGACATATTCCCCAATGGGGATATTGGACAGGGTCAGAAACACATTTGGACATAAACCCCAATGGAGATATTGGACAGGGTCAGAAACACAATTGGACATATTCCCCAATGGAGATACTGGACAGGGTCAGAAACACAAATGGACATATTCCCCAATGGAGATACCGGACAGGGTCAGAAACACAATTGGATATATTCCCCAATGGAGATATTGAACAGTGTCAGAAACACAATTGGACATATTCCCCAATGGAGATATTGAACAGGGTCAGAAACACAATTGGACATATTCCCCAGTGAATATACTGGACAGGGTCAGAAACACAATTGGACATATTCCCAAATGGAGATACTGGACAGGGTAAGAAACACAATTGGACATATTCCCCAATGGAGATATTGAATAGGGTCAGAAACACAATTGGACATATTCCCCAATGGAGATACTGGACAGGGTCAGAAACCCAATTGGATATAGTCCCCAGTGGAGATGCTGGACAGGGTCAGAAACACAATTGGATATTTTCAGCAATAGAGATATTGAACAGGGTCAGAAACACAATTGGATATATTCCCAAATGGAGATATTGAACAGGGTCAGAAACACAATTGGACATATTCCCCAATGAATATACTGGACAGGGTCAGTAAACACAATTGGACATATTCCCCAATGGAGATACTGGACAGGGTCAGAAACACAATTGGACATATTCCCCAATGGAGATATTGAACAGGGTCAGAAACACAATTAGACATATTCCCCAATGGAGATACTGGACAGGGTCAGAAACCCAATTGGATATAGTCCCCAATGGAGATGCTGGACAGGGTCAGATACACAATTGGATATTTTCAGCAATGGAGATATTGAACAGGGTCAGAAACACAATTGGACATATTCCCCAAGGGAGATATTGAACAGGGTCAGAAACACAATTGGACATATTCCCCAATGGAGATACTGGACAGGGTCAGAAACACAATTGGACATATTCCCCAATGGAGATATTGAACAGGGTCAGAGACACAATTGGACATATTCCCCAATGGAGATACTGGACAGGGTCAGAAACCCAATTGGATATAGTCCCCAATGGAGATGCTGGACAGGGGCAGAAACACAATTGGAAATAAACCCCAATGGAGATATTGGACAGGGTCAGAAACACAAATGGACATATTCCACAATGGAGATATTGGACAGGGTCAGAAACACAATTGGACATAAATCCCAATGGAGATACTGGACAGGGTCAGAAACACAATTGGTCAGATTCCCCAATGGAGAGATTGGACAGGGTCAGAAACACAATTGGACATAAACCCCAATGGAGATACTGGACAGGGTCAGAAAGACAATTGAACATAAACCCCAATGGAGATATTGGACAGGGTCAGAAACACAATTGGACATAAACTCCTTTGGAGATATTCGACAGGGTCAGAAACACAATTGGACATATTCCCCAATGGAGATACTGGACAGGGTCAGAAACACAATTGGATATATTCCCCAAAGGAGATGTTGAACAGGGTCAGAAACACAATTGGATATATTCCCCAATGGAGATATTGGACAGGGCCAGAAACGCAATTGGATATATTCCCCAATGGAGAAATTTTCCGGGGACGGAAACACAATTGGGCATATTCCCCAATGGAGATATTGAACAGGGTCAGAAACAAAATAGGACATGCACCCCAATGGAGAGATTGGACAGGGTCGGAAACACAATTGTACATACACCCCAATGGAGATACTGGACAGGGTCAGAAGCACAAATGGACATATTCCCCAATGGAGATATTGAACAGGGTCAGAAATACAATTGGACATAAACCCCAATGGAGATATTGGACAGGGTCAGAAACACAATTGGACATATTCCCCAATGGAGATACTGGTCAGGGTCAGAAACACAATTGGATATATTCCCCAATGGAGATATTGAACATGGTCAGAAACACAATTGGATAAATTCCCCAATGTCGATATTGGACAGGGTCAGAAACACAATTGGACATATTCCCCAATGGAGATACTGGACAGGGACAGAAACCCAACTGGATATATTCCCCAATGGAGATACTGGACAGGGTCAGAAATACAATTGGACATATTCCCCAATGGAGATATTGGACAGGGTCAGAAACACTATTGGACATATTCCCCAATGGAGATATTGGACAGGGTCAGAAACACAATTGGACATATTCCCCAATGGAGATATTGGACAGGGTCAGAAACACATTTGGACATAAACCCCAATGGAGATATTGGACAGGGTCAGAAACACAATTGGACATAAATCCCAATGGAGATATTGGACAGGGTCAGAAACACAATTGGACATATTCCCCAATGGAGATATTGAATAGGGTCAGAAACACAATTGGACATATTCCCCAATGGAGATACTGGACAGGGTCAGAATCCCAATTGGATATAGTCCCCAGTGGAGATGCTGGACAGGGTCAGAAACACAATTGGATATTTTCAGCAATAGAGATATTGAACAGGGTCAGAAACACAATTGGACATATTCCCCAATGGAGATACTGGACAGGGTCAGAAACCCAATTGGAGAGAGTCCCCAATGGACATGCTGGACAGGGTCAGAAACACAATTGGATATTTTCAGCAATGGAGATATTGAACAGGGTCAGAAACACAATTGGACATATTCCCCAAGGGAGATATTGAACAGGGTCAGAAACACAATTGGACATATTCCCCAATGGAGATACTGGACAGGGTCAGAAACACAATTGGACATATTCCCCAATGGAGATATTGAACAGGGTCAGAAACACAATTGGACATATTCCCCAATGGAGATACTGGACAGGGTCAGAAACCCAATTGGATATAGTCCCCAATGGAGATGCTGGACAGGGTCAGAAACACAATTGGACATAAACCCCAATGGAGATATTGGACAGGGGCAGAAACACAAATGGACATATTCCCCAATGGAGATATTGGACAGGGTCAGAAACACAATTGGACATAAATCCCAATGGAGATACTGGACAGGGTCAGAAACACAATTGGACAGATTCCCCAACGGAGAGATTGGACAGGGTCAGAAACACAATTGAACATAAACCCCAATGGAGATACTGGACAGGGTCAGAAACACAATTGAACATAAACCCCAATGGAGATATTGGACAGTGTCAGAAACACAATTGGACATAAACTCCTTTGGAGAAATTCGACAGGGTCAGAAACACAATTGGATATATTCCCCAATGGAGATATTGGACAGGGCCAGAAACACAATTGGATATATTCCCCAATGGAGAAATTTTCCGGGGCCGGAAACACAATTGGGCATATTCCCCAATGGAGATATTGAACAGGGTCAGAACAGAATAGGACATGCACCCCAATGGAGAGATTGGACAGGGTCAGAAACACAATTGGACATATTCCCCAATGGAGATACTGGACAGGGTCAGAAACACAATTGGATATATTCCCCAATGGAGATATTGAACATGGTCAGAAACACAATTGGATAAATTCCCCAATGTCGATATTGGACAGGGTCAGAAACACAATTGGACATATTCCCCAATGGAGATACTGGACAGGGACAGAAACCCAACTGGATATATTCCCCAATGGAGATACTGGACAGGGTCAGAAACACAATTGGACATATTCCCCAATGGAGATATTGGACAGGGTCAGAAACACTATTGGACATATTCCCCAATGGAGATATTGGACAGGGTCAGAAACACAATTGGACATAAATCCCAATGGAGATACTGGACAGGGTCAGAAACACAATTGGACAGATTCCCCAACGGAGAGATTGGACAGGGTCAGAAACACAATTGAACATAAACCCCAATGGAGATACTGGACAGGGTCAGAAACACAATTGAACATAAACTCCTTTGGAGATATTCGACAGGGTCAGAAACACAATTGGATATATTCCCCAATGGAGATATTGGACAGGGCCAGAAACACAATTGGATATATTCCCCAATGGAGAAATTGTCCGGGGCCGGAAACACAATTGGGCATATTCCCCAATGGAGATATTGAACAGGCTCAGAAACAGAATAGGACATGCACCCCAATGGAGAGATTGGACAGGGTCAGAAACACAATTGGACATATTCCCCAATGGAGATACTGGACAGGGTCAGAAACACAAATGGATATATTCCCAAATGGAGATATTGAACATGGTCAGAAACACAATTGGATAAATTCCCCAATGTCGATATTGGACAGGGTCAGAAACACAATTGGACATATTCCCCAATGGAGATACTGGACAGGGACAGAAACCCAACTGGATATATTCCCCAATGGAGATACTGGACAGGGTCAGAAACACAATTGGACATATTCCCCAATGGAGATATTGGACAGGGTCAGAAACACTATTGGACATATTCCCCAATGGAGATGTTGGACAGGGTCAGAAACACAATTGGACATATTCCCCAATGGGGATATTGGACAGGGTCAGAAACACATTTGGACATAAACCCCAATGGAGATATTGGACAGGGTCAGAAACACAATTGGACATATTCCCCAATGGAGATACTGGACAGGGTCAGAAACACAAATGGACATATCCCCCAATGGAGATACCGGACAGGGTCAGAAACACAATTGGATATATTCCCCAATGGAGATATTGAACAGTGTCAGAAACACAATTGGACATATTCCCCAATGGAGATATTGAACAGGGTCAGAAACACAATTGGACATATTCCCCAATGAATATACTGGACAGGGTCAGAAACACAATTGGACATATTCCCAAATGGAGATACTGGACTGGGTAAGAAACACAATTGGACATATTCCCCAATGGAGATATTGAATAGGGTCAGAAACACAATTGGACATATTCCCCAATGGAGATACTGGACAGGGTCAGAAACCCAATTGGATATAGTCCCCAGTGGAGATGCTGGACAGGGTCAGAAACACAATTGGATATTTTCAGCAATAGAGATATTGAACAGGGTCAGAAACACAATTGGATATATTCCCAAATGGAGATATTGAACAGGGTCAGAAACACAATTGGACATATTCCCCAATGAATATACTGGACAGGGTCAGTAAACACAATTGGACATATTCCCCAATGGAGATACTGGACAGGGTCAGAAACACAATTGGACATATTCCCCAATGGAGATATTGAACAGGGTCAGAAACACAATTAGACATATTCCCCAATGGAGATACTGGACAGGGTCAGAAACCCAATTGGATATAGTCCCCAATGGAGATGCTGGACAGGGTCAGATACACAATTGGATATTTTCAGCAATGGAGATATTGAACAGGGTCAGAAACACAATTGGACATATTCCCCAATGGAGATACTGGACAGGGTCAGAAACACAATTGGATATATTCCCCAAAGGAGATGTTGAACAGGGTCAGAAACACAATTGGATATATTCTCCAATGGAGATATTGAATAGGGTCAGAAACACAATTGGACATATTCCCCAATGGAGATACTGGACAGGGTCAGAAACCCAATTGGATATAGTCCCCAATGGAGATGCTGGACAGGGTCAGAAACACAATTGGATATTTTCAGCAATAGAGATATTGAACAGGGTCAGAAACACAATTGGACATATTCCCCAATGTAGATATTGAACAGGGTCAGTAAACACAATTGGACATATTCCCCAATGGAGATACTGGACAGGGACAGAAACACAATTGGACATATTCCCCAATGGAGGTATTGAACAGGGTCAGAAACACAATTAGACATATTCCCCAATGGAGATACTGGACAGGGTCAGAAACCCAATTGGATATAGTCCCCAATGGAGATGCTGGACAGGGTCAGAAACACAATTGGATATTTTCAGCAATGGAGATATTGAACAGGGTCAGAAACACAATTGGACATATTCCCCAAGGGAGATATTGAACAGGGTCAGAAACACAATTGGACATATTCCCCAATGGAGATACTGGACAGGGTCAGAAACACAATTGGACATATTCCCCAATGGAGATATTGAACAGGGTCAGAAACACAATTGGACATATTCCCCAATGGAGATACTGGACAGGGTCAGAAACCCAATTGGATATAGTCCCCAATGGAGATGCTGGACAGGGTCAGAAACACAATTGGACATAAACCCCAATGGAGATATTGGACAGGGTCAGAAACACAAATGGACATATTCCCCAATGGAGATATAGGACAGGGTCAGAAACACAATTGGACATAAATCCCAATGGAGATACTGGACAGGGTCAGAAACACAATTGGACAGATTCCCCAATGGAGAGATTGGACAGGGTCAGAAACACAATTGGACATAAACCCCAATGGAGATACTGGACAGGGTCAGAAACACAATTGAACATAAACCCCAATGGAGATATTGGACAGGGTCAGAAACACAATTGGACATAAACTCCTTTGGAGATATTCGACAGGGTCAGAAACACAATTGGACATATTCCCCAATGGAGATACTGGACAGGGTCAGAAACACAATTGGATATATTCCCCAAAGGAGATGTTGAACAGAGTCAGAAACACAATTGGATATATTCCCCAATGGAGATATTGGACAGGGCCAGAAACACAATTGGATATATTCCCCAATGGAGAAATTTTCCGGGGCTGGAAACACAATTGGGCATATTCCCCAATGGAGATATTGGACAGGGCCAGAAACACAATTGGATATATTCCCCAATGGAGAAATTGTCCGGGGCCGGAAACACAATTGGGCATATTCCCCAATGGAGATATTGAACAGGGTCAGAAACAGAATAGGACATGCACCCCAATGGAGAGATTGGACAGGGTCAGAAACACAATTGGACATATTCCCCAATGGAGATACTGGACAGGGTCAGAAACACAATTGGATATATTCCCCAATGGAGATATTGAACATGGTCAGAAACACAATTGGATAAATTCCCCAATGTCGATATTGGACAGGGTCAGAAACACAATTGGACATATTCCCCAATGGAGATACTGGACAGGGACAGAAACCCAACTGGATATATTCCCCAATGGAGATACTGGACAGGGTCAGAAACACAATTGGACATATTCCCCAATGGAGATATTGGACAGGGTCAGAAACACTATTGGACATATTCCCCAATGGAGATGTTGGACAGGGTCAGAAACACAATTGGACATATTCCCCAATGGGGATATTGGACAGGGTCAGAAACACATTTGGACATAAACCCCAATGGAGATATTGGACAGGGTCAGAAACACAATTGGACATATTCCCCAATGGAGATACTGGACAGGGTCAGAAACACAAATGGACATATTCCCCAATGGAGATACCGGACAGGGTCAGAAACACAATTGGATATATTCCCCAATGGAGATATTGAACAGTGTCAGAAACACAATTGGACATATTCCCCAATGGAGATATTGAACAGGGTCAGAAACACAATTGGACATATTCCCCAATGAATATACTGGACAGGGTCAGAAACACAATTGGACATATTCCCAAATGGAGATACTGGACTGGGTAAGAAACACAATTGGACATATTCCCCAATGGAGATATTGAATAGGGTCAGAAACACAATTGGACATATTCCCCAATGGAGATACTGGACAGGGTCAGAAACCCAATTGGATATAGTCCCCAGTGGAGATGCTGGACAGGGTCAGAAACACAATTGGATATTTTCAGCAATAGAGATATTGAACAGGGTCAGAAACACAATTGGATATATTCCCAAATGGAGATATTGAACAGGGTCAGAAACACAATTGGACATATTCCCCAATGAATATACTGGACAGGGTCAGTAAACACAATTGGACATATTCCCCAATGGAGATACTGGACAGGGTCAGAAACACAATTGGACATATTCCCCAATGGAGATATTGAACAGGGTCAGAAACACAATTGGACATATTCCCCAATGGAGATACTGGACAGGGTCAGAAACCCAATTGGATATAGTCCCCAATGGAGATGCTGGACAGGGTCAGATACACAATTGGATATTTTCAGCAATGGAGATATTGAACAGGGTCAGAAACACAATTGGACATATTCCCCAATGGAGATACTGGACAGGGTCAGAAACACAATTGGATATATTCCCCAAAGGAGATGTTGAACAGGGTCAGAAACACAATTGGATATATTCTCCAATGGAGATATTGAATAGGGTCAGAAACACAATTGGACATATTCCCCAATGGAGATACTGGACAGGGTCAGAAACCCAATTGGATATAGTCCCCAATGGAGATGCTGGACAGGGTCAGAAACACAATTGGATATTTTCAGCAATAGAGATATTGAACAGGGTCAGAAACACAATTGGACATATTCCCCAATGTAGATATTGAACAGGGTCAGTAAACACAATTGGACATATTCCCCAATGGAGATACTGGACAGGGACAGAAACACAATTGGACATATTCCCCAATGGAGGTATTGAACAGGGTCAGAAACACAATTAGACATATTCCCCAATGGAGATACTGGACAGGGTCAGAAACCCAATTGGATATAGTCCCCAATGGAGATGCTGGACAGGGTCAGAAACACAATTGGATATTTTCAGCAATGGAGATATTGAACAGGGTCAGAAACACAATTGGACATATTCCCCAAGGGAGATATTGAACAGGGTCAGAAACACAATTGGACATATTCCCCAATGGAGATACTGGACAGGGTCAGAAACACAATTGGACATATTCCCCAATGGAGATATTGAACAGGGTCAGAAACACAATTGGACATATTCCCCAATGGAGATACTGGACAGGGTCAGAAACCCAATTGGATATAGTCCCCAATGGAGATGCTGGACAGGGTCAGAAACACAATTGGACATAAACCCCAATGGAGATATTGGACAGGGTCAGAAACACAAATGGACATATTCCCCAATGGAGATATAGGACAGGGTCAGAAACACAATTGGACATAAATCCCAATGGAGATACTGGACAGGGTCAGAAACACAATTGGACAGATTCCCCAATGGAGAGATTGGACAGGGTCAGAAACACAATTGGACATAAACCCCAATGGAGATACTGGACAGGGTCAGAAACACAATTGAACATAAACCCCAATGGAGATATTGGACAGGGTCAGAAACACAATTGGACATAAACTCCTTTGGAGATATTCGACAGGATCAGAAACACAATTGGACATATTCCCCAATGGAGATACTGGACAGGGTCAGAAACACAATTGGATATATTCCCCAAAGGAGATGTTGAACAGAGTCAGAAACACAATTGGATATATTCCCCAATGGAGATATTGGACAGGGCCAGAAACACAATTGGATATATTCCCCAATGGAGAAATTTTCCGGGGCTGGAAACACAATTGGGCATATTCCCCAATGGAGATATTGAACAGGGTCAGAAACAGAATAGGACATGCACCCCAATGGAGAGATTGGACAGGGTCAGAAACACAATTGTACATACACCCCAATGGAGATACTGGACAGGGTCAGAAACACAAATGGACATATTCCCCAATGGAGATATTGAACAGGGTCAGAAATACAATTGGACATAAACCCCAATGGAGATATTGGACAGGGTCAGAAACACTATTGGACATATTCCCCAATGGAGATATTGGACAGGGTCAGAAACACAATTGGACATATTCCCCAATGGAGATATTGGACAGGGTCAGAAACACATTTGGACATAAACCCCAATGGAGATATTGGACAGGGTCAGAAACACAATTGGACATAAATCCCAATGGAGATATTGGACAGGGTCAGAAACACAATTGGACATATTCCCCAATGGAGATATTGGACAGGGTCAGAAACACATTTGGACATAAACCCCAATGGAGATATTGGACAGGGTCAGAAACACAATTGGACATATTCCCCAATGGAGATATTGGACACGGTCAGAAACACATTTGGACATAAACCCCAATGGAGATATTGGACAGGGTCAGAAACACAATTGGACATAAATCCCAATGGAGATATTGGACAGGGTCAGAAACACAATTGGACATAAACCCCAATGGAGATATTGGACAGGGTCAGAAACACAATTGGACATATTCCTCCCCACCCCCCCCCCCCCCCCCCCGCCCCCGAGATACAGGACAGGGTCAGAAACATAAATGGATATATTCCCCAATGGAGATATTGGACAGGGTCAGAAACACAATTGGACATATTCCCCAATGGAGAGACTGGACAGGGTCAGAAACACAATTGGATATATTCCAAAAAGGAGATATTGAACAGGGTCAGAATCACAATTGGATACATTCCCCAATGGAGATATTGGACAGGGCCAGGAGCACAATTGGATATATTCCTCAATGGAGATATTGGACGGAGCCGGAAACACAATTGGACATATTCTCCAAAGGAGATATTGAACAGGGTCAGAAACACAATTGGACATATTCCCCAATGGAGATACTGGACAGGGTCAGAAACACAATTGGACATATTCCACAATGGAGATACTGGACAGGGTCAGAATCACAATTGGACATATACCCCAATGGTCATACTGGACAGGGTCAGAAACACAATTGGACGTATTCCCCAATGGTGATACTGGACGGGGTCAGAAACACAATTGGACATATTCCCCAATGGAGATACTGGACAGTGTCAGAAACACAATTGGACGTAAACCCCAATGGAGATACTGGACTGGGTCAGAAACACAATTGGACATATTCCCATGTGGAGATACTGGACAGGGTCAGAAACACAATTGGACATATTCCCCAATGGAGATATTGAACAGGGTCAGAAACACAATTGGACATAAACCCCAATGGAGATACTGGACTGGGTCAGAAACACAATTGGACATATTCCCCAATGGAGATACTGGACAGGGTCAGAAACACAATTGGACATATTCCCCAATGGTGATATTGGACAGGGTCAGAAACACAATTGGACACATTCCCCAATGGAGATACTGGACAGGGTCAGAAACACAATTGGACATATTCCCCAATGGAGAGATTGAACAGGGTCAGAAACACAATTGGACATACACCCCAATGGAGATATTGGACAGGGTCAGAAACACAATTGGACATATTCCCCAATGGAGAAACTGGACAGGGTCAGAAACACAATTGGATATATTCCCCAACGGAGATATTGAACAGTGTCAGAAACACAATTGGACATATGCCCCAATGGAGATATTGAACAGGGTCAGAAACACAATTGGACATATTCCCCAATGAATATACTAGACAGGGTCAGAAACACAATTGGACATATTCCCAAATGGAGATACTGGACAGGGTAAGAAACACAATTGGACATATTCCCCAATGGAGATATTGAATAGGGTCAGAAACACAATTGGACATATTCCCCAATGGAGATACTGGACAGGGTCAGAAACCCAATTGGATATAGTCCCCAATGGAGATGCTGGACAGGGTCAGAAACACAATTGGATATTTTCAGCAATAGAGATATTGAACAGGGTCAGAAACACAATTGGACATATTCCCCAATGGAGATATTGAACAGGGTCAGAAACACAATTGGACATATTCCCCAATGAATATACTGGACAGGGTCAGTAAACACAATTGGACATATTCCCCAATGGAGATACTGGACAGGGTCAGAAACACAATTGGACATATTCCCCAATGGAGATATTGAACAGGGTCAGAAACACAATTAGACATATTCCACCAATGGAGATACTGGACAGGGTCAGAAACCCAATTGGATATAGTCCCCAATGGAGATGCTGGACAGGGTCAGAAACACAATTGGATATTTTCAGCAATGGAGATATTGAACAGGGTCAGAAACACAATTGGACATATTCCCCAAGGGAGATATTGAACAGGGTCTGAAACACAATTGGACATATTCCCCAATGGAGATACTGGACATGGTCAGAAACACAATTGGACATATTCCACAATGGAGATATTGAACAGGGTCAGAAACACAATTGGACATATTCCCCAATGGAGATACAGGACAGGGTCAGAAACCCAATTGGATATAGTCCCCAATGGAGATGCTGGACAGGGTCAGAAACACAATTGGACATAAACCCCAATGGAGATATTGGACAGGGTCAGAAACACAAATGGACATATTCCCCAATGGAGATATTGGACAGGGTCAGAAACACAATTGGACATAAATCCCAATGGAGATACTGGACAGGGTCAGAAACACAATTGGACAGATTTCCCAATGGAGAGATTGGACAGGGTCAGAAACACAATTGGACATAAACCCCAATGGAGATATTGGACAGGGTCAGATACACAATTGGACATAAACTCCTTTGGAGATATTCGACAGGGTCAGAAACACAATGTGACATATTCCCCAATGGAGATACTGGACAGGGTCAGAAACACAATTGGATATAGTCCCCAATGGAGATGCTGGACAGGGTCAGAAACACAATTGGATATTTTCAGCAATAGAGATATTGAACAGGGTCAGAAACACAATTGGACATATTCCCCAATGGAGATATTGACCAGGGTCAGAAACACAATTGGACATATTCCCCAATGAATATACTGGACAGGGTCAGTAAACACAATTGGACATATTCCCCAATGGAGATACTGGACAGGGTCAGAAACACAATTGGACATATTCCCCAATGGAGATATTGAACAGGGTCAGAAACACAATTAGACATATTCCCCAATGGAGATACTGGACAGGGTCAGAAACCCAATTGGATATAGTCCCCAATGGAGATGCTGGACAGGGTCAGAAACACAATTGGATATTTTCAGCAATGGAGATATTGAACAGGGTCAGAAACACAATTGGACATATTCCCCAAGGGAGATATTGAACAGGGTCTGAAACACAATTGGACATATTCCCCAATGGAGATACTGGACAGGGTCAGAAACACAATTGGACATATTCCCCAATGGAGATATTGAACAGGGTCAGAAACACAATTGGACATATTCCCCAATGGAGATACAGGACAGGGTCAGAAACCCAATTGGATATAGTCCCCAATGGAGATGCTGGACAGGGTCAGAAACAGAATTGGACATAAACCCCAATGGAGATATTGGACAGGGTCAGAAACACAAATGGACATATTCCCCAATGGAGATATTGGACAGGGTCAGAAACACAATTGGACATAAATCCCAATGGAGATACTGGACAGGGTCAGAAACACAATTGGACAGATTTCCCAATGGAGAGATTGGACAGGGTCAGAAACACAATTGGACATAAACCCCAATGGAGATATTGGACAGGGTCAGATACACAATTGGACATAAACTCCTTTGGAGATATTCGACAGGGTCAGAAACACAATTGGACATATTCCCCAATGGAGATACTGGACAGGGTCAGAAACACAATTGGATATATTCCCCAAAGGAGATGTTGAACAGGGTCAGAAACACAATTGGATATATTCCCCAATGGAGATATTGGACAGGGCCAGAAACACAATTGGATATATTCTCCAATGGAGAAATTTTCCGGGGCCGGAAACACAATTGGGCATATTCCCCAATGGAGATATTGAACAGGGTCAGAAACAGAATAGGACATGCACCCCAATGGAGAGATTGGACAGGGTCAGAAACACAATTGTACATACACCACAATGGAGATACTGGACAGGGTCAGAAACACAAATGGACATATTCCCCAATGGAGATATTGAACAGGGTCAGAAATACAATTGGACATAAACCCCAATGGAGATATTGGACAGCGTCAGAAACACAATTGGACATATTCCCCAATGGAGAGACTGGACAGGGTCAGAAACACAATTGGATATATTCCCCAAAGGAGATATTGAACAGGGTCAGAAACACAATTGGATACATTCCCAATGGAGATATTGGACAGGGCCAGGAACACAATTGGATATATTCCTCAATGGAGATATTGGACGGAGCCGGAAACACAATTGGACATATTCCCCTATGGAGATATTGAACAGGGTCAGAAACACAATTGGACATATTCCCCAATGGAGATACTGGACAGGGTCAGAAACACTATTGGACATATTCCCCAATGGAGATACTGGACAGGGTCAGAATCACAATTGGACATATTCCCCAATGGTCATATTGAACAGGGTCAGAAACACAATTGGACGTATTCCCCAATGGTGAAAATGGACGGGGTCAGATACACAATTGGACATATTCCCCAATGGAGATACTGGACAGGGTCAGAAACAGAATTGGACGTAAACCCCAATGGAGATACTGGACTGGGTCAGAAACAAAATTGGACATATTCCCCAGTGGAGATATTGAACAGGGTCAGAAACACAATTGGACATATTCCCCAATGGAGATACTGGACAGGGTCAGAAACACAATTGGACATATTCCCCAATGGAGATACTGGACAGGGTCAGAATCACAATTGGACATATTCCCCAAAAGTCATATTGGACAGGGTCAGAAACACAATTGGACGTATTCCCCAATGGTGATAATGGACGGGGTCAGATACACAATTGGACATATTCCCCAATGGAGATACTGGACAGGGTCAGAAACACAATTGGACGTAAACCCCAATGGAGATACTGGACTGGGTCAGAAACACAATTGGACATATTCCCCAGTGGAGATACTGGACAGGGTCAGAAACACAATTGGACATATTCCCCAATGGAGATATTGAACAGGGTCAGAAACACAATTGGACATAAACCCCAATGGAGATACTGGACTGGGTCAGAAACACAATTGGACATATTCCCCAATGGAGATACTGGACAGGGTCAGAAACACAATTGGACATATTCCACAATGGTGATATTGGACAGGGTCAGAAATACAATTGGACACATTCCCCAATGGAGAAACTGGACAGGGTCAGAAACACAATTGGACATATTCCCCAATTGAGATAAGGGACAGGGTCAGAAACACAAATGGACGTATTCCCCAATGCTGATACTGGACGGGGACAGAAACACAATTGGACATATTCCCCAATGGAGATATTGAACAGGGTCAGAAAT
The DNA here is from genome assembly GCF_036365525.1 of Heterodontus francisci. Taxonomy (NCBI): domain Eukaryota; kingdom Metazoa; phylum Chordata; class Chondrichthyes; order Heterodontiformes; family Heterodontidae; genus Heterodontus; species Heterodontus francisci. The sequence goes on along the minus strand of NC_090378.1, from coordinate 3,867,359 downwards.
TCAATTGGAGAAAAACCCCAATGGAGATATTGGACAGGGTCAGAAACACAATTGGACATATTCCCCAATGGAGATACTGAACAGGGTCAGAAACACAATTGGATATATTCCCCAATGGAGATATTGAACAGGGTCAGAAACACAATTGGATAAATTCCCCAATGTAGATATTGGACAGGGTCAGAAACACAATTGGATAAATTCCCCAATGTAGATATTGGACAGGGTCAGAAACACAATTGGACATATTCCCCAATGGAGATATTGGACAGGGTCAGAAACCCAATTGGTTATATATTCCCCAATGGAGATACTGGACAGGGTCAGAAACACAATTGGACATAAACCCCAATGGAGATATTGGACAGGGTCAGAAACAGAAATGGACAAAAACCCAAATGGAGATATTGGACAGGGTCAGAAACACAATTGGACATATTCCCCAATGGAGATATTGGACAGGGTCAGAAACACAATTGGACATAAACCCCAATGGAGATATTGGACAGGGTCAGAAACACAATTGGACATATTCCCCAATGGAGATACTGGACAGGGTCAGAAACACAATTGGACATAAATCCCAATGGAGATACTGGACAGGGTCAGAAACACAATTGGACATATTCCCCAATGGAGATACTGGACAGGGTCAGAATCACAATTGGACATATTCCCCAATGGTCATATTGGACAGGGTCAGAAACACAATTGGACGTATTCCCCAATGGCGATAATGGACGGGGTCAGATACACAATTGGACATAAACCCCAATGGAGATATTGGACAGGGTCAGAAACACAATTGGACATATTCCCCAATGGAGATACTGGACAGGGCCAGAAACACAAATGGACGTATTCCCCAATGCTGATACTGGACGGGGTCAGAAACACAATTGGACATATTCCCCAATGGAGATATTGAACAGGGTCAGAAATTCAATTGGAGAAAAACCCCAATGGAGATATTGGACAGGGTCAGAAACACAATTGGACATATTCCCCAATGGAGATACTGGACAGGGTCAGAAACACAATTGGATATATTCCCCAATGGAGATATTGAACAGGGTCAGAAACACAATTGGAGATATTCCCCAATGGAGATACTGGACAGGGTCAGAAACCCAATTGGATATATTCCCCAAAGGAGATATTGGACAGGGTCAGAAACACAATTGGACATAAACCCCAATGGAGAAATTGGACAGGGTCAGAAACACAATTGGACATATTCCCCAATGGAGATACTGGACAGGGTCAGAAACACAATTGGACATAAATCCCAATGGAGATATTGGACAGGGTCAGAAACACAATTGGACATAAACCCCTTTGGAGATATTGGACAGGGTCAGAAACACAATTGGACATAAACCCCTTTGCAGATATTGGACAGGGTCAGAAAACCAATTGGATATATTCCCCACTGGAGATACAGGACAGGGTCAGAAACATAAATGGATATATTCCCCAATGGAGATATTGGACAGGGTCAGAATCACAATTGGACATATTCCCCAATGGTCATATTGGACAGGGTCAGAAACACAATTGGACGTATTCCCCAATGGTGATACTGGACGGGGTCAGAAACACAATTGGACATATTCCCCAATGGAGATACTGGACAGGGTCAGAAACACAATTGGACGTAAACCCCAATGGAGATACTGGACTGGGTCAGAAACACAATTGGACATATTCCGCAGTGGAGATACTGGACAGGGTCACAAACACAATTGGACATATTCCCCAATGGAGATATTGAACAGGGTCAGAAACACAATTGGACATAAACCCCAATGGAGATACTGGACTGGGTCAGAAACACAATTGGACATTTGCCCCAATGGAGATACTGGACAGGGTCAGAAACACAATTGGACATATTCCCCAATTGTGATATTGGACAGGGTCAGAAACACAATTGGACACATTCCCCAATGCAGATACTGGACAGGGTCAGAAACACAATTGGACATATTCCCCAATGGAGATACTGACAGGGTCAGGAACACAATTGGACATAAACCCCAATGGAGATATTGGACGGGGCCAGAAACACAATTGGACATATTCCCCAGTGGAGATACTGGACAAGGTCAGAAACACAAATGGTTATATTCCCCAATGGAGATATTGGACGGGGCCAGAAACACAATTGGACATACTCCCCAATGGATATACTGGGCAGGGTCAGAAACACAATTGGACATATTCCCCAGTGGTGATATTGGACAGGGTCAGAAACACAATTGGACATAACCCCCAATGGAGATACTGGACAGGGTCAGAAACACATTTGGATATCTTCCCCAATGGAGATAGTGGACAGGGTCAGAAACACAATTGGACATATTCCCCAATGGAGATATTGAACAGGGTCAGAAACACACTTGGACATATTCCCCAATGGAGATATTGGACAGGGTCAGAAACACAATTGGACATATTCCCCACTGGAGAGATTGAACAGGGTCAGAAACACACTTGGACATATTCCCCAATGGAGATATTGGACAGGGTCAGAAACACATTTGGACATAAACCCCAATGGAGATATTGGACAGGGTCAGAAACACAATTGGACATATTCCCCAATGGAGATACTGGACAGGGTCAGAAACACAATTGGACATAAACCCCAATGGAGAAATTGGACAGGGTCAGAAGCACAATTTGACATATTCCCCAATGGAGATACTGGACAGGGTCAGAAATTCAATTGGAGAAAAACCCAAATGGAGATATTGGACAGGGTCAGAAACACAATTGGACATACTCCCCAATGGAGATACTGGACACGGTCAGAAACACAATTGGATATATTCCCCAATGGAGATATTGAACAGGGTCAGAAACACAATTGGATAAATTCCCCAATGTAGATACTGGACAGGGTCAGAAACACAATTGGATAAATTCCCCAATGGTGATATTGGACAGGGTCAGAAACACAATTGGACATATTCCCCAATGGAGATACTGGACAGGGTCAGAAACCCAATTGGATATATTCCCCAATGGAGATACTGGACAGGATAAGAAACACAATTGGACATAAACCCCAATGGAGATATTGGACAGGGTCAGAAACAGAAATGGACATAAACCCCAATGGAGATATTGGACAGGGTCAGAAACACAATTGGACATATTCCCCAATGGAGATATTGGACAGGGTCAGAAACACACTTGGACATAAACCCCAATGGAGATATTGGACAGGGTCAGAAACACAATTGGACATATTCCCCAATGGAGATATTGGACAGGGTCAGAAACACAATTGGACATAAATCCCAATGGAGATATTGGACAGGGTCAGAAACCCAATTGGATATATTCCCCACTGGAGATACAGGACAGGGTCAGAAACATAAATGGATATATTCCCCAATGGAGATATTGGACAGTGTCAGAAACACAATTGGACATATTCCCCAATGGAGAGACTGGACAGGGTCAGAAACACAATTGGATATATTCCCCAAAGGAGATATTGAACAGGGTCAGAAACACAATTGGATACATTCCCCAATGGAGATGTTGGACAGGGCCAGGAACACAATTGGATATATTCCTCAATGGAGATATTGGACGGAGCCGGAAACACAATTGGACATATTCCCCAATGGAGATATTGGACAGGGTCAGAAACAGAATAGGACATAAACACCAATGGAGATACTGGACAGGGTCAGAAACACAGTTGGACATATTCCCCAATGGAGATACTGGACAGGGTCAGAATCACAATTGGACATATTCCCCAATGGTCATATTGGACAGGGTCAGAAACACAATTGGACGTATTCCCCAATGGTGATACTGGACGGGGTCAGAAACACAATTGGACATATTCCCCAATGGAGATACTGGACAGGGTCAGAAACACAATTGGACGTAAACCCCAATGGAGATACTGGACTGGGTCAGAAACACAATTGGACATATTCCGCAGTGGAGATACTGGACATGGTCACAAACACAATTGGACATATTCCCCAATGGAGATATTGAACAGGGTCAGAAACACAATTGGACATAAACCCCAATGGAGATACTGGACTGGGTCAGAAACACAATTGGACATATGCCCCAATGGAGATACTGGACAGGGTCAGAAACACAATTGGACATATTCCCCAATTGTGATATTGGACAGGGTCAGAAACACAATTGGACACATTCCCCAATGCAGATACTGGACAGGGTCAGAAACACAATTGGACATATTCCCCAATGGAGATACTGACAGGGTCAGGAACACAATTGGACATAAACCCCAATGGAGATATTGGACGGGGCCAGAAACACAATTGGACATATTCTCCAATGGAGATACTGGACAAGGTCAGAAACACAATTGGTTATATTCCCCAATGGAGATATTGGACGGGGCCAGAAACACAATTGGACATATTCCCCAATGGATATATTGGACAGGGTCAGAAACACAATTGGACGTAACCCCCAATGGAGATACTGGGCAGGGTCAGAAACACATTTGGATATCTTCCCCAATGGAGATAGTGGACAGGGTCAGAAACACACTTGGACATATTCCCCAATGGAGATATTGGACAGGGTCAGAAACACATTTGGACATAAACCCCAATGGAGATATTGGACAGGGTCAGAAACACAATTGGACATATTCCCCAATGGAGATACTGGACAGGGTCAGAAACACAATTGGACATAAACCCCAATGGAGAAATTGGACAGGGTCAGAAGCACAATTGGACACATTCCCCAATGGAGAAATTGGACAGGGTCAGAAGCACAATTGGACATATTCCCCAATGGAGATACTGGACAGGGTCAGAAACACAATTGGACATATTCCCCAATGGAGATACTGGACAGGGTCAGAAACACAAATGGATATATGCCCCAATGGAGATACTGGACAGTGTCAGAAACACAATTGGATATATTCCCCAATGTTGATTTTGGACAGGGTCAGAAACACAATTGGACATAAACCCCAATGGAGATATTGGACAGGGTCAGAAACACAATTGGACATATTCCCCAATGGAGATACTGGACAGGGTCAGAAACACAATTGGACATATTCCCCAATGGAGATATTGAACAGGGTCAGAAACACAATTGGACATATTCCCCAATGGAGATACAGGACAGGGTCAGAAACCCAATTGGATATAGTCCACAATGGAGATGCTGGACAGGGTCAGAATCACAATTGGACATAAACCCCAATGGAGATATTGGACAGGGTCAGAAACACAAATGGACATATTCCCCAATGGAGATATTGGACAGGGTCAGAAACACAATTGGACATAAATCCCAATGGAGATACTGGACAGCGTCAGAAACACAATTGGACAGATTTCCCAATGGAGAGATTGGACAGGGTCAGAAACACAATTGGACATAAACCCCAATGGAGATACTGGACAGGGTCAGAAACACAATTGAACATAAACCCCAATGGAGATATTGGACAGGGTCAGATACACAATTGGACATAAACTCCTTTGGAGATATTCGACAGGGTCAGAAACACAATTGGACATATTCCCCAATGGAGATACTGGACAGGGTCAGAAACACAATTGGATATATTCCCCAAAGGAGATGTTGAACAGGGTCAGAAACACAATTGGATATATTCCCCAATGGAGATATTGGACAGGGCCAGAAACACAATTGGATATATTCCGAAAAGGAGAAATTTTCCGGGGCCGGAAACACAATTGGGCATATTCCCCAATGGAGATATTGAACAGGGTCAGAAACAGAATAGGACATGCACCCCAATGGAGAGATTGGACAGGGTCAGAAACACAATTGTACATACACCACAATGGAGATACTGGACAGGGTCAGAAACACAAATGGACATATTCCCCAATGGAGATATTGAACAGGGTCAGAAATACAATTGGACATAAACCCCAATGGAGATATTGGACAGGGTCAGAAACACAATTGGACATATTCCCCAATGGAGATACTGGACAGGGTCAGAAACACAATTGGATATATTCCCCAATGGAGATATTGAACATGGTCAGAAACACAATTGGATAAATTCCCAAATGTAGATATTGGACTGGGTCAGAAACACAATTGGACATATTCCCCAATGGAGATACTGGACAGGGACAGAAACCCAACTGGATATATTCCCCAATAGAGATATTGGACAGGGTCAGAAACACAATTGGACATATTCCCCAATGGAGATATTGGACAGGGTCAGAAACACATTTGGACATAAACCCCAATGGAGATATTGGACAGGGTCAGAAACACAATTGGACATAAATCCCAATGGAGATATTGGACAGGGTCAGAAACACAATTGGACATATTCCCCAATGGAGATATTGGACAGGGTCAGAAACACATTTGGACATAAACCCCAATGGAGATATTGGACAGGGTCAGAAACACAATTGGACATATTCACCCATGGAGATATTGGACAGGGTCAGAAACACATTTGGACATAAACCCCAATGGAGATATTGGACAGGGTCAGAAACACAATTGGACATAAATCCCAATGGAGATATTGGACAGGGTCAGAAACACAATTGGACATAAACCCCAATGGAGATATTGGACAGGGTCAGAAACACATTTGGACATATTCCCCCTCCCCCACCCCCCCCCTCCCCCCCCACCCCCGAGATACAGGACAGGGTCAGAAACATAAATGGATATATTCCCCAATGGAGATATTGGACAGGGTCAGAAACACAATTGGACATATTCCCCAATGGAGAGACTGGACAGTGTCAGAAACACAATTGGATATATTCCCCAAAGAAGATATTGAACAGGGTCAGAAACACAATTGGATACATTCCCAATGGAGATATTGGACAGGGCCAGGAACACAATTGGATATATTCCTCAATGGAGATATTGGACGGAGCCGGAAACACAATTGGACATATTCCCCTATGGAGATATTGAACAGGGTCAGAAACACAATTGGACATATTCCCCAATGGAGATAATGGACAGGGTCAGAAACACAATTGGACATATTCCCCAATGGAGATACTGGACAGGGTCAGAATCACAATTGGACATATTCCCCAATGGTCATATTGGACAGGGTCAGAAACACAATTGGACGTATTCCCCAATGGTGATAATGGACGGGGTCAGATACACAATTGGACATGTTCCCCAATGGAGATACTGGACAGGGTCAGAAACACAATTGGACGTAAACCCCAATGGAGATACTGGACTGGGTCAGAAACACAATTGGACATATTCCCCAGTGGAGATATTGAACAGGGTCAGAAACACAATTGGACATATTCCCCAATGGAGATACTGGACAGGGTCAGAAACACAATTGGACATATTCCCCAATGGAGATACTGGACAGGGTCAGAATCACAATTGGACATATTCCCCAATGGTCATATTGGACAGGGTCAGAAACACAATTGGACGTATTCCCCAATGGTGATAATGGACGGGGTCAGATACACAATTGGACATATTCCCCAATGGAGATACTGGACAGGGTCAGAAACACAATTGGATGTAAACCCCAATGGAGATACTGGACTGGGTCAGAAACACAATTGGACATATTCCCCAGTGGAGATACTGGACAGGGTCAGAAACACAATTGGACATATTCCCCAATGGAGATATTGAACAGGGTCAGAAACACAATTGGACATAAACCCCAATGGAGATACTGGACTGGGTCAGAAACACAATTGGACATATTCCCCAATGGAGATACTGGACAGGGTCAGAAACACAATTGGACATATTCCACAATGGTGATATTGGACAGGGTCAGAAATACAATTGGACACATTCCCCAATGGAGAAACTGGACAGGGTCAGAAACACAATTGGACATATTCCCCAATTGAGATACTGGACAGGGTCAGAAACACAAATGGACGTATTCCCCAATGCTGATACTGGACGGGGTCAGAAACACAATTGGACATATTCCCCAATGGAGATATTGAACAGGGTCAGAAATTCAATTGGAGAAAAACCCCAATGGAGATATTGGACAGGGTCAGAAACACAATTGGACATATTCCCCAATGGAGATACTGAACAGGGTCAGAAACACAATTGGATATATTCCCCAATGGAGATATTGAACAGGGTCAGAAACACAATTGGATAAATTCCCCAATGTAGATACTGGACAGGGTCAGAAACACAATTGGATAAATTCCCCAATGTAGATATTGGACAGGGTCAGAAACACAATTGGACATATTCCCCAATGGAGATATTGGACAGGGTCAGAAACCCAATTGGATATATTCCCCAATGGAGATACTGGACAGGGTCAGAAACACAATTGGACATAAACCCCAATGGAGATATTGGACAGGGTCAGAAACAGAAATGGACAAAAACCCAAATGGAGATATTGGACAGGGTCAGAAACACAAATGGACATATTCCCCAATGGAGATATTGGACAGGGTCAGAAACACAATTGGATATATTCCTCAAAGGAGATATTGAACAGGGTCAGAAACACAATTGGATACATTCCCAATGAAGATATTGGACAGGGCCAGGAACACAATTGGATATATTCCTCAATGGAGATATTGGACGGAGCCGGAAACACAATTGGACATATTCCCCTATGGAGATATTGAACAGGGTCAGAAACACAATTGGACATATTCCCCAATGGAGATACTGGACAGGGTCAGAAACACAATTGGACATATTCCCCAATGGAGATACTGGACAGGGTCAGAATCACAATTGGACATATACCCAATGGTCATATTGGACAGGGTCAGAAACACAATTGGACGTATTCCCCAATGGTGATAATGGACGGGGTCAGATACACAATTGGACATATTCCCCAATGGAGATACTGGACAGGGTCAGAAACACAATTGGACGCAAACCCCAATGGAGATACTGGACTGGGTCAGAAACACAATTGGACATATTCCCCAGTGGAGATACTGGACAGGGTCAGAAACACAATTGGACATATTCCCCAATGGAGATATTGAACAGGGTCAGAAACACAATTGGACATAAACCCCAATGGAGATACTGGACTGGGTCAGAAACACAATTGGACATATTCCCCAATGGAGATACTGGACAGGGTCAGAAACACAATTGGACATATTCCACAATGGTGATATTGGACAGGGTCAGAAACACAATTGGACACATTCCCCAATGGAGAAACTGGACAGGGTCAGAAACACAATTGGACATATTCCCCAATGGAGATACTGGACAGGGCCAGAAACACAAATGGACATATTCCCCAATGCTGAAAATGGACGGGGTCAGAAACACAATTGGACATATTCCCCAATGGAGATATTGAACAGGGTCAGAAATTCAATTGGAGAAAAACCCCAATGGAGATATTGGACAGAGTCAGAAACACAATTGGACATATTCCCCAATGGAGATACTGGACAGGGTCAGAAACACAATTGGATAAATTCCCCAATGCAGATATTGGACAGGGTCAGAAAGACAATTGGATAAATTCCCCAATGTAGATATTGGACAGGGTCAGAAACACAATTGAAGATATTCCCCAATGGAGATACTGGACAGGGTCAGAAGCCCAATTGGATATATTCCCCAATGGAGATATTGGACAGGGTCAGAAACACAATTGGACATAAACCCCAATGGAGATATTGGACAGGGTCAGAAACACAATTGGACATATTCCCCAATGGAGATACTGGACAGGGTCAGAAACACAATTGGACATAAATCCCAATGGAGATATTGGACAGGGTCAGAAACACAATTGGACATAAACCCCTTTGGAGATAATGGACAGGGTCAGAAACACAATTGGACATAAACCCCTTTGCAGATATTGGACAGGGTCAGAAACCCAATTGGATATATTCCCCACTGGAGATACAGGACAGGGTCAGAAACATAAATGGATATATTCCCCAATGGAGATATTGGACAGGGTCAGAATCACAATTGGACATATTCCCCAATGGTCATATTGGACAGGGTCAGAAACACAATTGGACGTATTCCCCAATGGTGATACTGGACGGGTTCAGAAACACAATTGGACATATTCCCCAATGGAGATACTGGACAGGGTCAGAAACACAATTGGACGTAAACCCCAATGGAGATACTGGACTGGGTCAGAAACACAATTGGACATATTCCGCAGTGGAGATACTGGACAGGGTCACAAACACAATTGGACATATTCCCCAATGGAGATATTGAACAGGGTCAGAAACACAATTGGACATAAACCCCAATGGAGATACTGGACTGGGTCAGAAACACAATTGGACATATGCCCCAATGGAGATACTGGACAGGGTCAGAAACACAATTGGACATATTCCCCAATTGTGATATTGGACAGGGTCAGAAACACAATTGGACACATTCCCCAATGCAGATACTGGACAGGGTCAGAAACACAATTGGACATATTCCCCAATGGAGATACTGACAGGGTCAGGAACACAATTGGGCATAAACCCCAATGGAGATATTGGACGGGGCCAGAAACACAATTGGACATATTCCCCAATGGAGATACTGGACAAGGTCAGAAACACAAATGGTTATATTCCCCAATGGAGATATTGGACGGGGCCAGAAACACAATTGGACATATTCCCCAATGGATATACTGGGCAGGGTCAGAAACACAATTGGACATATTCCCCAGTGGTGATATTGGACAGGGTCTGAAACACAATTGGACATAACCCCCAATGGAGATACTGGACAGGGTCAGAAACACATTTGGATATCTTCCCCAATGGAGATAGTGGACAGGGTCAGAAACACAATTGGACATATTCCCCAATGGAGATATTGAACAGGGTCAGAAACACACTTGGACATATTCCCCAATGGAGATATTGGACAGGGTCAGAAACACATTTGGACATAAACCCCAATGGAGATATTGGACAGAGTCAGAAACACAATTGGACATATTCCCCAATGGAGATACTGGACAGGGTCAGAAACACACTTGGACATAAACCCCAATGGAGAAATTGGACAGGGTCAGAAGCACAATTGGACATATTCCCCAATGGAGATACTGGACAGGGTCAGAAACACAATTGGACATATTCCCCAATGGAGATACTGGACAGTGTCAGAAACACAATTGGATATATTCCCCAATGTTGATTTTGGACAGGGTCAGAAACACAATTGGACATATTCCCCAATGGAGATATTGGACGCGGACAGAAACACAATTGGACATATTCCCCAATGGAGATATTGGACAGGGTCAGAAACACAATTGGACATATTCCCCAATGGAGATACTGGACAGGGTCAGAAACACAATTGGACATAAATCCCAATGGAGATATTGGACAGGGTCAGAAACACAATTGGACATAAACCCCTTTGGAGATATTGGACAGGGTCAGAAACACAATTGGACATAAACCCCTTTGCAGATATTGGACAGGGTCAGAAACCCAATTGGACATAAACCCCAATGGAGATATTGGACAGGGTCAGAAACACAATTGGACATATTCCCCAATGGAGATACTGGACAGGGTCAGAAACACAATTGGACATAAATCCCAATGGAGATATTGGACAGGGTCAGAAACACAATTGGACATAAACCCCTTTGGAGATATTGGACAGGGTCAGAAACACAATTGGACATAAAGCCCTTTGCAGATATTGGACAGGGTCAGAAACCCAATTGGATATATTCCCCACTGGAGATACAGGACAGGGTCAGAAACATAAATGGATATATTCCCCAATGGAGATATTGGACAGGGTCAGAATCACAATTGGACATATTCCCCAATGGTCATATTGGACAGGGTCAGAAACACAATTGGACGTATTCCCCAATGGTGATACTGGACGGGTTCAGAAACACAATTGGACATATTCCCCAATGGAGATACTGGACAGGGTCAGAAACACAATTGGACGTAAACCCCAATGGAGATACTGGACTGGGTCAGAAACACAATTGGACATATTCCGCAGTGGAGATACTGGACAGGGTCACAAACACAATTGGACATATTCCCCAATGGAGATACTGGACAGGGTCAGAAACACAATTGGACATATTCCACAATGGTGATATTGGACAGGGTCAGAAACACAATTGGACACATTCCCCAATGGAGAAACTGGACAGGGTCAGAAACACAATTGGACATATTCCCCAATGGAGATACTGGACAGGGCCAGAAACACAAATGGACGTATTCCCCAATGCTGAAAATGGACGGGGTCAGAAACACAATTGGACATATTCCCCAATGGAGATATTGAACAGGGTCAGAAATTCAATTGGAGAAAAACCCCAATGGAGATATTGGACAGAGTCAGAAACACAATTGGACATATTCCCCAATGGAGATACTGGACAGGGTCAGAAACACAATTGGATAAATTCCCCAATGCAGATATTGGACAGGGTCAGAAAGACAATTGGATAAATTCCCCAATGTAGATATTGGACAGGGTCAGAAACACAATTGAAGATATTCCCCAATGGAGATACTGGACAGGGTCAGAAGCCCAATTGGATATATTCCCCAATGGAGATATTGGACAGGGTCAGAAACACAATTGGACATAAACCCCAATGGAGATATTGGACAGGGTCAGAAACACAATTGGACATATTCCCCAATGGAGATACTGGACAGGGTCAGAAACACAATTGGACATAAATCCCAATGGAGATATTGGACAGGGTCAGAAACACAATTGGACATAAACCCCTTTGGAGATATTGGACAGGGTCAGAAACACAATTGGACATAAAGCCCTTTGCAGATATTGGACAGGGTCAGAAACCCAATTGGATATATTCCCCACTGGAGATACAGGACAGGGTCAGAAACATAAATGGATATATTCCCCAATGGAGATATTGGACAGGGTCAGAATCACAATTGGACATATTCCCCAATGGTCATATTGGACAGGGTCAGAAACACAATTGGACGTATTCCCCAATGGTGATACTGGACGGGTTCAGAAACACAATTGGACATATTCCCCAATGGAGATACTGGACAGGGTCAGAAACACAATTGGACGTAAACCCCAATGGAGATACTGGACTGGGTCAGAAACACAATTGGACATATTCCGCAGTGGAGATACTGGACAGGGTCACAAACACAATTGGACATATTCCCCAATGGAGATATTGAACAGGGTCAGAAACACAATTGGACATAAACCCCAATGGAGATACTGGACTGGGTCAGAAACACAATTGGACATATGCCCCAATGGAGATACTGGACAGGGTCAGAAACACAATTGGACATATTCCCCAATTGTGATATTGGACAGGGTCAGAAACACAATTGGACACATTCCCCAATGCAGATACTGGACAGGGTCAGAAACACAATTGGACATATTCCCCAATGGAGATACTGACAGGGTCAGGAACACAATTGGGCATAAACCCCAATGGAGATATTGGACGGGGCCAGAAACACAATTGGACATATTCCCCAATGGAGATACTGGACAAGGTCAGAAACACAAATGGTTATATTCCCCAATGGAGATATTGGACGGGGCCAGAAACACAATTGGACATATTCCCCAATGGATATACTGGGCAGGGTCAGAAACACAATTGGACATATTCCCCAGTGGTGATATTGGACAGGGTCTGAAACACAATTGGACATAACCCCCAATGGAGATACTGGACAGGGTCAGAAACACATTTGGATATCTTCCCCAATGGAGATAGTGGACAGGGTCAGAAACACAATTGGACATATTCCCCAATGGAGATATTGAACAGGGTCAGAAACACACTTGGACATATTCCCCAATGGAGATATTGGACAGGGTCAGAAACACAATTGGACATATTCCCCACTGGAGAGATTGAACAGGGTCAGAAACACACTTGGACATATTCCCCAATGGAGATATTGGACAGGGTCAGAAACACATTTGGACATAAACCCCAATGGAGATATTGGACAGAGTCAGAAACACAATTGGACATATTCCCCAATGGAGATACTGGACAGGGTCAGAAACACACTTGGACATAAACCCCAATGGAGAAATTGGACAGGGTCAGAAGCACAATTGGACATATTCCCCAATGGAGATACTGGACAGGGTCAGAAACACAATTGGACATATTCCCCAATGGAGATACTGGACAGTGTCAGAAACACAATTGGATATATTCCCCAATGTTGATTTTGGACAGGGTCAGAAACACAATTGGACATATTCCCCAATGGAGATATTGGACGTGGACAGAAACACAATTGGACATATTCCCCAATGGAAATATTGAACAGGGTCAGAAACACAATTGGCCATAAACCCCAATGGAGATATTGGACAGGGTCAGAAACACAACTGGACATAAACCCCAACGGAAATATTGGACAGGGTCAGAAACACAATTGGACATATTCCCAAATGGAGATATTGAACAGGGTCAGAAACACAATTGGACATAAACCGCAATGGAGATATTGGACAGGGTCAGAAACACAATTGGATATATTCCCCAATCGAGATATTGAACAGGGTCAGATACACAATTGGACATATTCCCCAATGGAGATATTGAACAGGGTCAGAAACGCAATTGGACATATTCCCCAATGGAGATATTGAACAGGGTCAGAAACACAATTGGATATATTCACCAATGGAGATATTGAGCAGGGTCAGAAACACAATTGGACATATTCCCCAATGGAGATACTGGACAGGGTCAGAAACACAATTGGATATATTCCCCAATGAAGATATTGAACAGGGTCAGAAACACAATTGGACATAAACCCCAATGGAGATACTGGACTGGGTCAGAAACACAATTGGCCATATTCCCCAATGGAGATACTGGACAGGGTCAGAAACACAATTGGACACATTCCCGAATGGAGATACTGGACAGGGTCAGAAACACAATTGGACATATTCCCCAATGGAGAGATTGGACAGGGTCAGAAACACAATTGGACATACACCCCAATGGAGATACTGGACAGGGTCAGAAACACAAATGGACGTATTCCCCAATGGTGATACTGGACGGGGTCAGAAACACAATTGGACATATTCCCCAATGGAGATATTGAACAGGGTCAGAAATTCAATTGGAGAAAAACCCCAATGGAGATATTGGACAGGGTCAGAAACACAATTGGACATATTCCCCAATGGAGATACTGGACACGGTCAGAAACACAATTGGATATATTCCCCAATGGAGATATTGAACAGGGTCAGAAACACAATTGGATAAATTCCCCAATGTAGATACTGGACAGGGTCAGAAACACAATTGGATAAATTCCCCAATGGTGATATTGGACAGGGTCAGAAACACAATTGGACATATTCCCCAATGGAGATACTGGACAGGGTCAGAAACCCAATTGGATATATTCCCCAATGGAGATACTGGACAGGATCAGAAACACAATTGGACATAAACCCCAATGGAGATATTGGACAGGGTCAGAAACACAATTGGACATATTCCCCAATGGAGATATTGGACAGGGTCAGAAACAGAATAGGACATAAACACCAATGGAGATACTGGACAGGGTCAGAAACACAGTTGGACATATTCCCCAATGGAGATACTGGACAGGGTCAGAATCACAATTGGACATATTCCCCAATGGTCATATTGGACAGGGTCAGAAACACAATTGGACATATTCCCCAATGGTGATACTGGACGGGGTCAGAAACACAATTGGACATATTCCCCAATGGAGATATTGGACAGGGTCAGAAACACACTTGGACATAAACCCCAATGGAGATATTGGACAGGTTCAGAAACACAATTGGACATATTCCCCAATGGAGATATTGGACAGGGTCAGAAACACAATTGGACATAAATCCCAATGGAGATATTGGACAGGGTCAGAAACCCAATTGGATATATTCCCCACTGGAGATACAGGACAGGGTCAGAAACATAAATGGATATATTCCCCAATGGAGATATTGGACAGGGTCAGAAACACAATTGGACATATTCCCCAATGGAGAGACTGGACAGGGTCAGAAACACAATTGGATATATTCCCCAAAGGAGATATTGAACAGGGTCAGAAACACAATTGGATACATTCCCCAATGGAGATGTTGGACAGGGCCAGGAACACAATTGGATATATTCCTCAATGGAGATATTGGACGGAGCCGGAAACACAATTGGACATATTCCCCAATGGAGACATTGGACAGGGTCAGAAACAGAATAGGACATAAACACCAATGGAGATACTGGACAGGGTCAGAAACACAGTTGGACATATTCCCCAATGGAGATACTGGACAGGGTCAGAATCACAATTGGACATATTCCCCAATGGTCATATTGGACAGGGTCAGAAACACAATTGGACATATTCCCCAATGGTGATACTGGACGGGGTCAGAAACACAATTGGACATATTCCCCAATGGAGATATTGGACAGGGTCAGAAACACAATTGGACGTAAACCCCAATGGAGATACTGGACTGGGTCAGAAACACAATTGGACATATTCCGCAGTGGAGATACTGGACAGCGTCACAAACACAATTGGACATATTCCCCAATGGAGATATTGAACAGAGTCAGAAACACAATTGGACATAAACCCCAATGGAGATACTGGACTGGGTCAGAAACACAATTGGACATATGCCCCAATGGAGATACTGGACAGGGTCAGAAACACAATTGGACATATTCCCCAATTGTGATATTGGACAGGGTCAGAAACACAATTGGACACATTCCCCAATGCAGATACTGGACAGGGTCAGAAACACAATTGGACATATTCCCCAATGGAGATACTGACAGGGTCAGGAACACAATTGGGCATAAACCCCAATGGAGATATTGGACGGGGCCAGAAACACAATTGGACATATTCCCCAATGGAGATACTGGACAAGGTCAGAAACACAAATGGTTATATTCCCCAATGGAGATATTGGACGGGGCCAGAAACACAATTGGACATATTCCCCAATGGATATACTGGGCAGGGTCAGAAACACAATTGGACATATTCCCCAGTGGTGATATTGGACAGGGTCAGAAACACAATTGGACATAACCCCCAATGGAGATACTGGACAGGGTCAGAAACACATTTGGATATCTTCCCCAATGGAGATAGTGGACAGGGTCAGAAACACAATTGGACATATTCCCCAATGGAGATATTGAACAGGGTCAGAAACACACTTGGACATATTCCCCAATGGAGATATTGGACAGGGTCAGAAACACAATTGGACATATTCCCCACTGGAGAGATTGAACAGGGTCAGAAACACACTTGGACATATTCCCCAATGGAGATATTGGACAGGGTCAGAAACACATTTGGACATAAACCCCAATGGAGATATTGGACAGAGTCAGAAACACAATTGGACATATTCCCCAATGGAGATACTGGAAAGGGTCAGAAACACAATTGGACATAAACCCCAATGGAGAAATTGGACAGGGTCAGAAGCACAATTGGACATATTCCCCAATGGAGATACTGGACAGGGTCAGAAACACAATTGGACATATTCCCCAATGGAGATACTGGACAGTGTCAGAAACACAATTGGATATATTCCCCAATGTTGATTTTGGACAGGGTCAGAAACACAATTGGACATATTCCCCAATGGAGATATTGGACGCGGACAGAAACACAATTGGACATATTCCCCAATGGAAATATTGAACAGGGTCAGAAACACAATTGGCCATAAACCCCAATGGAGATATTGGACAGGGTCAGAAACACAACTGGACATAAACCCCAACGGAAATATTGGACAGGGTCAGAAACACAATTGGACATATTCCCAAATGGAGATATTGAACAGGGTCAGAAACACAATTGGCCATAAACCGCAATGGAGATATTGGCCAGGGTCAGAAACACAATTGGATATATTCCCCAATGGAGATATTGAACAGGGTCAGATACACAATTGGACATATACCCCAATGGAGATACTGGACAGGGTCAGAAACACAATTGGATATATTCCCCAATGAAGAAATTGAACAGGGTCAGAAACACAATTGGACATAAACCCCAATGGAGATACTGGACTGGGTCAGAAACACAATTGGACATATTCCCCAATGGAGATACTGGACAGGGTCAGAAACACAATTGGACACATTCCCGAATGGAGATACTGGACAGGGTCAGAAACACAATTGGACATATTCCCCAATGGAGAGATTGGACAGGGTCAGAAACACAATTGGACATACACCCCAATGGAGATACTGGACAGGGTCAGAAACACAACTGGACGTATTCCCCAATGGTGATACTGGACGGGGTCAGAAACACAATTGGACATATTCCCCAATGGAGATATTGAACAGGGTCAGAAATTCAATTGGAGAAAAACCCCAATGGAGATATTGGACAGGGTCGGAAACACAATTGGACATATTCCCCAATGGAGATACTGGACACGGTCAGAAATACAATTGGATATATTCCCCAATGGAGATATTGAACAGGGTCAGAAACACAATTGGATAAATTCCCCAATGTAGATACTGGACAGGGTCAGAAACACAATTGGATAAATTCCCCAATGGTGATATTGGACAGGGTCAGAAACACAATTGGACATATTCCCCAATGGAGATACTGGACAGGGTCAGAAACCCAATTGGATATATTCCCCAATGGAGATACTGGACAGGATCAGAAACACAATTGGACATAAACCCCAATGGAGATATTGGACAGGGTCAGAAACAGAAATGGACATAAACCCCAATGGAGATATTGGACAGGGTCAGAAACACAATTGGACATATTCCCCAATGGAGATATTGGACAGGGTCAGAAACACACTTGGACATAAACCCCAATGGAGATACTGGACAGGGTCAGAAACACAATTGGACATATTCCCCAATTGTGATATTGGACAGGGTCAGAAACACAATTGGACACATTCCCCAATGCAGATACTGGACAGGGTCAGAAACACAATTGGACATATTCCCCAATGGAGATACTGACAGGGTCAGGAACACAATTGGGCATAAACCCCAATGGAGATATTGGACGGGGCCAGAAACACAATTGGACATATTCCCCAATGGAGATACTGGACAAGGTCAGAAACACAAATGGTTATATTCCCCAATGGAGATATTGGACGGGGCCAGAAACACAATTGGACATATTCCCCAATGGATATACTGGGCAGGGTCAGAAACACAATTGGACATATTCCCCAGTGGTGATATTGGACAGGGTCAGAAACACAATTGGACATAACCCCCAATGGAGATACTGGACAGGGTCAGAAACACATTTGGATATCTTCCCCAATGGAGATAGTGGACAGGGTCAGAAACACAATTGGACATATTCCCCAATGGAGATATTGAACAGGGTCAGAAACACACTTGGACATATTCCCCAATGGAGATATTGGACAGGGTCAGAAACACAATTGGACATATTCCCCACTGGAGAGATTGAACAGGGTCAGAAACACACTTGGACATATTCCCCAATGGAGATATTGGACAGGGTCAGAAACACATTTGGACATAAACCCCAATGGAGATATTGGACAGAGTCAGAAACACAATTGGACATATTCCCCAATGGAGATACTGGAAAGGGTCAGAAACACAATTGGACATAAACCCCAATGGAGAAATTGGACAGGGTCAGAAGCACAATTGGACATATTCCCCAATGGAGATACTGGACAGGGTCAGAAACACAATTGGACATATTCCCCAATGGAGATACTGGACAGTGTCAGAAACACAATTGGATATATTCCCCAATGTTGATTTTGGACAGGGTCAGAAACACAATTGGACATATTCCCCAATGGAGATATTGGACGCGGACAGAAACACAATTGGACATATTCCCCAATGGAAATATTGAACAGGGTCAGAAACACAATTGGCCATAAACCCCAATGGAGATATTGGACAGGGTCAGAAACACAACTGGACATAAACCCCAACGGAAATATTGGACAGGGTCAGAAACACAATTGGACATATTCCCAAATGGAGATATTGAACAGGGTCAGAAACACAATTGGCCATAAACCGCAATGGAGATATTGGCCAGGGTCAGAAACACAATTGGATATATTCCCCAATGGAGATATTGAACAGGGTCAGATACACAATTGGACATATACCCCAATGGAGATACTGGACAGGGTCAGAAACACAATTGGATATATTCCCCAATGAAGATATTGAACAGGGTCAGAAACACAATTGGACATAAACCCCAATGGAGATACTGGACTGGGTCAGAAACACAATTGGACATATTCCCCAATGGAGATACTGGACAGGGTCAGAAACACAATTGGACACATTCCCGAATGGAGATACTGGACAGGGTCAGAAACACAATTGGACATATTCCCCAATGGAGAGATTGGACAGGGTCAGAAACACAATTGGACATACACCCCAATGGAGATACTGGACAGGGTCAGAAACACAACTGGACGTATTCCCCAATGGTGATACTGGACGGGGTCAGAAACACAATTGGACATATTCCCCAATGGAGATATTGAACAGGGTCAGAAATTCAATTGGAGAAAAACCCCAATGGAGATATTGGACAGGGTCGGAAACACAATTGGACATATTCCCCAATGGAGATACTGGACACGGTCAGAAATACAATTGGATATATTCCCCAATGGAGATATTGAACAGGGTCAGAAACACAATTGGATAAATTCCCCAATGTAGATACTGGACAGGGTCAGAAACACAATTGGATAAATTCCCCAATGGTGATATTGGACAGGGTCAGAAACACAATTGGACATATTCCCCAATGGAGATACTGGACAGGGTCAGAAACCCAATTGGATATATTCCCCAATGGAGATACTGGACAGGATCAGAAACACAATTGGACATAAACCCCAATGGAGATATTGGACAGGGTCAGAAACAGAAATGGACATAAACCCCAATGGAGATATTGGACAGGGTCAGAAACACAATTGGACATATTCCCCAATGGAGATATTGGACAGGGTCAGAAACACACTTGGACATAAACCCCAATGGAGATATTGGACTGGTTCAGAAACACAATTGGACATATTCCCCAATGGAGATATTGGACAGGGTCAGAAACACAATTGGACATAAATCCCAATGGAGATATTGGACAGGGTCAGAAACCCAATTGGATATATTCCCCACTGGAGATACAGGACAGGGTCAGAAACATAAATGGATATATTCCCCAATGGAGATATTGGACAGGGTCAGAAACACAATTGGACATATTCCCCAATGGAGAGACTGGACAGGGTCAGAAACACAATTGGATATATTCCCCAAAGGAGATATTGAACAGGGTCAGAAACACAATTGGATACATTCCCCAATGGAGATGTTGGACAGGGCCAGGAACACAATTGGATATATTCCACAATGGAGATATTGGACGGAGCCGGAAACACAATTGGACATATTCCCCAATGGAGATATTGGACAGGGTCAGAAACAGAATTGGTTATATTCCCCAATGGAGATATTGGACGGGGCCAGAAACACAATTGGACATATTCCCCAATGGATATATTGGACAGGGTCAGAAACACAATTGGACATAACCCCCAATGGAGATACTGTGCAGGGTCAGAAACACATTTGGATATCTTCCCCAATGGAGATAGTGGACAGGGTCAGAAACACACTTGGACATATTCCCCAATGGAGATATTGGACAGGGTCAGAAACACATTTGGACATAAACCCCAATGGAGATATTGGACAGGGTCTGAAACACAATTGGACATATTCCCCAATGGAGATACTGGACAGGGTCAGAAACACAATTGGACATAAACCCCAATGGAGAAATTGGACAGGGTCAGAAGCACAATTGGACATATTCCCCAATGGAGAAATTGGACAGGGTCAGAAGCACAATTGGACATATTCCCCAAAGGAGATACTGGACAGGGTCAGAAACACAATTGGACATATTCCCCAATGGAGATACTGGACAGGGTCAGAAACACAAATGGATATATGCCCCAATGGAGATACTGGACAGTGTCAGAAACACAATTGGATATATTCCCCAATGTTGATTTTGGACAGGGTCAGAAACACAATTGGACATAAACCCCAATGGAGATATTGGACAGGGTCAGAAACACAATTGGACATATTCCCCAATGGAGATACTGGACAGGGTCAGAAACACAATTGGACATAAACCCCAATGGAGAAATTGGACAGGGTCAGAAGCACAATTGGACATATTCCCCAATGGATAAATTGGACAGGGTCAGAAGCACAATTGGACATATTCCCCAATGGAGATACTGGACAGGGTCAGAAACACAATTGGACATATTCCCCAATGGAGATCCAGGACAGGGTCAGAAACACAAATGGATATATGCCCCAATGGAGATACTGGACAGTGTCAGAAACACAATTTGATATATTCCCCAATGTTGATTTTGGACAGGGTCAGAAACACAATTGGACATATTCCCCAATGGAGATATTGGTCGCGGACAGAAACACAAATGGACATATTCCCCAATGGAAATATTGAACAGGGTCAGAAACACAATTGGCCATAAACCCCAATGGAGATATTGGACAGGGTCAGAAACACAATTGTACATAAACCCCAACGGAGATATTGGACAGGGTCTGAAACACAATTGGACATATTCCCCAATGGAGATATTGGACAGGGTCAGAAACACAATTGGACATATTCCCCAATGGAGATATTGGACAGGGTCAGAAACACAATTGGACATATTCCCCAATGGAGATATTTGACAGGGTCAGAAACACAATTGGACATATTCCCCAATGGAGATACTGACAGGGTCAGGAACACAATTGGACATAAACCCCAATGGAGATATTGGACGGGGCCAGAAACACAATTGGACATATTCCCCAATGGAGATACTGGACAAGGTCAGAAACACAATTGGTTATATTCCCCAATGGAGATATTGGACGGGGCCAGAAACACAATTGGACATATTCCCCAATGGATATACTGGGCAGGGTCAGAAACACAATTGGACATATTCCCCATTGGTGATATTGGACAGGGTCAGAAACACAATTGGACATAACCCCCAATGGAGATACTGGACAGGGTCAGAAACATATTTGGATATCTTCCCCAATGGAGATATTGGACAGGGTCAGAAACACAATTGGACATATTCCCCACTGGAGAGATTGAACAGGGTCAGAAACACACTTGGACATATTCCCCAATGGAGATATTGGACAGGGTCAGAAACACATTTGGACATAAACCCCAATGGAGATATTGGACAGGGTCAGAAACACAATTGGACATATTCCCCAATGGAGATACTGGACAGTGTCAGAAACACAATTGGATATATTCCCCAATGTTGATTTTGGACAGGGTCAGAAACACAATTGGACATATTCCCCAATGGAGATATTGGACGCGGACAGAAACACAATTGGACATATTCCATAATGGAAATATTGAACAGGGTCAGAAACACAATTGGCCATAAACCCCAATGGAGATATTGGACAGGGTCAGAAACACAATTGGACATAAACCCCAACGGAGATATTGGACAGGGTCAGAAACACAATTGGACATATTCCCAAATGGTTTTATTGAACAGGGTCAGAAACACAATTGGACATAAACCGCAATGGAGATATTGGACAGGGTCAGAAACACAATTGGATATATTCCCCAATGGAGATATTGAACAGGGTCAGATACACAATTGGACATATTCCCGAATGGAGATATTGAACAGGGTCAGAAACGCAATTGGACATATTCCCCAATGCAGATATTGAACAGGGTCAGAAACACAATTGGATATATTCACCAATGGAGATATTGAGCAGGGTCAGAAACACAATTGGACATATTCCCCAATGGAGATACTGGACAGGGTCAGAAACACAATTGGATATATTCCCCAATGAAGATATTGAACAGGGTCAGAAACACAATTGGACATAAACCCCAATGGAGATACTGGACTGGGTCAGAAACACAATTGGACATATTCCCCAATGGAGATACTGGACAGGGTCAGAAACACAATTGGACATATTCCCCAATGGTGATATTGGACAGGGTCAGAAACACAATTGGACACATTCCCGAATGGAGATACTGGACAGGGTCAGAAACACAATTGGACATATTCCCCAATGGAGAGATTGGACAGGGTCAGAAACACAATTGGACATATTCCCCAATGGAGAGATTGGACAGGGTCAGAAACACAATTGGACATACACCCCAATGGAGATACTGGACAGGGTCAGAAACGCAATTGGACATATTCCCCAATGGAGATATTGAACAGGGTCAGAAACACAATTGGATATATTCACCAATGGAGATATTGAGCAGGGTCAGAAACACAATTGGACATATTCCCCAATGGAGATACTGGACAGGGTCAGAAACACAATTGGATATATTCCCCAATGAAGATATTGAACAGGGTCAGAAACACAATTGGACATAAACCCCAATGGAGATACTGGACTGGGTCAGAAACACAATTGGACATATTCCCCAATGGAGATACTGGACAGGGTCAGAAACACAATTGGACATATTCCCCAATGGTGATATTGGACAGGGTCAGAAACACAATTGGACACATTCCCGAATGGAGATACTGGACAGGGTCAGAAACACAATTGGACATATTCCCCAGTGGAGAGATTGGACAGGGTCAGAAACACAATTGGACATACACCCCAATGGAGATACTGGACAGGGTCAGAAACACAAATGGACGTATTCCCCAATGGTGATACTGGACGGGATCAGAAACACAATTGGACATATTCCCCAATGGAGATACTGGACAGGGTCAGAAATTCAATTGGAGAAAAACCCCAATGGAGATATTGGACAGCGTCAGAAACACAATTGGATATATTCCACAATGTAGATATTGAACAGGGTCAGAAACACAATTGGATAAATTCCCCAATGTAGATATTGGACAGGGTCAGAAACACAATTGGATAAATTCCCCCATGGAGATATTGGACAGGGTCAGAAACACAATTGGACATATTCCCCAATGGAGATACTGGACAGGGTCAGAAACACAATTGGACATAAACCCCAATGGAGAAATTGGACAGGGTCAGAAGCACAATTGGACATATTCCCCAATGGAGAAATTGGACAGGGTCAGAAGCACAATTGGACATATTCCCCAATGGAGATACTGGACAGGGTCAGAAACACAATTGGACATATTCCCCAATGGAGATACTGGACAGGGTCAGAAACACAAATGGATATATGCCCCAATGGAGATACTGGACAGTGTCAGAAACACAATTGGATATATTCCCCAATGTTGATTTTGGACAAGGGTCAGAAACACAATTGGACATAAACCCCAATGGAGATATTGGACAGGGTCAGAAACACAATTGGACATATTCCCCAATGGAGATACTGGACAGGGTCAGAAACACAATTGGACATAAACCCCAATGGAGAAATTGGACAGGGTCAGAAGCACAATTGGACATATTCCCCAATGGATAAATTGGACAGGGTCAGAAGCACAATTGGACATATTCCCCAATGGAGATACTGGACAGGGTCAGAAACACAATTGGACATATTCCCCAATGGAGATCCAGGACAGGGTCAGAAACACAAATGGATATATGCCCCAATGGAGATACTGGACAGTGTCAGAAACACAATTGGATATATTCCCCAATGTTGATTTTGGACAGGGTCAGAAACACAATTGGACATATTCCCCAATGGAGATATTGGACGCGGACAGAAACACAAATGGACATATTCCCCAATGGAAATATTGAACAGGGTCAGAAACACAATTGGCCATAAACCCCAATGGAGATATTGGACAGGGTCAGAAACACAATTGTACATAAACCCCAACGGAGATATTGGACAGGGTCTGAAACACAATTGGACATATTCCCCAATGGAGATATTGGACAGGGTCAGAAACACAATTGGACATATTCCCCAATGGAGATATTGGACAGGGTCAGAAACACAATTGGACATATTCCCCAATGGAGATATTTGACAGGGTCAGAAACACAATTGGACATATTCCCCAATGGAGATACTGACAGGGTCAGGAACACAATTGGACATAAACCCCAATGGAGATATTGGACGGGGCCAGAAACACAATTGGACATATTCCCCAATGGAGATACTGGACAAGGTCAGAAACACAATTGGTTATATTCCCCAATGGAGATATTGGACGGGGCCAGAAACACAATTGGACATATTCCCCAATGGATATACTGGGCAGGGTCAGAAACACAATTGGACATATTCCCCATTGGTGATATTGGACAGGGTCAGAAACACAATTGGACATAACCCCCAATGGAGATACTGGACAGGGTCAGAAACATATTTGGATATCTTCCCCAATGGAGATATTGGACAGGGTCAGAAACACAATTGGACATATTCCCCACTGGAGAGATTGAACAGGGTCAGAAACACACTTGGACATATTCCCCAATGGAGATATTGGACAGGGTCAGAAACACATTTGGACATAAACCCCAATGGAGATATTGGACAGGGTCAGAAACACAATTGGACATATTCCCCAATGGAGATACTGGACAGTGTCAGAAACACAATTGGATATATTCCCCAATGTGGATTTTGGACAGGGTCAGAAACACAATTGGACATATTCCCCAATGGAGATATTGGACGCGGACAGAAACACAATTGGACATATTCCATAATGGAAATATTGAACAGGGTCAGAAACACAATTGGCCATAAACCCCAATGGAGATATTGGACAGGGTCAGAAACACAATTGGACATAAACCCCAACGGAGATATTGGACAGGGTCAGAAACACAATTGGACATATTCCCAAATGGTTTTATTGAACAGGGTCAGAAACACAATTGGACATAAACCGCAATGGAGATATTGGACAGGGTCAGAAACACAATTGGATATATTCCCCAATGGAGATATTGAACAGGGTCAGATACACAATTGGACATATTCCCGAATGGAGATATTGAACAGGGTCAGAAACGCAATTGGACATATTCCCCAATGCAGATATTGAACAGGGTCAGAAACACAATTGGATATATTCACCAATGGAGATATTGAGCAGGGTCAGAAACACAATTGGACATATTCCCCAATGGAGATACTGGACAGGGTCAGAAACACAATTGGATATATTCCCCAATGAAGATATTGAACAGGGTCAGAAACACAATTGGACATAAACCCCAATAGAGATACTGGACTGGGTCAGAAACACAATTGGACATATTCCCCAATGGAGATACTGGACAGGGTCAGAAACACAATTGGACATATTCCCCAATGGTGATATTGGACAGGGTCAGAAACACAATTGGACACATTCCCGAATGGAGATACTGGACAGGGTCAGAAACACAATTGGACATATTCCCCAATGGAGAGATTGGACAGGGTCAGAAACACAATTGGACATATTCCCCAATGGAGATACAGGACAGGGTCAGAAACACAATTGGATATATTCCCCAATGAAGATATTGAACAGGGTCAGAAACACAATTGGACATAAAACCCAATGGAGATACTGGACTGGGTCAGAAACACAATTGGACATATTCCCCAATGGAGATACTGGACAGGGTCAGAAACACAATTGGACATATTCCCCAATGGAGATACTGGACAGGGTCAGAAACACAATTGGATATATTCCCCAATGAAGATATTGAACAGGGTCAGAAACACAATTGGACATAAACCCCAATAGAGATACTGGACTGGGTCAGAAACACAATTGGACATATTCCCCAATGGAGAGATTGGACAGGGTCAGAAACACAATTGGACATACACCCCAATGGAGATACTGGACAGGGTCAGAAACGCAATTGGACATATTCCCCAATGGAGATATTGAACAGGGTCAGAAACACAATTGGATATATTCACCAATGGAGATATTGAGCAGGGTCAGAAACACAATTGGACATATTCCCCAATGGAGATACAGGACAGGGTCAGAAACACAATTGGATATATTCCCCAATGAAGATATTGAACAGGGTCAGAAACACAATTGGACATAAAACCCAATGGAGATACTGGACTGGGTCAGAAACACAATTGGACATATTCCCCAATGGAGATACTGGACAGGGTCAGAAACACAATTGGACATATTCCCCAATGGTGATATTGGACAGGGTCAGAAACACAATTGGACACATTCCCGAATGGAGATACTGGACAGGGTCAGAAACACAATTGGACATATTCCCCAATGGAGAGATTGGACAGGGTCAGAAACACAATTGGACATACACCCCAATGGAGATACTGGACAGGGTCAGAAACACAAATGGACGTATTCCCCAATGGTGATACTGGACGGGGTCAGAAACACAATTGGACATATTCCCCAATGGAGATACTGGACAGGGTCAGAAATTCAATTGGAGAAAAACCCCAATGGAGATATTGGACAGCGTCAGAAACACAATTGGATATATTCCACAATGTAGATATTGAACAGGGTCAGAAACACAATTGGATAAATTCCCCAATGTAGATATTGGACAGGGTCAGAAACACAATTGGATAAATTCCCCAATGGTGATATTGGACAGGGTCAGAAACACAATTGGACATATTCCCCAATGGAGATACTGGACAGGGTCAGAAACCCAATTGGATATATTCCCCAATGGAGATACTGGACAGGATCAGAAACACAATTGGACATAAACCCCAATGGAGAAATTGGACAGGGTCAGAAACACAATTGGACATATTCCCCAATGGAGATACTGGACAGGGTCAGAAACACAATTGGACATATTCCCCAATGGAGATACTGGACAGGCTCAGAAACACAATTGGACATAAACCCCAATGGAGAAATTGGACAGGGTCAGAAGCACAATTGGACATATTCCCCAATGGAGATACTGGACAGGGTCAGAAACACAATTGGACATTTTCCCCAATGGAGATATTGGACTGGGTCAGAAACACAATTGGACATATTCCCCAATGGAGATATTGGACAGGGTCAGAAACACAATTGGACATAAATCCCAATGGAGATATTGGACAGGGTCAGAAACACAATTGGACATAAACCCCTTTGGAGATATTGGACAGGGTCAGAAACCCAATTGGATATATTCCCCACTGGAGATACAGGACAGGGTCAGAAACATAAATGGATATATTCCCCAATGGAGATATTGGACAGGGTCAGAAACACAATTGGACATATTCCCCAATGGAGAGACTGGACAGGGTCAGAAACACAATTGGATATATTCCCCAAAGGAGATATTGAACAGGGTCAGAAACACAATTGGATACATTCCCCAATGGAGATACTGGACAGTGTCAGAAACACAATTGGATATATTCCCCAATGTTGATTTTGGACAGGGTCAGAAACACAATTGGACATATTCCCCAATGGAGATATTGGACGCGGACAGAAACACAATTGGACATATTCCCCAATGGAAATATTGAACAGGGTCAGAAACACAATTGGCCATAAACCCCAATGGAGATATTGGACAGGGTCAGAAACACAATTGGACATAAACACCAACGGAGATATTGGACAGGGTCAGAAACACAATTGGACATATTCCCAAATGGAGATATTGAACAGGGTCAGAAACACAATTGGACATAAACCGCAATGGAGATATTGGACAGGGTCAGAAACACAATTGGATATATTCCCCAATGGAGATATTGAACAGGGTCAGATACACAATTGGACATATTCCCGAATGGAGATAATGAACAGGGTCAGAAACGCAATTGGACATATTCCCCAATGGAGATATTGAACAGGGTCAGAAACACAATTGGATATATTCACCAATGGAGATATTGAGCAGGTTCAGAAACACAATTGGACATATTCCCCAATGGAGATACTGGACAGGGTCAGAAACACAATTGGATATATTCCCCAATGAAGATATTGAACAGGGTCAGAAACACAATTGGACATAAACCCCAATGGAGATACTGGACTGGGTCAGAAACACAATTGGACATATTCCCCAATGGAGATACTGGACAGGGTCAGAAACACAATTGGACATATTCCCCAATGGAGATACTGGACAGGGTCAGAAACACAATTGGACATAAACCCCAATGGAGAAATTGGACAGGGTCAGAAGCACAATTGGACATATTCCCCAATGGAGATACTGGACAGGGTCAGAAACACAATTGGACATATTCCCCAATGGAGATATTGGACAGGGTCAGAAACACAATTGGACATATTCCCCAATGGAGATATTGGACAGGGTCAGAAACACAATTGGACATAAATCCCAATGGAGATATTGGACAGGGTCAGAAACACAATTGGACATAAACCCCTTTGGAGATATTGGACAGGGTCAGAAACCCAATTGGATATATTCCCCAATGGAGATACAGGACAGGGTCAGAAACATAAATGGATATATTCCCCAATGGAGATATTGGACAGGGTCAGAAACACAATTGGACATATTCCCCAATGGAGAGACTGGACAGGGTCAGAAACACAATTGGATATATTCCCCAAAGGAGATATTGAACAGGGTCAGAAACACAATTGGATACATTCCCCAATGGAGATGTTGGACAGGGCCAGGAACACAATTGGATATATTCCTCAATGGAGATATTGGACGGAGCCGGAAACACAAATGGACATATTCCCCAATGGAGATATTGGACAGGGTCAGAAACACAATTGGACATATTCCCCACTGGAGAGATTGAACAGGGTCAGAAACACACTTGGACATATTCCCCAATGGAGATATTGGACAGGGTCAGAAACACATTTGGACATAAACCCCAATGGAGATATTGGACAGGGTCAGAAACACAATTGGACATATTCCCCAATGGAGATACTGGACAGGGTCAGAAACACAATTGGACATAAACCCCAATGGAGAAATTGGACAGGGTCAGAAGCACAATTGGACATATTCCCCAATGGAGATACTGGACAGGGTCAGAAACACAATTGGACATATTCCCCAATGGAGATACTGGACAGTGTCAGAAACACAATTGGATATATTCCCCAATGTTGATTTTGGACAGGGTCAGAAACACAATTGGACATATTCCCCAATGGAGATACTGGACGCGGACAGAAACACAATTGGACATATTCCCCAATGGAAATATTGAACAGGGTCAGAAACACAATTGGCCATAAACCCCAACGGAGATATTGGACAGGGTCAGAAACACAATTGGACATATTCCCAAATGGAGATATTGAACAGGGTCAGAAACACAATTGGACATAAACCGCAATGGAGATATTGGACAGGGTCAGAAACACAATTGGATATATTCCCCAATGTAGATATTGAACAGGGTCAGATACACAATTGGACATATTCCCGAATGGAGATATTGAACAGGGTCAGAAACGCAATTGGACATATTCCCCAATGGAGATATTGAACAGGGTCAGAAACACAATTGGATATATTCACCAATGGAGATATTGAGCAGGGTCAGAAACACAATTGGACATATTCCCCAATGGAGATACTGGACAGGGTCAGAAACACAATTGGATATATTCCCCAATGAAGATATTGAACAGGGTCAGAAACACAATTGGACATAAACCCCAATGGAGATACTGGACTGGGTCAGAAACACAATTGGACATATTCCCCAATGGAGATACTGGACAGGGTCAGAAACACAATTGGACATATTCCCCAATGGTGATATTGGACAGGGTCAGAAACACAATTGGACACAGTCCCGAATGGAGATACTGGACAGGGTCAGAAACACAATTGGACATATTCCCCAATGGAGAGATTGGACAGGGTCAGAAACACAATTGGACATACACCCCAATGGAGATACTGGACAGGGTCAGAAACACAAATGGACGTATTCCCCAATGGTGATACTGGACGGGGTCAGAAACACAATTGGACATATTCCCCAATGGAGATATTGAACAGGGTCAGAAATTCAATTGGAGAAAAACCCCAATGGAGATATTGGACAGGGTCAGAAACACAATTGGACATATTCCCCAATGTAGATATTGGACAGGGTCAGAAACACAATTGGATAAATTCCCCAATGGTGATATTGGACAGGGTCAGAAACACAATTGGACATATTCCCCAATGGAGATACTGGACAGGGTCAGAAACCCAATTGGATATATTCCCCAATGGAGATACTGGACAGGATCAGAAACACAATTGGACATAAACCCCAATGGAGATATTGGACAGGGTCAGAAACAGAAATGGACATAAACCCCAATGGAGATATTGGACAGGGTCAGAAACACAATTGGACATATTCCCCAATGGAGATATTGGACAGGGTCAGAAAGACACTTGGACATAAACCCCAATGGAGATATTGGACAGGGTCAGAAACACAATTGGACATATTCCCCAATGGAGATATTGGACAGGGTCAGAAACACAATTGGACATAAATCCCAATGGAGATATTGGACAGGGTCAGAAACACAATTGGACATAAACCCCTTTGGAGATATTGGACAGGGTCAGAAACCCAATTGGATATATTCCCCACTGGAGATACAGGACAGGGTCAGAAACATAAATGGATATATTCCCCAATGGAGATATTGGACAGGGTCAGAAACTCAATAGGACATATTCCCCAATGGAGAGACTGGACAGGGTCAGAAACACAATTGGATATATTCCCCAAAGGAGATATTGAACAGGGTCAGAAACACAATTGGATACATTCCCCAATGGAGATGTTGGACAGGGCCAGGAACACAATTGGATATATTCCTCAATGGAGATATTGGACGGAGCCGGAAGCACAAATGGACATATTCCCCAATGGAGATATTGGACAGGGTCAGAAACAGAATAGGACATAAACACCAATGGAGATACTGGACAGGGTCAGAAACACAGTTGGACATATTCCCCAATGGAGATACTGGACAGGGTCAGAATCACAATTGGACATATTCCCCAATGGTCATATTGGACAGGGTCAGAAACACAATTGGACGTATTCCCCAATGGTGATACTGGACGGGGTCAGAAACACAATTGGACATATTCCCCAATGGAGATACTGGACAGGGTCAGAAACACAATTGGACGTAAACCCCAATGGAGATACTGGACTGGGTCAGAAACACAATTGGACATATTCCGCAGTGGAGATACTGGACATGGTCACAAACATAATTGGACATATTCCCCAATGGAGATATTGAACAAGGTCAGAAACACAATTGGACATAAACCCCAATGGAGATACTGGACTGGGTCAGAAACACAATTGGACATATGCCCCAATGGAGATACTGGACAGGGTCAGAAACACAATTGGACATATTCCCCAATTGTGATATTGGACAGGGTCAGAAACACAATTGGACACATTCCCCAATGCAGATACTGGACAGGGTCAGAAACACAATTGGACATATTCCCCAATGGAGATACTGACAGGGTCAGGAACACAATTGGACATAAACCCCAATGGAGATATTGGACGGGGCCAGAAACACAATTGGACATATTCTCCAATGGAGATACTGGACAAGGTCAGAAACACAATTGGCCATAAACCCCAATGGAGATATTGGTCAGGGTCAGAAACACAATTGGACATAAACCCCAACGGAGATATTGGACAGGGTCAGAAACACAATTGGACATATTCCCAAATGGAGATATTGAACAGGGCCAGAAACACAATTGGACATAAACCGCAATGGAGATATTGGACAGGTTCAGAAACACAATTGGATATATTCCCCAATGGAGATATTGAACAGGGTCAGATACACAATTGGACATATTCCCGAATGGAGATATTGAACAGGGTCAGAAACGCAATTGGACATATTCCCCAATGGAGATATTGAACAGGGTCAGAAACACAATTGTATATATTCACCAATGGAGATATTGAGCAGGGTCAGAAACACAATTGGACATATTCCCCAATGGAGATACTGGACAGGGTCAGAAACACAATTGGATATATTCGCCAATGAAGATATTGAACAGGGTCAGAAACACAATTGGACATAAACCCCAATGGAGACACTGGACTGGGTCAGAATCACAATTGGACATATTCCCCAATGGAGATACTGGACAGGGTCAGAAACACAATTGGACATATTCCCCAATGGAGATATTGGACAGGGTCAGAAAGACACTTGGACATAAACCCCAATGGAGATATTGGACAGGGTCAGAAACACAATTGGACATATTCCCCAATGGACATATTGGACAGGCTCAGAAACACAATTGGACATAAATCCCAATGGAGATATTGGACAGGGTCAGAAACACAATTGGACATAAACCCCTTTGGAGATATTGGACAGGGTCAGAAACCCAATTGGATATATTCCCCACTGGAGATACAGGACAGGGTCAGAAACATAAATGGATATATTCCCCAATGGAGATATTGGACAGGGTCAGAAACACAATTGGACATATTCCCCAATGGAGAGACTGGACAGGGTCAGAAACACAATTGGATATATTCCCCAAAGGAGATATTGAACAGGGTCAGAAACACAATTGGATACATTCCCCAATGGAGATGTTGGACAGGGCCAGGAACACAATTGGATATATTCCTCAATGGAGATATTGGACAGGGTCAGAAACAGAATAGGACATAAACACCAATGGAGATACTGGACAGGGTCAGAAACACAGTTGGACATATTCCCCAATGGAGATACTGGACAGGGTCAGAATCACAATTGGACATATTCCCCAATGGTCATATTGGACAGGGTCAGAAACACAATTGGACGTATTCCCCAATGGTGATACTGGACGGGGTCAGAAACACAATTGGACATATTCCCCAATGGAGATACTGGACAGGGTCAGAAACACAATTGGACGTAAACCCCAATGGAGATACTGGACTGGGTCAGAAACACAATTGGACATATTCCGCAGTGGAGATACTGGACATGGTCACAAACACAATTGGACATATTCCCCAATGGAGATATTGAACAGGGTCAGAAACACAATTGGACATAAACCCCAATGGAGATACTGGACTGGGTCAGAAACACAATTGGACATATGCCCCAATGGAGATACTGGACAGGGTCAGAAACACAATTGGACATATTCCCCAATTGTGATATTGGACAGGGTCAGAAACACAATTGGACACATTCCCCAATGCAGATACTGGACAGGGTCAGAAACACAATTGGACATATTCCATAAATGGAGATACTGACAGGGTCAGGAACACAATTGGACATAAACCCCAATGGAGATATTGGACGGGGCCAGAAACACAATTGGACATATTCTCCAATGGAGATACTGGACAAGGTCAGAAACACAATTGGTTATATTCCCCAATGGATATATTGGACGGGGCCAGAAACACAATTGGACATATTCCCCAATGGAGATAGTGGACAGGGTCAGAATCACACTTGGACATATTCCCCAATGGAGATATTGGACAGGGTCAGAAACACATTTGGACATAGACCCCAATGGTGATATTGGACAGGGTCAGAAACACAATTGGACATATTCCCCAATGGAGATACTGGACAGGGTCAGAAACACAATTGGACATAAACCCCAATGGAGAAATTGGACAGGGTCAGAAGCACAATTGGACATATTCCCCAATGGAGAAATTGGACAGGGTCAGAAGCACAATTGGACATATTCCCCAATGGAGATATTGGACAGGGTCAGAAACACAATTGGACATATTCCCCAATGGAGATACTGGACAGGGTCAGAAACACAATTGGATATATTCTCCAATGTTGATTTTGGACAGGGTCAGAAACACAATTGGACATAAACCCCAATGGAGATATTGGACAGGGTCAGAAACAGAATTGGACATATTCCCCAATGGAGATACTGGACAGGGTCAGAAACACAATTGAACATAAACCCCAATGGAGAAATTGGACAGGGTCAGAAGCACAATTGGACATATTCCCCAATGGAGAAATTGGACAGGGTCAGAAGCACAATTGGACATATTCCCCAATGGAGATACTGGACAGGGTCAGAAACACAATTGGACATATTCCCCAATGGAGATACAGGACAGGGTCAGAAACACAAATGGATATATGCCCCAATGGAGATACTGGACAGTGTCAGAAACACAATTGGATATATTCCCCAATGTTGATTTTGGACAGGGTCAGAAACACAATTGGACATATTCCCCAATGGAGATATTGGAAGCGCACAGAAACACAAATGGACATATTCCCCAATGGAAATATTGAACAGGGTCAGAAACACAATTGGCCATAAACCCCAATGGAGATATTGGACAGGGTCAGAAACACAATTGGACATAAACCCCAACGGAGATATTGGACAGGGTCAGAAACACAATTGGACATATTCCCAAATGGAGATATTGAACAGGGTCAGAAACACAATTGGACATAAACCGCAATGGAGATATTGGACAGGGTCAGAAACACAATTGGATATATTCCCCAATGGAGATATTGAACAGGGTCAGATACACAATTGGACATATTCCCCAATGGAGATATTGAACAGGGTCAGAAACGCAATTGGACATATTCCCCAATGGAGATATTGAACAGGGTCAGAAAAACAATTGGATATATTCACCAATGGAGATATCGAGCAGGGTCAGAAACACAATTGGACATATTCCCCAATGGAGATACTGGACAGGGTCAGAAAGACAATTGGATATATTCCCCAATGAAGATATTGAACAGGGTCAGAAACACAATTGGAAATATTCATCAATGGAGATATTGAACAGGGTCAGAAACACAATTGGACATATTCCCCAATGGAGCTACTGGACAGGGTCAGAAACACAATTGGACATAAACCCCAATGGAGATACTGGACAGGGTCAGAAACACAATTGGACATATTCCCCAATGGAGATATTGGACGGGGCCAGAAACACAATTGGACATATTCCCCAATGGAGATATTGAACAGGGTCAGAAACACAATTGGACATATTCCCCAATGGAGATATTGGACAGGGTCAGAAACAGAATTGGACATATTCCCCAATGGAGATACTGGAAAGGGTCAGAAACACAATTGGACATAAATCCCAATGGAGATATTGGACAGGGTCAGAAACACAATTGGACATAAACCCCTTTGGAGATATTGGACAGGGTCAGAAACCCAATTGGATATATTCCCCACTGGAGATACAGGACAGGGTCAGAAACAAAATTGGACATATTCCCCAATGGAGAGACTGGACAGGGTCAGAAACACAATTGGATACATTCCCCAATGGAGATGTTGGACAGGGCCAGGAACACAATTGGATATATTCCTCAATGCAGATATTGGACGGAGCCGGAAACACAATTGGACATATTCCCCAATGGAGATATTGGAAAGGGTCTGAAACAGAATAGGACATAAACACCAATGGAGATACTGGACAGGGTCAGAAACACAGTTGGACATATTCCCCAATGGAGATACTGGACAGGGTCAGAATCACAATTGGAAACATTCC
The DNA here is from genome assembly GCF_036365525.1 of Heterodontus francisci. Taxonomy (NCBI): domain Eukaryota; kingdom Metazoa; phylum Chordata; class Chondrichthyes; order Heterodontiformes; family Heterodontidae; genus Heterodontus; species Heterodontus francisci. The sequence goes on along the minus strand of NC_090378.1, from coordinate 3,829,629 downwards.
CCAATGGTCATATTGGACAGGGTCAGAAACACAATTGGACGTATTCCCCAATGGTGATACTGGACGGGGTCAGAAACACAATTGGACGTATTCCCCAATGCAGATACTGGACAGTGTCAGAAACACAATTGGACGTAAAACCCAATGGAGATACTGGACTGGGTCAGAAACACAATTGGACATATTCCGCAGTGGAGATACTGGACAGGGTCACAAACACAATTGGACATATTCCCCAATGGAGATATTGAACAGGGTCAGAAACACAATTGGACATAAACCCCAATGGAGATACTGGACTGGGTCAGAAACACAATTGGACATATGCCCCAATTGAGACACTGGACAGGGTCAGAAACACAATTGGACATCTTCCCCAATTGTGATATTGGACAGGGTCAGAAACACAATTGGACACATTCCCCAATGCAGATACTGGACAGGGTCAGAAACACAATTGGACATATTCCCCAATGGAGATACTGACAGGGTCAGGAACACAATTGGACATAAACCCCAATGGAGATATTGGACGGGGCCAGAAACACAATTGGACATATTCCCCAATGGAGATACTAGACAAGGTCAGAAACACAATTGGTTATATTCCCCAATGGAGATATTGGACGGGGCCAGAAACACAATTGGACATATTCCCCAATGGATATACTGGGCAGGGTCAGAAACACAATTGGACATATTCCCCAGTGGTGATATTGGAGAGGGTCAGAAACACAATTGGACATAACCCCCAATGGAGATACTGGACAGGGTCAGAAACACATTTGGATATCTTCCCCAATGGAGATAGCGGACAGGGTCAGAAACACAATTGGACATATTCCCCAATGGAGATATTGAACAGGGTCAGAAACACACTTGGACATATTCCCCAATGGAGATATTGGAAAGGGTCAGAAACACAATTGGACATATTCCCCACTGGAGAGATTGAACAGGGTCAGAAACACACTTGGACATATTCCACAATGGAGATATTGGACAGGGTCAGAAACACATTTGGACATAAAACCCAATGGAGATATTGGACAGGGTCAGAAACACAATTGGACATATTCCCCAATGGAGATACTGGACAGGGTCAGAAACACAATTGGACATAAACCCCAATGGAGAAATTGGACAGGGTCAGAAGCACAATTGGACATATTCCCCAATGGAGATACTGGACAGGGTCAGAAACACAATTGGACATATTCCCCAATGGAGATACTGGACAGGGTCAGAAACACAATTGGACATAAACCCCAATGGAGATACTGGACTGGGTCAGAAAGACAATTGGACATATTCCCCAATGGAGATATTGAACAGGGTCAGAAACACAATTGGACATAAACCGCAATGGAGATATTGGACAGGGTCAGAAACACAATTGGACATATTCCCAAATGGAGATATTGAACAGGGTCAGAAACACAATTGGACATAAACCGCAATGGAGATATTGGACAGGGTCAGAAACACAATTGGATATATTCCCCAATGGAGATATTGAATAGGGTCAGATACACAATTGGACATATTCCCGAATGGAGATATTGAACAGGGTCAGAAACGCAATTGGACATATTCCCCAATGGAGATATTGAACAGGGTCAGAAACACAATTGGATATATTCACCAATGGAGATATTGAGCAGGGTCAGAAACACAATTGGACATATTCCCCCATGGAGATACTGGACAGGGTCAGAAACACAATTGGATATATTCCCCAATGAAGATATTGAACAGGGTCAGAAACACAATTGGACATAAACCCCAATGGAGATACTGGACTGGGTCAGAATCACAATTGGACATATTCCCCAATGGAGATACTGGAAAGGGTCAGAAACACAATTGGACATATTCCCCAATGGTGATATTGGACAGGGTCAGAAACACAATTGGACACATTCCCGAATGGAGATACTGGACAGGGTCAGAAACACAATTGGACATATTCCCCAATGGAGAGATTGGACAGGGTCAGAAACACAATTGGACATACACCCCAATGGAGATACTGGACAGGGTCAGAAACACAAATGGACGTATTCCCCAATGGTGATACTGGACGGGGTCAGAAACACAATTGGACATATTCCCCAATGGAGATATTGAACAGGGTCAGAAATTCAATTGGAGAAAAACCCCAATGGAGATATTGGACAGGGTCAGAAACACAATTGGACATATTCCCCAATGGAGATACTGGACAGGGTCAGAAACACAATTGGATATATTCCACAATGGAGATATTGAACAGGGTCAGAAACACAATTGGATAAATTCCCCAATGTAGATATTGGACAGGGTCAGAAACACAATTTGATAAATTCCCCAATGGTGATATTGGACAGGGTCAGAAACACAATTGGACATATTCCCCAATGGAGATACTGGACAGGGTCAGAAACCCAATTGGATATATTCCCCAATGGAGATACTGGACAGGATCAGAAACACAATTGGACATAAACCCCAATGGAGATATTGGACAGGGTCAGAAACAGAAATGGACATAAACCCCAATGGAGATATTGGACAGGGTCAGAAACACAATTGGACATATTCCCCAATGGAGATATTGGACAGGGTCAGAAAGACACTTGGACATAAACCCCAATGGAGATATTGGACAGGGTCAGAAACACAATTGGACATAAATCCCAATGGAGATATTGGACAGGGTCAGAAACACAATTGGACATAAACCCCTTTGGAGATATTGGACAGGGTCAGAAACCCAATTGGATATATTCCCCACTGGAGATACAGGACAGGGTCAGAAACATAAATGGATATATTCCCCAATGGAGATATTGGACAGGGTCAGAAACACAATTGGACATATTCCCCAATGGAGAGACTGGACAGGGTCAGAAACACAATTGGATATATTCCCCAAAGGAGATATTGAACAGGGTCAGAAACACAATTGGATACATTCCCCAATGGAGATGTTGGACAGGGCCAGGAACACAATTGGATATATTCCTCAATGGAGATATTGGACGGAGCCGGAAACACAAATGGACATATTCCCCAATGGAGATATTGGACAGGGTCAGAAACAGAATAGGACATAAACACCAATGGAGATACTGGACAGGGTCAGAAACACAGTTGGACATATTCCCCAATGGAGATACTGGACAGGGTCAGAATCACAATTGGACATATTCCAAAATGGTCATATTGGACAGGGTCAGAAACACAATTGGACGTATTCCCCAATGGTGATACTGGACGGGGTCAGAAACACAATTGGACATATTCCCCAATGGAGATACTGGACAGGGTCAGAAACACAATTGGACGTAAACCCCAATGGGGATACTGGACTGGGTCAGAAACACAATTGGACATATTCCGCAGTGGAGATACTGGACATGGTCACAAACACAATTGGACATATTCCCCAATGGAGATATTGAACAGGGTCAGAAACACAATTGGACATAAACCCCAATGGAGATACTGGACTGGGTCAGAAACACAATTGGACATATGCCCCAATGGAGATACTGGACAGGGTCAGAAACACAATTGGACATATTCCCCAATTGTGATATTGGACAGGGTCAGAAACACAATTGGACACATTCCCCAATGCAGATACTGGACAGGGTCAGAAACACAATTGGACATATTCCATAAATGGAGATACTGACAGGGTCAGAAACACAATTGGACATAAACCCCAATGGAGATACAGGACAGGTTCAGAAACCCAATTGGATATAGTCCCCAATGGAGATGCTGGACAGGGTCAGAAACAGAATTGGACATAAACCCCAATGGAGATATTGGACAGGGTCAGAAACACAAATGGACATATTCCCCAATGGAGATATTGGACAGGGTCAGAAACACAATTGGACATAAATCCCAATGGAGATACTGGACAGGGTCAGAAACACAATTGGACAGATTTCCCAATGGAGAGATTGGACAGGGTCAGAAACACAATTGGACATAAATCCCAATGGAGATATTGGACAGGGTCAGAAACACAATTGGACATAAACCCCTTTGGAGATATTGGACAGGGTCAGAAACCCAATTGGATATATTCCCCACTGGAGATACAGGACAGGGTCAGAAACATAAATGGATATATTCCCCAATGGAGGTATTGGACAGGGTCAGAAACACAATTGGACATATTCCCCAATGGAGAGACTGGACAGGGTCAGAAACACAATTGGATATATTCCCCAAAGGAGATATTGAACAGGGTCAGAAACACAATTGGATACATTCCCCAATGGAGATGTTGGACAGGGCCAGGAACACAATTGGATATATTCCTCAATGGAGATATTGGACGGAGCCGGAAACACAAATGGACATATTCCCCAATGGAGATATTGGACAGGGTCAGAAACAGAATAGGACATAAACACCAATGGAGATACTGGACAGGGTCAGAAACACAGTTGGACATATTCCCCAATGGAGATACTGGACAGGGTCAGAATCACAATTGGACATATTCCAAAATGGTCATATTGGACAGGGTCAGAAACACAATTGGACGTATTCCCCAATGGTGATACTGGACGGGGTCAGAAACACAATTGGACATATTCCCCAATGGAGATACTGGACAGGGTCAGAAACACAATTGGACGTAAACCCCAATGGGGATACTGGACTGGGTCAGAAACACAATTGGACATATTCCGCAGTGGAGATACTGGACATGGTCACAAACACAATTGGACATATTCCCCAATGGAGATATTGAACAGGGTCAGAAACACAATTGGACATAAACCCCAATGGAGATACTGGACTGGGTCAGAAACACAATTGGACATATGCCCCAATGGAGATACTGGACAGGGTCAGAAACACAATTGGACATATTCCCCAATTGTGATATTGGACAGGGTCAGAAACACAATTGGACACATTCCCCAATGCAGATAATGGACAGGGTCAGAAACACAATTGGACATATTCCATAAATGGAGATACTGACAGGGTCAGAAACACAATTGGACATAAACCCCAATGGAGATATTGGACGGGGCCAGAAACACAATTGGACATATTCTCCAATGGAGATACTGGACAAGGTCAGAAACACAATTGGTTATATTCCCCAATGGAGATATTGGACGGGGCCAGAAACAGAATTGGACATATTCCCTAATGGATATATTGGACAGGGTCAGAAACACAATTGGACATAACCCCCAATGGAGATACTGGGCAGGGTCAGAAACACATTTGGATATCTTCCCCAATGGAGATAGTGGACAGGGTCAGAAACACACTTGGACATATTCCCCAATGGAGATATTGGACAGGGTCAGAAACACATTTGGACATAAACCCCAATGGAGATATTGGACAGGGTCAGAAACACAATTGGACATATTCCCCAATGGAGATACTGGACAGGGTCAGTAACACAATTGGACATAAACCCCAATGGAGAAATTGGACAGGGTCAGAAGCACAATTGGACATATTCCCCAATGGAGAAATTGGACAGGGTCAGAAGCACAATTGGACATATTCCCCAATGGAGATATTGGACAGTTTCAGAAACACAATTGGACATATTCCCCAATGGAGATACTGGACAGGGTCAGAAACACAATTGGATATATTCCCCAATGTTGATTTTGGACAGGGTCAGAAACACAATTGGACATAAACCCCAATGGAGATATTGGACAGGGTCAGAAACACAATTGGACATATTCCCCAATGGAGATACTGGACAGGGTCAGAAACACAATTGAACATAAACCCCAATGGAGAAATTGGACAGGGTCAGAAGCACAATTGGACATATTCCCCAATGGAGAAATTGGACAGGGTCAGAAGCACAATTGGACATATTCCCCAATGGAGATACTGGACAGGGTCAGAAGCACAATTGGACATATTCCATAATGGAGATACAGGACAGGGTCAGAAACACAAATGGATATATGCCCCAATGGAGATACTGGACAGTGTCAGAAACACAATTGGATATATTCCCCAATGTTGATTTTGGACAGGGTCAGAAACACAATTGGACATATTCCCCAATGTAGATATTGGACGCGCACAGAAACACAAATGGACATATTCCCCAATGGAAATATTGAACAGGGTCAGAAACACAATTGGCCATAAACCCCAATGGAGATATTGGACAGGGTGTGAAACACAATTGGACATAAACCCCAACGGAGATATTGGACAGGGTCAGAAACACAATTGGACATATTCCCAAATGGAGATATTGAACAGGGTCAGAAACACAATTGGACATAAACCGCAATGGAGATATTGGACAGGGTCAGAAACACAATTGGATATATTCCCCAATGGAGATATTGAACAGGGTCAGATACACAATTGGACATATTCCCCAATGGAGATATTGAACAGGGTCAGAAACGCAATTGGACATATTCCCCAATGGAGATATTGAACAGGGTCAGAAAAACAACTGGATATATTCACCAATGGAGATATTGAGCAGGGTCAGAAACACAATTGGACATATTCCCCAATGGAGATACTGGACAGGGTCAGAAACACAATTGGATATATTCCCCAATGAAGATATTGAACAGGGTCAGAAACACAATTGGAAATATTCCCCAATGGAGAAATTGAACAGGGTCAGAAACACAATTGGACATATTCCCCAATGGAGCTACTGGACAGGGTCAGAAACACAATTGGACATATTCCCCAATGGAGATATTGAACAGGGTCAGAAACACAATTGGACATATTCCCCAATGGAGATATTGGACAGGGTCAGAAACACAATTGGACATATTCCCCAATGGAGATACTGGAAAGGGTCAGAAACACAATTGGACATAAATCCCAATGGAGATATTGGACAGGGTCAGAAACACAATTGGACATAAACCCATTTGGAGATATTGGACAGGGTCAGAAACCCAATTGGATATATTCCCCACTGGAGATACAGGACAGGGTCAGAAACATAAATGGATATCTTCCCCAATGGAGAGACTGGACAGGGTCAGAAACACAATTGGATACATTCCCCAATGGAGATGTTGGACAGGGCCAGGAACACAATTGGATATATTCCTCAATGGAGATATTGGACGGAGCCGGAAACACAATTGGACATATTCCCCAATGGAGATATTGGAAAGGGTCTGAAACAGAATAGGACATAAACACCAATGGAGATACTGGACAGGGTCAGAAACACAGTTGGACATATTCCCCAATGGAATTACTGGACAGGGTCAGAATCACAATTGGAAACATTCCCCAATGGTCATATTGGACAGGGTCAGAAACACAATTGGACGTATTCCCCAATGGTGATACTGGACGGGGTCAGAAACGCAATTGGACATATTCCCCAATGCAGATACTGGACAGGGTCAGAAACACAATTGGACGTAAAACCCAATGGAGATACTGGACTGGGTCAGAAACACAATTGGACATATTCCGCAGTGGAGATACTGGACAGGGTCACAAACACAATTGGACATATTCCCCAATGGAGATATTGAACAGGGTCAGAAACACAATTGGACATAAACCCCAATGGAGATACTGGACTGGGTCAGAAACACAATTGGACATATGCCCCAATTGAGATACTGGACAGGGTCAGAAACACAATTGGACATATTCCCCAACTGTGATATTGGACAGGGTCAGAACCACAATTGGACACATTCCCCAATGCAGATACTGGACAGGGTCAGAAACACAATTGGACATATTCCCCAATGGAGATACTGACAGGGTCAGGAACACAATTGGACATAAACCCCAATGGAGATATTGGACGAGGCCAGAAACACAATTGGACATATTCCCCAATGGAGATACTAGACAAGGTCAGAAACACAATTGGTTATATTCCCCAATGGAGATATTGGACGGGGCCAGAAACACAATTGGACATATTCCCCAATGGATATACTGGGCAGGGTCAGAAACACAATTGGACATATTCCCCAGTGGTGATATTGGAGAGGGTCAGAAACACAATTGGACATAACCCCCAATGGAGATACTGGACAGGGTCAGAAACACATTTGGATATCTTCCACAATGGAGATAGTGGACAGGGTCAGAAACACAATTGGACATATTCCCCAATGGAGATATTGAACAGGGTCAGAAACACACTTGGACATATTCCCCAATGGAGATATTGGAAAGGGTCAGAAACACAATTGGACATATTCCCCACTGGAGAGATTGAACAGGGTCAGAAACACACTTGGACATATTCCCCAATGGAGATATTGGACAGGGTCAGAAACACATTTGGACATAAAACCCAATGGAGATATTGGACAGGGTCAGAAACACAATTGGACATATTCCCCAATGGAGATACTGGACAGGGTCAGAAACACAATTGGACATAAACCCCAATGGAGAAATTGGACAGGGTCAGAAGCACAATTGGACATATTCCCCAATGGAGATACTGGACAGGGTCAGAAACACAATTGGACATATTCCCCAATGGAGATACTGGACAGGGTCAGAAACACAATTGGACATAAACCCCAATGGAGATACTGGACTGGGTCAGAAAGACAATTGGACATATTCCCCAATGGAGATACTGGACAGGGTCAGAAACACAATTGGACATATTCCCCAATGGTGATATTGGACAGGGTCAGAAACACAATTGGACACATTCCCGAATGGAGATACTGGACAGGGTCAGAAACACAATTGGACATATTCCCCAATGGAGAGATTGGACAGGGTCAGAAACACAATTGGACAGACACCCCAATGGAGATACTGGACAGGGTCAGAAACACAAATGGACGTATTCCCCAATGGTGATACTGGACGGGGTCAGAAACACAATTGGACATATTCCCCAATGGAGATATTGAACAGGGTCAGAAATTCAATTGGAGAAAAACCCCAATGGAGATATTGGACAGGGTCAGAAACACAATTGGACATATTCCCCAATGGAGATACTGGACAGGGTCAGAAACACAATTGGATATATTCCACAATGGAGATATTGAACAGGGTCAGAAACACAATTGGATAAATTCCCCAATGTAGATATTGGACAGGGTCAGAAACACAATTGGATAAATTCCCCAATGGTGATATTGGACAGGGTCAGAAACAGAAATGGACATAAACCCCAATGGAGATATTGGACAGGGTCAGAAACACAATTGGACATATTCGCCAATGGAGATATTGGACAGGGTCAGAAAGACACTTGGACATAAACCCCAATGGAGAAATTGGACAGGGTCAGAAACACAATTGGACATATTCCCCAATGGAGATACTGGACAGGGTCAGAAACCCAATTGGATATATTCCCCAATGGAGATACTGGACAGGATCAGAAACACAATTGGACATAAACCCCAATGGAGATATTGGACAGGGTCAGAAACAGAAATGGACATAAACCCCAATGGAGATATTGGACAGGGTCAGAAACACAATTGGACATATTCCCCAATGGAGATATTGGACAGGGTCAGAAAGACACTTGGACATAAACCCCAATGGAGATATTGGACAGGGTCAGAAACACAATTGGACATATTCCCCAATGGAGATATTGGACAGGGTCAGAAACACAATTGGACATAAATCCCAATGGAGATATTGGACAGGGTCAGAAACACAATTGGACATAAACCCCTTTGGAGATATTGGACAGGGTCAGAAACCCAATTGGATATATTCCCCACTGGAGATACAGGACAGGGTCAGAAACATAAATGAATATATTCCCCAAAGGAGATATTGGACAGGGTCAGAAACACAATTGGACATATTCCCCAATGGAGAGACTGGACAGGGTCAGAAACACAATTGGATATATTCCCCAAAGGAGATATTGAACAGGGTCAGAAACACAATTGGATACATTCCCCAATGGAGATGTTGGACAGGGCCAGGAACACAATTGGATATATTCCTCAATGGAGATATTGGACAGGGTCAGAAACAGAATAGGACATAAACACCAATGGAGATACTGGACAGGGTCAGAAACACAGTTGGACATATTCCCCAATGGAGATACTGGACAGGGTCAGAATCACAATTGGACATATTCCCCAATGGTCATATTGGACAGGGTCAGAAACACAATTGGACGTATTCCCCAATGGTGATACTGGACGGGGTCAGAAACACAATTGGACATATTCCCCAATGGAGATACTGGACAGGGTCAGAAACACAATTGGACGTAAACCCCAATGGAGATACTGGACTGGGTCAGAAACACAATTGGACATATTCCGCAGTGGAGATACTGGACATGGTCACAAACACAATTGGACATATTCCCCAATGGAGATATTGAACAGGGTCAGAAACACAATTGGACATAAACCCCAATGGAGATACTGGACTGGGTCAGAAACACAATTGGACATATGCCCCAATGGAGATACTGGACAGGGTCAGAAACACAATTGGACATATTCCCCAATTGTGATATTGGACATGGTCAGAAACACAATTGGACACATTCCCCAATGCAGATACTGGACAGGGTCAGAAACACAATTGGACATATTCCATAAATGGAGATACTGACAGGGTCAGGAACACAATTGGACATAAACCCCAATGGAGATATTGGACGGGGCCAGAAACACAATTGGACATATTCTCCAATGGAGATACTGGACAAGGTCAGAAACACAATTGGTTATATTCCCCAATGGAGATATTGGACGGGGCCAGAAACACAATTGGACATATTCCCCAATGGATATATTGGACAGGGTCAGAAACACAATTGGACATAACCCCCAATGGAGATACTGGGCAGGGTCATAAACACATTTGGATATCTTCCCCAATGGAGATAGTGGACAGGGTCAGAAACACACTTGGACATATTCCCCAATGGAGATATTGGACAGGGTCAGAAACACATTTGGACATAAACCCCAATGGAGATATTGGACAGGGTCAGAAACACAATTGGACATATTCCCCAATGGAGATACTGGACAGGGTCAGAAACACAATTGGACATAAACCCCAATGGAGAAATTGGACAGGGTCAGAAGCACAATTGGACATATTCCCCAATGGAGATACTGGACAGGGTCAGAAACACAATTGGACATATTCCCCAATGGAGATACTGGACAGGGTCAGAAACACAAATGGATATATGCCCCAATGGAGATACTGGACAGTGTCAGAAACACAATTGGATATATTCCCCAATGTTGATTTTGGACAGGGTCAGAAACACAATTGGACATAAACCCCAATGGAGATATTGGACAGGGTCAGAAACACAATTGGACATATTCCCCAATGGAGATACTGGACAGGGTCAGAAACACAATTGGACATAAACCCCAATGGAGAAATTGGACAGGGTCAGAAGCACAATTGGACATATTCCCCAATGGAGAAATTGGACAGGGTCAGAAGCACAATTGGACATATTCCCCAATGGAGATACTGGACAGGGTCAGAAACACAATTGGACATATTCCCCAATGGAGATACAGGACAGGGTCAGAAACACAAATGGATATATGCCCCAATGGAGATACTGGACAGTGTCAGAAACACAATTGGATATATTCCCCAATGTTGATTTTGGACAGGGTCAGAAACACAATTGGACATATTCCCCAATGGAGATATTGGACGCGGACAGAAACACAAATGGACATATTCCCCAATGGAAATATTGAACAGGGTCAGAAACACAATTGGCCATAAACCCCAATGGAGATATTGGACAGGGTCAGAAACACAATTGGACATAAACCCCAACGGAGATATTGGACAGGGTCAGAAACACAATTGGACATATTCCCAAATGGAGATATTGAACAGGGTCAGAAACACAATTGGACATAAACCGCAATGGAGATATTGGACAGCGTCAGAAACACAATTGGATATATTCCCCAATGGTGATATTGAACAGGGTCAGATACACAATTGGACATATTCCCCAATGGAGATATTGAACAGGGTCAGAAACGCAATTGGACATATTCCCCCGTGGAGATATTGAACAGGGTCAGAAAAACAATTGGATATATTCACCAATGGAGATATTGAGCAGGGTCAGAAACACAATTGGACATATTCCCCAATGGAGATACAGGACAGGGTCAGAAACACAAATGGATATATGCCCCAATGGAGATACTGGACAGTGTCAGAAACACAATTGGATATATTCCCCAATGTTGATTTTGGACAGGGTCAGAAACACAATTGGACATATTCCCCAATGGAGATATTGGACGCGGACAGAAACACAAATGGACATATTCCCCAATGGAAATATTGAACAGGGTCAGAAACACAATTGGCCATAAACCCCAATGGAGATATTGGACAGGGTCAGAAACACAATTGGACATAAACCCCAACGGAGATATTGGACAGGGTCAGAAACACAATTGGACATATTCCCAAATGGAGATATTGAACAGGGTCAGAAACACAATTGGACATAAACCGCAATGGAGATATTGGACAGGGTCAGAAACACAATTGGATATATTCCCCAATGGTGATATTGAACAGGGTCAGATACACAATTGGACATATTCCCCAATGGAGATATTGAACAGGGTCAGAAACGCAATTGGACATATTCCCCCATGGAGATATTGAACAGGGTCAGAAAAACAATTGGATATATTCACCAATGGAGATATTGAGCAGGGTCAGAAACACAATTGGACATATTCCCCAATGGAGATACTGGACAGGGTCAGAAACACAATTGGATATATTCACCAATGAAGATATTGAACAGGGTCAGAAACACAATTGGAAATATTCCCCAATGGAGATATTGAACAGGGTCAGAAACACAATTGGACATATTCCCCAATGGAGCTACTGGACAGGGTCAGAAACACAATTGGACATAAACCCCAATGGAAATACTGGACAGGGTCAGAAACACAATTGGACATATTCCCCAATGGAGATATTGGACGGGGCCAGAAACACAATTGGACATATTCCCCAATGGAGATATTGAACAGGGTCAGAAACACAATTGGACATATTCCCCAATGGAGATATTGGACAGGGTCAGAAACCCAATTGGATATATTCCCCACTGGAGATACAGGACAGGGTCAGAAACATAAATGGATATATTCCCCAATGGAGATATTGGACAGGGTCAGAAACACAATTGGACATATTCCCCAATGGAGAGACTGGACAGGGTCAGAAACACAATTGGATACATTCCCCAATGGAGATGTTGGACAGGGCCAGGAACACAATTGGATATATTCCTCAATGGAGATATTGGACGGAGCCGGAAACACAATTGGACATATTCCCCAATGGAGATATTGGAAAGGGTCTGAAACAGAATAGGACATAAACACCAATGGAGATACTGGACAGGGTCAGAAACACAGTTGGACATATTCCCCAATGGAGATACTGGACAGGGTCAGAAACACAATTGGAAACATTCCCCAATGTTCATATTGGACAGGGTCAGAAACACAATTGGACGTATTCCCCAATGGTGATACTGGACGGGGTCAGAAACACAATTGGACATATTCCCCAATGCAGATACTGGACAGGGTCAGAAACACAATTGGACATATTCCCCAATGGAAATATTGAACAGGGTCAGAAACACAATTGGCCATAAACCCCAATGGAGATATTGGACAGGGTCAGAAACACAATTGGACATAAACCCCAACGGAGATATTGGACAGGGTCAGAAACACAATTGGACATATTCCCAAATGGAGATATTGAACAGGGTCAGAAACACAATTGGACATAAACCGCAATGGAGATATTGGACAGGGTCAGAAACACAATTGGATATATTCCCCAATGGTGATATTGAACAGGGTCAGATACACAATTGGACATATTCCCCAATGGAGATATTGAACAGGGTCAGAAACGCAATTGGACATATTCCCCCATGGAGATATTGAACAGGGTCAGAAAAACAATTGGATATATTCACCAATGGAGATATTGAGCAGGGTCAGAAACACAATTGGACATATTCCCCAATGGAGATACAGGACAGGGTCAGAAACACAAATGGATATATGCCCCAATGGAGATACTGGACAGTGTCAGAAACACAATTGGATATATTCCCCAATGTTGATTTTGGACAGGGTCAGAAACACAATTGGACATATTCCCCAATGGAGATATTGGACGCGGACAGAAACACAAATGGACATATTCCCCAATGGAAATATTGAACAGGGTCAGAAACACAATTGGCCATAAACCCCAATGGAGATATTGGACAGGGTCAGAAACACAATTGGACATAAACCCCAACGGAGATATTGGACAGGGTCAGAAACACAATTGGACATATTCCCAAATGGAGATATTGAACAGGGTCAGAAACACAATTGGACATAAACCGCAATGGAGATATTGGACAGGGTCAGAAACACAATTGGATATATTCCCCAATGGTGATATTGAACAGGGTCAGATACACAATTGGACACATTCCCCAATGGAGATATTGAACAGGGTCAGAAACGCAATTGGACATATTCCCCCATGGAGATATTGAACAGGGTCAGAAAAACAATTGGATATATTCACCAATGGAGATATTGAGCAGGGTCAGAAACACAATTGGACATATTCCCCAATGGAGATACTGGACAGGGTCAGAAACACAATTGGATATATTCCCCAATGAAGATATTGAACAGGGTCAGAAACACAATTGGAAATATTCCCCAATGGAGATATTGAACAGGGTCAGAAACACAATTGGACATATTCCCCAATGGAGCTACTGGACAGGGTCAGAAACACAATTGGACATAAACCCCAATGGAAATACTGGACAGGGTCAGAAACACAATTGGACATATTCCCCAATGGAGATATTGGACGGGGCCAGAAACACAATTGGACATATTCCCCAATGGAGATATTGAACAGGGTCAGAAACACAATTGGACATAGTCCCCAATGGAGATATTGGACAGGGTCAGAAACCCAATTGGATATATTCCCCACTGGAGATACAGGACAGGGTCAGAAACATAAATGGATATATTCCCCAATGGAGATATTGGACAGGGTCAGAAACACAATTGGACATATTCCCCAATGGAGAGACTGGACAGGGTCAGAAACACAATTGGATACATTCCCCAATGGAGATGTTGGACAGGGCCAGGAACACAATTGGATATATTCCTCAATGGAGATATTGGACGGAGCCGGAAACACAATTGGACATATTCCCCAATGGAGATATTGGAAAGGGTCTGAAACAGAATAGGACATAAACACCAATGGAGATACTGGACAGGGTCAGAAACACAGTTGGACATATTCCCCAATGGAGATACTGGACAGGGTCAGAATCACAATTGGAAACATTCCCCAATGGTCATATTGGACAGGGTCAGAAACACAATTGGACGTATTCCCCAATGGTGATACTGGACGGGGTCAGAAACACAATTGGACATATTCCCCAATGCAGATACTGGACAGGGTCAGAAACACAATTGGACGTAAACCCCAATGGAGATAATGGACTGGGTCAGAAACACAATTGGACATATTCCACAGTGGAGATACTGGACAGGGTCACAAACACAATTGGACATATTCCCCAATGGAGATATTGAACAGGGTCAGAAACACAATTGGACATAAACCCCAATGGAGATACTGGACTGTGTCAGAAACACAATTGGACATATGCCCCAATGGAGATACTGGACAGGGTCAGAAACACAATTGGACATATTCCCCAATTGTGATATTGGACAGGGTCAGAAACACAATTGGACACATTCCCCAATGCAGATACTGGACAGGGTCAGAAACACAATTGGACATATTCCCCAATGGAGATACTGACAGGGTCAGGAACACAATTGGACATAAACCCCAATGGAGATATTGGACGGGGCCAGAAACACAATTGGACATATTCCCCAATGGAGATACTAGACAAGGTCAGAAACACAATTGGTTATATTCCCCAATGGAGATATTGGACGGTGCCAGAAACACAATTGGACATATTCCCCAATGGATATACTGGGCAGGGTCAGAAACACAATTGGACATATTCCCCAGTGGTGATATTGGAGAGGGTCAGAAACACAATTGGACATAACCCCCAATGGAGATACTGGACAGGGTCAGAAACACATTTGGATATCTTCCCCAATGGAGATAGTGGACAGGGTCAGAAACACAATTGGACATATTCCCCAATGGAGATATTGAACAGGGTCAGAAACACACTTGGACATATTCCCCAATGGAGATATTGGAAAGGGTCAGAAACACAATTGGACATATTCCCCACTGGAGAGATTGAACAGGGTCAGAAACACACTTGGACATATTCCCCAATGGAGATATTGGACAGGGTCAGAAACACATTTGGACATAAACCCCAATGGAGATATTGGACAGGGTCAGAAACACAATTGGACATATTCCCCAATGGAGATACTGGACAGGGTCAGAAACACAATTGGACATAAACCCCAATGGAGAAATTGGACAGGGTCAGCAGCACAATTGGACATATTCCCCAATGGAGATACTGGACAGGGTAAGAAACACAATTGGACATATTCCCCAATGGAGATACTGGACAGGGTCAGAAACACAAATGGATATATGCCCCAATGGAGATACTGGACAGTGTCAGAAACACAATTGGATATATTCCCCAATGTTGATTTTGGACAGGGTCAGAAACACAATTGGACATATTCCCCAATGGAGATATTGGACGCGGACAGAAACACAATTGGACATATTCCGAAATGGAAATATTGAACAGGGTGAGAAACACAATTGGCCATAAACCCCAATGGAGATATTGGACAGGGTCAGAAACACAATTGGACATTAACCCCAACGGAGATATTGGACAGGGTCAGAAACACAATTGGACATATTCCCAAATGGAGATATTGAACAGGGTCAGAAACACAATTGGACATAAACCGCAATGGAGATATTGGACAGGGTCAGAAACACAATTGGATATATTCCCCAATGGAGATATTGAACAGGGTCAGATACACAATTGGACATATTCCCCAATGGAGATATTTAACAGGGTCAGAAACGCAATTGGACATATTCCCCAATGGAGATATTGAACAGGGTCAGAAACACAATTGGATATATTCACCAATGGAGATATTGAGCAGGGTCAGAAACACAATTGGACATATTCCCCAATGGAGATACTGGACAGGGTCAGAAACACAATTGGATATATTCCCCAATGAAGATATTGAACAGGGTCAGAAACACAATTGGACATAAACCCCAATGGAGATACTGGACTGGGTCAGAAACACAATTGGACATATTCCCCAATGGAGATACTGGACAGGGTCAGAAACACAATTGGACATATTCCCCAATGGTGATATTGGGCAGGGTCAGAAACACAATTGGACACATTCCCCAATGGAGATACTGGGCAGGGTCAGAAACACAATTGGACATATTCCCCAATGGAGAGATTGGACAGGGTCAGAAACACAATTGGACAGACACCCCAATGGAGATACTGGACAGGGTCAGAAACACAAATGGACGTATTCCCCAATGGTGATACTGGACGGGGTCAGAAACACAATTGGACATATTCCCCAATGGAGATATTAAACAGGGTCAGAAATTCAATTGGAGAAAAACCCCAATGGAGATATTGGACACGGTCAGAAACACAATTGGACATATTCCCCAATGGAGATACTGGACAGGGTCAGAAACACAATTGGATATATTCCCCAATGGAGATATTGAACAGGGTCAGAAACACAATTGGATAAATTCCCCAATGTAGATATTGGACAGGGTCAGAAACACAATTGGATAAATTCCCCAATGTAGATATTGGACAGGGTCAGAAACACAATTGGACATATTCCCCAATGGAGATACTGGACAGGGTCAGAAACCCAATTGGATATATTCCCCAATGGAGATACTGGACAGGGTCAGAAACACAATTGGACATAAACCCCAATGGAGATATTGGACAGGGTCAGAAACAGAAATGGACATAAACCCCAGTGGAGATATTGGACAGGGTCAGAAACACAATTGGACATATTCCCCAATGGAGATATTGGACAGGGTCAGAAACACAATTGGACATAAACCCCAATGGAGATATTGGACAGGGTCAGAAACACAATTGGACATATTCGCCAATGGAGATATTGGACAGGGTCAGAAACACAATTGGACATAAATCCCAATGGAGATATTGGACAGGGTCAGAAACACAATTGGACATAAACCCCTTTGGAGATATTGGACAGGGTCAGAAATCCAATTGGATATATTCCCCACTGGAGATACAGGACAGGGTCAGAAACATAAATGGATATATTCCCCAATGGAGATATTGGACAGGGTCAGAAACACAATTGGACATATTCCCCAATGGAGAGACTGGACAGGGTCAGAAACACAATTGGATATGTTCCCCAAAGGACATATTGAACAGGGTCAGAAACACAATTGGATACATTCCCCAATGGAGATGTTGGACAGGGCCAGGAACACAATTGGATATATTCCTCAATGGAGATATTGGACGGAGCCGGAAACACAATTGGACATATTCCCCAATGGAGATATTGGACAGGGTCAGAAACAGAATAGGACATAAACACCAATGTAGATACTGGAAAGGGTCAGAAACACAGTTGGACATATTCCCCAATGGAGATACTGGACAGGGTCAGAATCACAATTGGACATATTCCCCAATGGCCATATTGGACAGGGTCAGAAACACAATTGGACGTAAACCCCAATGGAGATACCGGACTGGGTCAGAAACACAATTGGACATATTCCGCAGTGGAGATACTGGACAGGGTCACAAACACAATTGGACATATTCCCCAATGGAGATATTGAACAGGGTCAGAAACACAATTGGACATAAACCCAAATGGAGATACTGGACTGGGTCAGAAACACAATTGGACATATGCCCCAATGGAGATAATGGACAGGGTCAGAAACACAATTGGACATATTCCGCAATTGTGATATTGGACAGGGTCAGAAACACAATTGGACACATTCCCCAATGCAGATACTGGACAGGGTCAGAAACACAATTGGACATATTCCCCAATGGGGATATTGGACGGGGCCAGAAACACAATTGGACATATTCTCCAATGGAGATACTGGACAAGGTCAGAAACACAATTGGTTATATTCCCCAATGGAGATATTGGACGGGGCCAGAAACACAATTGGACATATTCCCCAATGGATATACTGGGCCGGGTCAGAAACACAATTGGACATATTCCCCAGTGGTGATATTGGACAGGGTCAGAAACACAATTGGACATAACCCCCAATGGAGATATTGGACAGGGTCAGAAACACAATTGGACATATTCCCCACTGGAGAGATTGAACAGGGTCAGGAACACACTTGGACATATTCCCCAATGGAGATATTGGACAGGGTCAGAAACACATTTGGACATAAACCCCAATGGAGATATTGGACAGGGTCAGAAACACAATTGGACATATTCCCCAATGGAGATACTGGACAGGGTCAGAAACACAATTGGACATAAACCCCAATGGAGAAATTGGACAGGGTCAGAAGCACAATTGGACATATTCCCCAATGGAGATACTGGACAGGGTCAGAAACACAATTGGACATATTCCCCAATGGAGATACTGGACAGGGTCAGAAACACAAATGGATATATGCCCCAATGGAGATACTGGACAGTGTCAGAAACACAATTGGACATATTCCCCACTGGAGATATTGGACGCGGACAGAAACACAATTGGACATATTCCCCAATGGAAATATTGAACAGGGTCAGAAACACAATTGGCCATAAACCCCAATGGAGATATTGGACAGGGTCAGAAACACAATTAGACATAAACACCAACGGAGATATTGGACAGGGTCAGAAACACAATTGGACATATTCCCAAATGGAGATATTGAACAGGGTCAGATAAACAATTGGACATATTCCCCAATGGAGATATTGAACAGGGTCAGAAACACAATTGGACATATTCCCCAATGGAGATACTGGACAGGGTCAGAAACACAATTGGATATATTCCCCAATGAAGCTATTGAACAGGGTCAGAAACACAATTGGAAATATTCCCCAATGGAGATATTGAACAGGGTCAGAAAAACAATTGGACATATTCCCCAATGGAGCTACTGGACAGGGTCAGAAACACAATTGGACATAAACCCCAATGCAGATACTGGACAGGGTCAGAAACACAATTGGACATATTCCCCAATGGAGATATTGGACGGGGCCAGAAACACAATTGGACATATTCCCCAATGGAGATACTGGACAGGGTCAGAAACACAATTGGATATATTCCCCAATGGAGATGTTGAACAGGGTCAGAAACACAATTGGACATATTCCCCAATGGTGATATTGGACAGGGTCAGAAACACAATTGGACATATTCCCCAATGGAGATATTGAACAGGGTCAGAAACACAATTGGACATATTCCCCAATGGAGATACTGGACAGGGTCAGAAACACAATTGGATATTTTCCCCAATGGAGATATTGAACAGGGTCAGAAACACAATTGGTCATAAACCCGAATGGAGATATTGGACAGGGTCAGAAACACAATTGGACATAAACCCCAATGGAGATAATGGACAGGGTCAGAAACACAAATGGACATATTCCCAAATGGAGATATTGAACAGGGTAAGAAACACAATTGGACATAAACCCCAATGGAGAGATTGGACAGGGTCAGAAACACAATTGGACATATTCCCCAATGGAGATACTGGACAGGGTCAGAAACACAATTGGATATTTTCCCCAATGGAGATATTGGACAGGGCCAGGAACACAATTGGATATATTCCTCAGTGGAGATATTAGACGGAGCCGGAAACACAATTGGATACATTCCCCAATGGAGATACTGGACAGGGTCAGAAACACAATTGGACATATTCCCCAATGGTGATATTGGACAGGGTCAGAAACACAATTGGATACATTCCCCAATGGAGATACTGGACAGGGTCAGAAACACAATTGGGCCTATTCCCCAAAGGAGATACTGGACAGGGTCAGGAACACAATTGGACATATTCCCCAATGGAGATACTGGACAGGGTCAGAAACACAATTGGATATATTCCCCAATGGAGATATTGGACGGGGCCAAAAACACAATTGGACATATTCCCCAATGGATATACTGGGCAGGGTCAGAAACACAATTGGACATATTCCCCAGTGGTGATATTGGACAGGGTCAGAAACACAATTGGACATAACCCCCAATGGAGATACTGGACAGGGTCAGAAACACAATTGGATATCTTCCCCAATGGAGATAGTGGACAGGGTCAGAAACACAATTGGACATATTCCCCAATGGAGATACTGGACAGGGTCAGAAACACAATTGGACATATTCCCCACTGGAGATATTGAACAGGGTCAGAAACACGAATGGATATATGCCCCAATGGAGAGACTGGACAGCGTCAGAAACACAATTGGGTGTATTCCCCAATGGTGATTTTGGACAGGGTCAGAAACACAATTGGACATATTCCCCAATGGAGATATTGGACAGGGTCAGAAACACAATTGGACATAACCCCCAATGGAGATACAGGACAGGGTCAGAAACATAAATGGATATATTCCCCAATGGAGATATTGGACAGGGTCAGAAACACAATTGGACATATTCCCCAATGGAGAGACTGGAAAGGGTCAGAAACACAATTGGATATGTTCCCCAAAGGAGATATTGAACAGGGTCAGAAACACAATTGGATACATTCCCCAATGGAGATGTTGGACAGGGCCTGGAACACAATTGGATATATTCCTCAATGGAGATATTGGACGGAGCCGGAAACACAATTGGACATATTCCCCAATGGAGATATTGGACAGGGTCAGAAACAGAATAGGACATAAACACCAATGTAGATACTGGAAAGGGTCAGAAACACAGTTGGACATATTCCCCAATGGAGATAATGGACAGGGTCAGAAACACAAATGGACATATTGCCAAATGGAGATATTGAACAGGGTCAGAAACACAATTGGACATAAACCCCAATGGAGAGATTGGACAGGGTCAGAAACAAAATTGGACATATTCCCCAATGGAGATACTGGACAGGGTCAGAAACACAATTGGATATTTTCCCCAATGGAGATATTGGACAGGGCCAGGAACACAATTGGATATATTCCTCAATGGAGATATTAGACGAAGCCGGAAACACAATTGGATACATTCCCCAATGGAGATACTGGACAGGGTCAGAAACACAATTGGACATATTCCCCAATGGTGATATTGGACAGGGTCAGAAACACAATTGGATACATTCCCCAATGGAGATACTGGACAGGGTCAGAAACACAATTGGGCATATTCCCCAAAGGAGATACTGGACAGGGTCAGGAACACAATTGGACATATTCCCCAATGGAGATACTGGACAGGGTCAGAAACACAATTGGATATATTCCCCAATGGAGATATTGGACGGGGCCAGAAACACAATTGGACATCTTCCCCAATGGATATACTGGGCAGGGTCAGAAACACAATTGGACATATTCCCCAGTGGTGATATTGGACAGGGTCAGAAACACAATTGGACATAACCCCCAATGGAGATACTGGACAGGGTCAGAAACACAATTGGATATCTTCCCCAATGGAGATCGTGGACAGGGTCAGAAACACAATTGGACATATTCCCCAATGGAGATACTGGCCAGGGTCAGAAACACAATTGGACATATTCCCCACTGGAGATATTGAACAGGGTCAGAAACACGAATGGATATATGCCCCAATGGAGAGACTGGACAGCGTCAGAAACACAATTGTTTATATTCCCCAATGGTGATTTTGGACAGGGTCTGAAACACAATTGGACATATTCCCCAATGGAGATATTGGACGCGGCCAGAAACACAATTGGACATATTCCCCAATGGAAATATTGAACAGGGTCAGAAACACAATTGGACATAAAACCCAATGGAGATACTGGACAGGGTCAGAAACACAATTGGACATAAACCCCAATGGAGATATTGGACAGGGTCAGAAACACAAATGGACATATTCCCAAATGGAGATATTGAACAGCGTCAGAAACACAATTGGACATAAACCGCAATGGAGATATTGGACAGGGACAGAAACACAATTGGACATAAACCCCAATGGAGATATTGGACAGGGTCAGAAACACAAATGAACATATTCCCAAATGGAGATATTGAACAGGGTCAGAAACACAATTGGACATATTCCCCAATGGAGATGTTGAACAGGGTCAGAATGACAATTGGATATATTCCTCAATGGAGATATTGGACGGAGCCGGAAACACAATTGGACATATTCCCCAATGGAGATATTGGACAGGGTCAGAAACAGAATAGGACATAAACACCAATGTAGATACTGGAAAGGGTCAGAAACACAGTTGGACATATTCCCCAATGGAGATACTGGACAGGGTCAGAATCACAATTGGACATATTCCCCAATGGTCATATTGGACAGGGTCAGAAACACAATTGGACGTATTCCCCAATGGTGATACTGGACGGGGTCAGAAACACAATTGGACATATTCCCCAATGGAGATACTGGACAGGGTCAGAAACACAATTGGACGTAAACCCCAATGGAGATACCGGACTGGGTCAGGAACACAATTGGACATATTCCGCAGTGGAGATAGTGAACAGGGTCACAAACACAATTGGACATATTCCCCAATGGAGATATTGAACAGGGTCAGAAACACAATTGGACATAAACCCCAATGGAGATACTGGACTGGGTCAGAAACACAATTGGACATATGCCCCAATGGAGATAATGGACAGGGTCAGAAACACAATTGGACATATTCCCCAATTGTGATATTGGACAGGGTCAGAAACACAATTGGACAATTTCCCCAATGCAGATACTGGACAGGGTCAGAAACACAATTGGACATATTCCCCAATGGAGATATTGGACGGGGCCAGAAACACAATTGGACATATTCTCCAATGGAGATACTGGACAAGGTCAGAAACACAATTGGTTATATTCCCCAATGGAGATATTGGACGGGGCCAGAAACACAATTGGACATATTCCCCAATGGATATACTGGGTAGGGTCAGAAACACAATTGGACATATTCCCCAGTGGTGATATTGGACAGGGTCAGAAACACAATTGGACATAACCCCCAATGGAGATATTGGAAAGGGTCAGAAACACAATTGGACATATTCCCCACTGGAGAGATTGTACAGGGTCAGAAACACACTTGGACATATTCCCCAATGGAGATATTGGACAGGGTCAGAAACACATTTGGACATAAACCCCAATGGAGATATTGGACAGGGTCAGAAACACAACTGGACATATTCCCCAATGGAGATACTGGACAGGGTCAGAAACACAATTGGACATAAACCCCAATGGAGAAATTGGACAGGGTCAGAAGCACAATTGGACATATTCCCCAATGGAGATACTGGACAGGGTCAGAAACACAATTGGACATATTCCCCAATGGAGATACTGGACAGGGTCAGAAACACAAATGGATATATGCCCCAATGGAGATACTGGACAGTGTCAGAAACACAATTGGACATATTCCCCAATGGAGATATTGGACGCGGACAGAAACACAATTGGACATATTCCCCAATGGAAATATTGAACAGGGTCAGAAACACAATTGGCCATAAACCCCAATGGAGATATTGGACAGGGTCAGAAACACAATTGGACATTAACCCCAACGGAGATATTGGACAGGGTCAGAAACACAATTGGACATATTCCCAAATGGAGATATTGAACAGGGTCAGAAACACAATTGGACATAAACCGCAATGGAGATATTGGACAGGGTCAGAAACACAATTGGATATATTCCCCAATGGAGATATTGAACAGGGTCAGAAACGCAATTGGACATAAACCCGAATGGAGATATTGGACAGGGTCAGAAACACAATTGGACATAAAACCCAATGGAGATAATGGACAGGGTCAGAAACACAAATGGACATATTGCCAAATGGAGATATTGAACAGGGTCAGAAACACAATTGGACATAAACCCCAATGGAGAGATTGGACAGGGTCAGAAACAAAATTGGACATATTCCCCAATGGAGATACTGGACAGGGTCAGAAACACAATTGGATATTTTCCCCAATGGAGATATTGGACAGGGCCAGGAACACAATTGGATATATTCCTCAATGGAGATATTAGACGGAGCCGGAAACACAATTGGATACATTCCCCAATGGAGATACTGGACAGGGTCAGAAACACAATTGGACATATTCCCCAATGGTGATATTGGACAGGGTCAGAAACACAATTGGATACATTCCCCAATGGAGATACTGGACAGGGTCAGAAACACAATTGGGCATATTCCCCAAAGGAGATACTGGACAGGGTCAGGAACACAATTGGACATATTCCCCAATGGAGATACTGGACAGGGTCAGAAACACAATTGGATATATTCCCCAATGGAGATATTGGACGGGGCCAGAAACACAATTGGACATCTTCCCCAATGGATATACTGGGCAGGGTCAGAAACACAATTGGA
The DNA here is from genome assembly GCF_036365525.1 of Heterodontus francisci. NCBI lineage: Eukaryota > Metazoa > Chordata > Chondrichthyes > Heterodontiformes > Heterodontidae > Heterodontus > Heterodontus francisci. Next base: position 3,803,884 of record NC_090378.1, on the reverse strand, counting down.
CATATTCCCCAGTGGTGATATTGGACAGGGTCAGAAACACAATTGGACATAACCCCCAATGGAGATACTGGACAGGGTCAGAAACACAATTGGATATCTTCCCCAATGGAGATAGTGGACAGGGTCAGAAACACAATTGGACAGTTTCCCCAATGGAGATACTGGACAGGGTCAGAAACACAATTGGACATATTCCCCACTGGAGATATTGAACAGGGTCAGAAACACGAATGGATATATGCCCCAATGGAGAGACTGGACAGCGTCAGAAACACAATTGTGTATATTCCCCAATGGTGATTTTGGACAGGGTCAGAAACACAATTGGACATATTCCCCAATGGAGATATTGGACGCGGCCAGAAACACAATTGGACATATTCCCCAATGGAAATATTGAACAGGGTCAGAAACACAATTGGACATAAACCCCAATGGAGATACTGGACAGGGTCAGAAACACAATTGGACATAAACCCCAATGGAGATATTGGACAGGGTCAGAAACACAAATGGACATATTCCCAAATGGAGATATTGAACAGCGTCAGAAACACAATTGGACATAAACCGCAATGGAGATATTGGACAGGGACAGAAACACAATTGGACATAAACCCCAATGGAGATATTGGACAGGGTCAGAAACACAAATGAACATATTCCCAAATGGAGATATTGAACAGGGTCAGAAACACAATTGGACATATTCCCCAATGGAGATATTGAACAGGGTGAGGAAAACAATTGGACATATTCCCCAATGGAGATATTAAACAGGGTCAGAAACACAATTGGACATAAACCCCAATGGAGATACTGGAAAGGGTCAGAAACACAATTGGATATATTCCCCAATGGGGATACTGAGCAGGGTCAGAAAAACAATTGGACATATTCCCGAATGGAGATACTGGACAGGGTCAGAAACACAATTGGATATATTGCCCAATGAAGATATTGAACAGGGTCAGAAACACAATTGGACATATTCCCCAATGGAGATATTGAACAGGGTCAGAAACACTATTGGACATATTCCCCAATGGAGATATTGGACAGGGTCAGAAACACAATTGGACATAAACCCCAATGGAGATACTGGACAGGGTCAGAAACACAATTGGACATATTCCCCACTGGAGATATTGAACAGGGTCAGAAACACACTTGGACATATTCCCCAATGGAGATATTGGACAGGGACAGAAACACATTTGGACATATTCCCCAATGGAGATATTGAACAGGGTCAGAAACACAAATGGACATAGTCCCAAATGGAGATATTGAACAGGGTCAGAAACACAATTGGACATAAACCCCAATGGAGATATTGGACAGGGTCAGAAACACAAATGGACATATTCCCAAATGGAGATATAGGACAGGGTCAGAAACACAATTGGACATAACCCCCAATGGGGATACTGGACAGGGTCAGAAACACAATTGGATATCTTCCCCAATGGAGATAGTGGACAGGGTCATAAACACAATTGGACATATTCCCCAATGGAGATACTGGACAGGGTCAGAAACACAATTGGACATATTCCCCACTGGAGATATTGAACAGGGTCAGAAACACACTTGGACATATTCCCCAATGGAGATATTGGACAGGGACAGAAACACATTTGGACATAAACCCCAATGGAGATATTGGACAGGGTCAGAAACACAAATGAACATATTCCCAAATGGAGATATTGAACAGGGTCAGAAACACAATTGGACATATTCCCCAATGGAGATGTTGAACAGGGTCAGAATGACAATTGGATATATTCCCCAATGGAGATACTGGACAGCGTCAGAAACACAATTGGACATAAACCCCAATGGAGATATTGAACAGGGTCAGAAACACAATTGGTCATAAACCCGAATGGAGATATTGGACAGGGTCAGAAACACAATTGGACATAAACCCCAATGGAGATATTGGACAGGGTCAGAAACACAAATGGACATATTCCCAAATGGAGATATTGAACAGGGTCAGAAACACAATTGGACATAAACCCCAATGGAGATATTGGACAGGGTCGGAAACACAAATGGACATATTCCCAAATGGAGATATTGAACAGGGTCTGAAACACAATTGGACATATTCCGCAATGGTGATATTTGACAGGGTCAGAAACACAATTGGACATATTCCCCAATGGAGATACTGGACAGGTTCAGAAACACAATTGGATATTTTCCCCAATGGAGATATTGGACAGGGCCAGGAACACAATTGGATATATTCCTCAATGGAGATATTAGACGGAGCCGGAAACACAATTGGACATATTCCCCAATGGAGATACTGGACAGGGTCAGAAACACAATTGGACATATTCCCCAATGGTGATATTGGACAGGGTCAGAAACACAATTGGATACATTCCCCAATGGAGACACTGGACAGGGTCAGAAACACAGTTGGACATATTCCCCAAAGGAGATACTGGACAGGGTCAGGAACACAATTGGACATATTCCCCAATGGAGATACTGGACAGGGTCAGAAACACAATTGGATATATTCCCCAATGGAGATATTGGACGGGGCCAGAAACACAATTGGACATATTCCCCAATGGATATACTGGGCAGGGTCAGAAACACAATTGGACATATTCCCCAGTGGTGATATTGGACAGGGCCAGGAACACAATTGGACATAACCCCCAATGGAGATACTGGACAGGGTCAGAAACACAATTGGACATATTCCCCAATGGAGATACTGGACGGGGTCAGAAACACAATTGGACATACTCCCCACTGGAGATATTGAACAGGGTCAGAAACACAAATGGATATATGCCCCAATGGAGATACTGGACAGCGTCAGAAACACAATTGGACAGAAACCCCAACGGAGATATTGGACAGGGTCAGAAACACAATTGGGTATATTCCCCAATGGTGATTTTGGACAGGGTCAGAAACACAATTGGACATATTCCCCAATGGAGATATTGGACGCGGCCAGAAACACAATTGGACATATTCCCCAATGGAAATATTGAACAGTGTCAGAAACACAATTGGACAAACACCCCAATGGAGATATTGGACAGGGTCAGAAACACAATTGGACAGAAACCCCAACGGAGATATTGGACAGGGTCAGAAACACAAATGGACATATTCCCAAATGGAGATATTGAACAGGGTCAGAAACACAATTGGACATAAACCGCAATGGAGATATTGGACAGGGTCAGAAACACAATTGGATATATTCCCCAATGGAGATATTGAACAGGGTCAGAAACACAATTGGACATAGCCCCCAATGGGGATACTGGACAGGGTCAGAAACACAATTGGATATCTTCCCCAATGGAGATAGTGGACAGGGTCAGAAACACAATTGGACATATTCCCCAATGGAGATACTGGACAGGGTCAGAAACACAATTGGACATATTCCCCACTGGAGATATTGAACAGGGTCAGAAACACACTTGGACATATTCCCCAATGGAGATATTGGACAGGGACAGAAACACATTTGGACATAAACCCCAATGGAGATATTGGACAGGGTCAGAAACACAATTGGACATATTCCCCAATGGAGAGACTGGACTGGGTCAGAAACACAATTGGACATAAACTCCAATGGAGAAATTGGACAGGGTCAGAAGCACAATTTGACATATTCCCCAATGGAGATACTGGACAGGGTCAGAAACACAATTGGACATATTCCCCAATGGAGATACTGGACAGGGTCAGAAACACAAATGGATATATGCCCCAATGGAGATACTGGACAGCGTCAGAAACACAATTGGACATATTCCCCAATGGAGATATTGGACGCGGCCAGAAACACAATTGGACATATTCCCCAATGGAAATATTGAACAGGGTCAGAAACATAATTGGACATAAACCCCAATGGAGATATTGGACAGGGTCAGAAACACAATTGGACCTAAACCCCAACGGAGATATTGGACAGGGTCAGAAACACAAATGGACATATTCCCAAATGGAGATATTGAACAGGGTCAGAAACACAATTGGACATAAACCGCAATGGAGATATTGGACAGGGTCAGAAACACAATTGGATATATTCCCCAATGGAGATATTGAACAGGGTCAGAAACACAATTGGACATATTCCCCAATGGAGATATTGAACAGGGTGAGGAAAACAATTGGACATATTCCCCAATGGAGATATTAAACAGGGTCAGAAACACAATTGGACATAAACCCCAATGGAGATACTGGAAAGGGTCAGAAACACAATTGGATATATTCCCCAATGGGGATACTGAGCAGGGTCAGAAAAACTATTGGACATATTCCTGAATGGAGATACTGGACAGGGTCAGAAACACAATTGGATATATTGCCCAATGAAGATATTGAACAGGGTCAGAAACACAATTGGACATATTCCCCAATGGAGATATTGAACAGGGTCAGAAACACTATTGGACATATTCCCCAATGGAGATATTGGACAGGGTCAGAAACACAATTGGACATAAACCCCAATGGAGATACTGGACAGGGTCAGAAACACAATTGGACATATTCCCCAATGGAGATACTGGACAGGGTCAGAAACACAATTGGACATATTCCCCACTGGAGATATTGAACAGGGTCAGAAACACACTTGGACATATTCCCCAATGGAGATATTGGACAGGGACAGAAACACATTTGGACATATTCCCCAATGGAGATATTGAACAGGGTCAGAAACACAAATGGACATAGTCCCAAATGGAGATATTGAACAGGGTCAGAAACACAATTGGACATAAACCCCAATGGAGATATTGGACAGGGTCAGAAACATAAATGGACATATTCCCAAATGGAGATATAGGACAGGGTCAGAAACACAATTGGACATAACCCCCAATGGGGATACTGGACAGGGTCAGAAACACAATTGGATATCTTCCCCAATGGAGATAGTGGACAGGGTCATAAACACAATTGGACATATTCCCCAATGGAGATACTGGACAGGGTCAGAAACACAATTGGACATATTCCCCACTGGAGATATTGAACAGGGTCAGAAACACACTTGGACATATTCCCCAATGGAGATATTGGACAGGGACAGAAACACATTTGGACATAAACCCCAATGGAGATATTGGACAGGGTCAGAAACACAATTGGACATATTCCCCAATGGAGAGACTGGACTGGGTCAGAAACACAATTGGACATAAACTCCAATGGAGAAATTGGACGGGGTCAGAAGCACAATTTGACATATTCCCCAATGGAGATACTGGACAGGGTCAGAAACACAATTGGACAAATTCCCCAATGGAGATACTGGACAGGGTCAGAAACACAAATGGATATATGCCCCAATGGAGATACTGGACATCGTCAGAAACACAATTGGACATATTCCCCAATGGAGATATTGGACGCGGCCAGAAACACAATTGGACATATTCCCCAATGGAAATATTAAACAGGGTCAGAAACACAATTGGACATAAACCCCAATGGAGATATTGGACAGGGTCAGAAACACAATTGGACCTAAACCCCAACGGAGATATTGGACAGGGTCAGAAACACAAATGGACATATTCCCAAATGGAGATATTGAACAGGGTCAGAAACACAATTGGATATATTCCCCAATGGAGATATTGAACAGGGTCAGAAACACAATTGGACATATTCCCCAATGGAGATATTGAACAGGGTGAGGAAAACAATTGGACATATTCCCCAATGGAGATATTAAACAGGGTCAGAAACACAATTGGACATAAACCCCAATGGAGATACTGGAAAGGGTCAGAAACACAATTGGATATATTCCCCAATGGAGATACTGAGCAGGGTCAGAAACACAATTGGACATATTCCCGAATGGAGATACTGGACAGGGTCAGAAACACAATTGGATATATTGCCCAATGAAGATATTGAACAGGGTCAGAAACACAATTGGACATATTCCCCAATGGAGATATTGAACAGGGTCAGAAACACGATTGGACATATTCCCCAATGGAGATATTGGACAGGGTCAGAAACACAATTGGACATAAACCCCAATGGAGATACTGGACAGGGTCAGAAACACAATTGGATATATTCCCCAATGGAGATGTTGAACAGGGTCAGAAACACAATTGGACATATTCCGCAATGGTGATATTGGACAGGGTCAGAAACACAATTGGACATAAACCCCAATGGAGATATTGGACAGGGTCAGAAACACAAATGGAAATATTCCCAAATGGAGATATTGAACAGGGTCAGAAACACAATTGGACATAAACCCCAATGGAGATATTGGACAGGGTCAGAAACACAAATGGACATATTCCCAAATGGAGATATTGAACAGGGTCAGAAACACAATTGGACATATTCCCCAATGGAGATATTGAACAGGGTGAGGAAAACAATTGGACATATTCCCCAATGGAGATATTAAACAGGGTCAGAAACACAATTGGACATAAACCCCAATGGAGATACTGGAAAGGGTCAGAAACACAATTGGATATATTCCCCAATGGAGATACTGAGCAGGGTCAGAAACACAATTGGACATATTCCCGAATGGAGATACTGGACAGGGTCAGAAACACAATTGGATATATTGCCCAATGAAGATATTGAACAGGGTCAGAAAAACTATTGGACATATTCCCGAATGGAGATACTGGACAGGGTCAGAAACACAATTGGATATATTGCCCAATGAAGATATTGAACAGGGTCAGAAACACAATTGGACATATTCCCCAATGGAGATATTGAACAGGGTCAGAAACACTATTGGACATATTCCCCAATGGAGATACTGGACAGGGTCAGAAACACAATTGGACATATTCCCCAATGGAGATACTGGACAGGGTCAGAAACACAATTGGACATATTCCCCAATGGAGATACTGGACAGGGTCAGAAACACAATTGGACATAAACCCCAATGGAGATACTGGACAGGGTCAGAAACACAATTGGACATATTCCCCAATGGAGATACTGGACAGGGTCAGAAACACAATTGGACATATTCCCCACTGGAGATATTGAACAGGGTCAGAAACACACTTGGACATATTCCCCAATGGAGATATTGGACAGGGACAGAAACACATTTGGACATATTCCCCAATGGAGATATTGAACAGGGTCAGAAACACAAATGGACATAGTCCCAAATGGAGATATTGAACAGGGTCAGAAACACAATTGGACATAAACCCCAATGGAGATATTGGACAGGGTCAGAAACACAAATGGACATATTCCCAAATGGAGATATAGGACAGGGTCAGAAACACAATTGGACATAACCCCCAATGGGGATACTGGACAGGGTCAGAAACACAATTGGATATCTTCCCCAATGGAGATAGTGGACAGGGTCATAAACACAATTGGACATATTCCCCAATGGAGATACTGGACAGGGTCAGAAACACAATTGGACATATTCCCCACTGGAGATATTGAACAGGGTCAGAAACACACTTGGACATATTCCCCAATGGAGATATTGGACAGGGACAGAAACACATTTGGACATAAACCCCAATGGAGATATTGGACAGGGTCAGAAACACAATTGGACATATTCCCCAATGGAGAGACTGGACTGGGTCAGAAACACAATTGGACATAAACTCCAATGGAGAAATTGGACGGGGTCAGAAGCACAATTTGACATATTCCCCAATGGAGATACTGGACAGGGTCAGAAACACAATTGGACAAATTCCCCAATGGAGATACTGGACAGGGTCAGAAACACAAATGGATATATGCCCCAATGGAGATACTGGACAGCGTCAGAAACACAATTGGACATATTCCCCAATGGAGATATTGGACGCCGCCAGAAACACAATTGGACATATTCCCCAATGGAGATACTGGACAGCGTCAGAAACACAATTGGACATATTCCCCAATGGAAATATTAAACAGGGTCAGAAACACAATTGGACATAAACCCCAACGGAGATATTGGACAGGGTCAGAAACACAAATGGACATATTCCCAAATGGAGATATTGAACAGGGTCAGAAACACAATTGGACATAAACCGCAATGGAGATATTGGACAGGGTCAGAAACACAATTGGATATATTCCCCAATGGAGATATTGAACAGGGTCAGAAACACAATTGGACATATTCCCCAATGGAGATATTGAACAGGGTGAGGAAAACAATTGGACATATTCCCCAATGGAGATATTAAACAGGGTCAGAAACACAATTGGACATAAACCCCAATGGAGATACTGGAAAGGGTCAGAAACACAATTGGATATATTCCCCAATGGAGATACTGAGCAGGGTCAGAAACACAATTGGACATATTCCCGAATGGAGATACTGGACAGGGTCAGAAACACAATTGGATATATTGCCCAATGAAGATATTGAACAGGGTCAGAAACACAATTGGACATATTCCCCAATGGAGATATTGAACAGGGTCAGAAACACGATTGGACATATTCCCCAATGGAGATATTGGACAGGGTCAGAAACACAATTGGACATAAACCCCAATGGAGATACTGGACAGGGTCAGAAACACAATTGGATATATTCCCCAATGGAGATGTTGAACAGGGTCAGAAACACAATTGGACATATTCCGCAATGGTGATATTGGACAGGGTCAGAAACACAATTGGACATAAACCCCAATGGAGATATTGGACAGGGTCAGAAACACAAATGGAAATATTCCCAAATGGAGATATTGAACAGGGTCAGAAACACAATTGGACATAAACCCCAATGGAGATATTGGACAGGGTCAGAAACACAAATGGACATATTCCCAAATGGAGATATTGAACAGGGTCTGAAACACAATTGGACATATTCCCCAATGGAGATATTGGACAGGGTCAGAAACACAAATGGAAATATTCCCAAATGGAGATATTGGACAGGGTCAGAAACACAATTGGATATATTCTCCAATGGAGATGTTGAACAGGGTCAGAAACACAATTGGATATTTTCCGCACTGGTGATATTGGACAGGGTCAGAAACACAATTGGATATTTTCCCCAATGGAGATACTGGACAGCGTCATAAACACAATTGGATATATTCCCCAATGGAGATATTGGACAGGGCCAGGAACACAATTGGACATATTCCCCAATGGAGATATTGAACAGGGTCAGAAACACAATTGGATATATTCCCCAATGGAGATATTGAACAGGGTCAGAAACACAATTGGACATAAATCCCAAAGGAGATACTGGACAGGGTCAGAAACACAATTGGACATATTCCCCAATGGAGATATTGGACGGGGTCAGAAACACAATTGGACATATTCCCCAATGGAGATATTGGACGCGGCCAGAAACACAATTGGACATATTCCCCAATGGAAATATTGAACAGGGTCAGAAACACAATTGGACATAAACCCCAATGGAGATATTGGACAGGGTCAGAAACACAATTGGACCTAAACCCAACGGAGATATTGGACAGGGTCAGAAACACAAATGGACATATTCCCAAATGGAGATATTGAACAGGGTCAGAAACACAATTGGACATAAACCGCAATGGAGATATTGGACAGGGTCAGAAACACAATTGGATATATTCCTCAATGGAGATATTGAACAGGGTCAGAAACACAATTGGACATATTCCCCAATGGAGATATTGAACAGGGTGAGGAAATCAATTGGACATATTCCCCAATGGAGATATTAACCAGGGTCAGAAACACAATTGGACATAAACCCCAATGGAGATACTGGAAAGGGTCAGAAACACAATTGGATATATTCCCCAATGGAGATACTGAGCAGGGTCAGAAACACAATTGGACATATTCCCGAATGGAGATACTGGACAGGGTCAGAAACACAATTGGATATATTGCCCAATGAAGATATTGAACAGGGTCAGAAACACAATTGGACATAAACCCCAAAGGAGATTCTGGACAGGGTCAGAAACACAATTGGACATATTCCCCAATGGAGATATTGGACGGGGCCAGAAACACAATTGGACATCAACCCCAATGGAGATATTGAACAGGGTCAGAAACACAATTGGACATATTCCCCAATGGTGATATTGGACAGGGTCAGAAACACAATTGGACATATTCCCCAATGGAGATATTGAACAGGGTCAGAAACACAATTGGACATATTCCCCAATGGAGATATTGAACAGGGTCAGAAACACAATTGGATATATTCCCCAATGGAGATACTGGACAGGGTCAGAAACACAATTGGACATATTCCCGAATGGAGATATTGAACAGGGTCAGAAACACAATTGGATATCTTCCCCAATGAAGATATTGAACAGGGTCAGAAACACAATTGGACATATTCCCCAATGGAGATACTGGACAGGGTCAGAAACACAATTGGACATATTCCCCAATGGAGATACTGGACAGGGTCAGAAACACAATTGGACATATTCCCCAATGGAGATATTGAACAGGGTCAGAAACACAATTGGACATATTCCCCAATGGAGATACTGGACAGGGTCAGAAACACAATTGGACATATTCGCCAATGGAGATACTGGACAGGGTCAGAAACACAATTGGACATATTCCCCAATGGAGATATTGAACAGGGTCAGAAACACAATTGGACATATTCCCCAATGGAGATACTGGACAGGGTCAGAAACACAATTGGACATATTCGCCAATGGAGATATTGAACAGGGTCAGAAACACAATTGGACATATTCCCCAATGGAGATATTGAACTGGGTCAGAAACACAATTGGACATATTCCCCAATGGAGATACTGGACAGGGTCAGAAACACAATTGGACATATTCCCCAATGGAGATACTGGACAGGGTCAGAAACACAATTGGACATAAACCCCAATGGAGATATTGAACAGGGTCAGAAACACAATTGGACATATTCCCCAATGGAGATATTGAACAGGGTCAGAAACACAATTGGATATATTCCGCAATGGTGATACTGGTCAGGGTCAGAAACACAATTGGACATATTCTCCAATGGAGATATTGAACAGGGTCAGAAACACAATTGGATATATTCCCCAATGGAGATAATGAACAGGGTCAGAAACACATTGGACATATTCCCCAATGGAGATACTGGACAGGGTCAGAAACACAATTGGACATATTCCCCAATGGAGATACTGGACAGGGTCAGAAACACAATTGGACATATTCCCCACTGGAGATATTGAACAGGGTCAGAAACACAATTGGATATATTCCCCAATGGAGATATTGAACATGGTCAGAAACACAATTGGACATATTCCCCAATGGAGATACTGGACAGGGTCAGAAACACAATTGGACATATTCCCCAATTGAGATATTGAACAGGGTCAGAAACACAATTGGATATATTCCCCAATGGAGATATTGAACAGGGTCAGAAACACAATTGGACATATTCCCCAATGGAGATACTGGACAGGGTCAGAAACACAATTGGATATATTCCCCAATGGAGATATTGAACGGGGTCAGAAACACAATTGGATATATTCCCCAATGGAGATGTTGAACAGGGTCAGAAACACAATTGGACATATTCCCCAATGGAGATACTGGACAGGGTCAGAAACACAATTGGATATATTCCCCAATGGAGATATTGAACTGGGTCAGAAACACAATTGGACATATTCCCCAATTGAGATATTGAACAGGGTCAGAAACACAATTGGACATATTCCCTAATGGAGATACTGGACAGGGTCAGAAACACAATTGGACATATTCCCCAATGGAGATATTGAACAGGGTCAGAAACACAATTGGACATATTCCCCACTGGAGATATTGAACAGGGTCAGAAACACAATTGGACATATTCCCCAATGGAGATACTGGACAGGGTCAGAAACACAATTGGACATATTTCCCAATGGAGATATTGAACAGGGTCAGAAACACAATTGGATATATTCCCCAATGGAGATATTGAACAGGGTCAGAAACACAATTGGACATATTCCCCAATGGAGATACTGGACAGGGTCAGAAACACAATTGGACATATTCCCCAATGGAGATATTGAACAGGGTCAGAAACACAATTGGACATATTCCGCAATGGTGATACTGGACAGGGTTCAGGTACATAGTCAGTGGCTCCAGGGGATGTTTATAAACAGTCAACTTTCCTCTTCACATCTACTGCAGTGTCTAATTTTACAAATAACGCCAGTTTTGTGTTTTCTATGTCCTGACCTACCTGCTCAGGCCAGCAGTGTTGCACCTCCCCACAGATTCATTCAATGCAACTTATCAGAGTGTTATTTCGATGCCACATCTTCTCTGTCAGCAGGACTGCATACTTCCAGCTCCATAACACTACCCAATGTCCCTGCCTCACCTCATCTACTTCTGAAACCCGAATCCATGCCTTACAACCTCCAGACTCTACTATTCTAACACACGACAACTGGCCTCCCATCCTCGAATCCTCCATTTGATCCAAAATCCTGATGCCCATATCCTAACGCACCGAATTCCATTCACTCTTAGCCCCTGTGTCCACTGGCTCCCAGTTCAATAATGCCTCGATTTTAAAATTTTCATCCTTGTTATCAAATCCCTCCAGGGCCTTACCCCTCCCTTTGTTTGTAACCTCCTCCAGCCCCTCAACACTCAGATCTCTGCTCTCCTCCGATTCTAGCCTCTTGAGCATCCCCAATTTTAATCGCTCCACCATTGGAGGCTGTGCCTTCAGCTGTTTGGGCCCAAAACTCTGGAATTCCCTCCTTAAACCTCTCCAGCTCTCTCCTCCTTTAAGATTCTTCTTAAAACCTACCTTTCTGAGTGAGCTTTTCCTCACTTTTTTTATTCTTTCATAGGATGTGAGCATCACTGGCCAGGCCAGCATTTATTGCCCATCCCTAATTGCCCTTGAGAAGGTGGTGGTGAGCTGCCTTCTTGAACCGCTGCAGTCCATGTGGGGTAGGTACACCCACAGTGCTGTTAGGAAGGGAGTTCCAGGATTTTGACGCAGCGACAGTGAAGGAACGGTGATATAGTTCCAAGTCAAGATGGTGTGTGACTTGGAGGGGAACTTGCAGGTGGTGGTGTTCCAAACCATTTGCTGCCCTTGTCCTTCTAGTTGGTAGTGATCGTGGGTTTAGAAGGTGCTGTCTAAGGAGCCTTGGTGCGTTGCTGCAGTGTGTCTTGTAGATGGTACACACTGCTGCCACTGTGCGTCGGTGGTGGAGGGAGTGAATGTTTGTGGATGGGGTGCCAATCAAGCGGGCTGCTTTGTCCTGGATGATGTCGAGCTTCTCGAGTGTTGTTGGAGCTGCACCCATCCAGGCAAGTGGAGAATATTCCATCACACTCCTGACTTGTGCCTTGTAGATGGTGGACAGGCTTTGGGGAGTCAGGAGGTGAGTTACTCGTCACAGGATTCCTAGCCTCTGACCTGCTCTTGTAGCCACGTATTTATATGACTACTCCAGTTCAGTTTCTGGTCAATAGTAATGCCTGGATGTTTGATGGTGGGGGATTCAGCGAAGGTAATGCCATTAAATGCCAGGGGGAGATGGTTAGATTCTCTCTTGTTTGAGATGGTCATTGCCTTGCACTTGTGTGGCGCGAATGTTACTTGCCACTTATCAGCCCAAGCCTGATAATTGTCCAGGTCTTTCTGTATATGGACACGGACTGCTTCAGTATCATCATTGAACATCCCCACTTCTGACCTTATGATTGAAGGAAGGTCATTGATGAAGCAGCTGAAAATGGTTGGTCGAGGACACAACCCTGAGGAACTCCTGTAGTGATGTCCTGGAGCTGAGATGATTGACCTCCAACAACCGCAGCCATCTTCCTTTGTGCTCGGTATGACTCCAACCAGGGAATCCCCCTGATTCCCATTGACTCCAGTTTTGCTCGGGCTCCTTGATGCCATACTCGGTCAAATGCTGCCTTGATGTCAAGGGCAGTAACTCTCACCTCACCTTTCTTAACATTCGCTTCCATTCAAGCAGACGGCTCATCACCATCTTCTTAAGGGGCAACTAGTGATGGGCAATAAATGTCAGCCTTTTCAGTATTGCCCACAATTCGAGAATGAATTAAAAAACTCCACCAAGTTAATAACCCAGAAAGGAGAATAACCAGACTCCAAACTCTCCTCTGTTTTGGACTCTGATATTTGCTGTTTGCCCAAGCAAGTTGTATAAAGACCACACAGAATCGTACAGCAGAGAAGGAGGCCATTCAGCTCCTAATGCCTGTGCTGGTATCCAATTAGTCCCACTCCCCTGCTCTTTCCCCATAGCCCTGCTATTTTTCCTTTTCAAGTATTTATCCAATTCCCTTTTGAAAGTTATTATTGAATCTGCTTCCACCGCCCTTTCAGGCAGCGCATTCCAGATCACAACAACTCACTGTGTGAAAGAAATTCTCCTCATCTCCCCCTCTGGTTCTTTTACCAATTACCTTCAATCTGTGTCCTCTGGTTACTGACCCTCCTGTCACTGGAAACAGTTTCTCCTGATTTACTTTATCAAAACCCTTCATGATTTTGAACACCTCTATTAAATCTCCTCTTAACCTTCTCTGCTCTAAGGAGAACAATCCCAGCTTCTCTACATAACTGAAGTCCCTCATCCCTGGGACCATTCCAGTAAATCTCCTCCGCACCCTCTCCAAGGCTTTAACATCCTTCCTAAAGTATGGTGCCCAGAACTGGACACAATCCTCCAGCGGGGGCTGAACCAGTGATTTATAAAGGTTTAGCAATAACTTCCTTGTTTTTGTACTCTGTGCCTCTGCTAATAAAACCAATGTGGGAGTTTGGAAGGAATTCACTTTGATGAAGGCTGTTCATTGAGCATCAATTCACAGTGCGACACATACAACAGAGGCTGGTTCAGAAAGGCTTCTACTCACCAGCGAGCAATACATCTCGGGGGTCTCTCCACACGTACTGTTGGGGGGATCCAACCTGATCTTCAGGAATCTGGTGAGCAGGGCAGCCTCAGGCTGACAGGCCATGTAATCCCAACTCACCCCCTGGTCCCAGTGAACCTGAGTCTTACACAAGTCGTAGTGACCCCAGGACGGGAAGTGGGGGGCAGCGAGACACAGGGTCGCCCAAAGGGCCAGAAGGGACAACAAACTGGGCAGAAGCATCACTCCGACTGGATCTCCGTTTAGAGAGGGAAGATCTTGCCCCACTTGGGGGTGATTCAGGGGGTCTCCACTCCGACTGGAGCCAGCTCAGAGAGGGAGGTTCTCAATGAACGCAGATGTTCCGGGGGTTCGGATTCCAGATGTTTTCCCGGCTGTTTTCTGCATCAAACGAATGTTCTGATTGGCTGATTAGTCAGTAGTGGGAGCCAATGGGATGACTGTGTCCTGACCAAAGTTTGTTTCCCATCAATCATCTCTTCCGACTGGCATCAGTTCCCTGGAAGGAGAGAAATAAAATCTATGACTTTCGGAATAGGTGCTGCTCCTGACCTTCGGCCCCACCCTCAGTCTCTTCCCCCATTAACTGCAGCATTACACAGAAATAATTGTGAATCACAGCAGCTCAGAGACGGTGAATAAATAGCACAGGTTAAAATCCCAAATGAGACAAAAACGACTGTCCTTCCTCCATCATCTCACCACAAACACAGCAGCAGCACACACAGCTAAAGCAAAGTTATTCTCATTTTATATAAATTTGTCTCCCCTTTAAACACAAATTCAGGGTTTGGTGACCACGCCCGCTGTCTATTTGACAACACATGATGTTACTCTGTGTTGTCACTGATATAAAGACGAATATCAGGATATTTATAACCTATTTTCTGTGATAAATACTACGGGATTTTATAAACTGCTACAATGAGAGAAGAAATAGTCTCCAAATGTCTCACATTCTCCCACGTAATGCTGTTCCCCGTCAGAACAAGCGTCACAATCCACACTCACATCCTGGAGCTCAAACTCACTCTCAAACCCCAAACACACACTCACCGTCTCCAATAAACCCTAAACACACACTCACCGCCTCCAATAAACCCCAAACACACACTCACCGTCTCCAATAAACCCTAAACACACACTCACCGCCTCCAATAAACCCCAAACACACACTCGCTGACTCCAATAAATCCCAAACACACTCACCGCCTCCAATAAACCCCAAACACACACTCGCTGTCTCCAATAAATCCCAAACACACTCACCGCCTCCAATAAACCCCAAACACACACTCGCTGTCTCCAATAAATCCCAAACACACTCACCGTCTCCAATAAACTGCAAACACACACTCACCATTTTCAATAAACCCCAAACACACACTCGCCGTCTCCAATAAACCCCAAACACACACTCACCGTCTCCAATAAACCCCAAACACACACTCGCCGTCTCCAATAAACCCCAAACACACACTCACCATTTTCAATAAACCCCAAAACACACTCACCGCCTCCAATAAACCCCAAACACACATTCGCCATCTCCAATAAACCCCCAAAACACACTCACCGCCTCCAATAAACCCCAAACACACACTCGCCGTCTCCAATAAACCCCAAACGCACACTCACCTTCTCCAATAAATCCCAAACACACACTCACCGTCTCCAATAAACCCCAAACGCACACTCGCCTTCTCCAATAAACCCCAAACACACACTCACCGTCTCCAATAAACCCCAAACACACACTCGCCTTCTCCAATAAATCCCAAACACACACTCACCGTCTCCAATAAACCCCAAAAACACACTCGCTGTCTCCAATAAATCCCAAACACACACTCACCGTCTCCAATAAACCCCAAACACACACTCACCGTCTCCAATAAACTGCAAACACACACTCACCGTCTCCAATAAACCCCAAACACACACTCACCGCCTCCAATAAACCCCAAACACACACTCGCCGTCTCCAATAAACCCCAAACACACACTCACCGTCTCCAATAAACCCCAAACACATACTCACCGCCTCCAATAAACCCCAAACACACACTCACCGTCTCCAATAAACCCCCAAAACACACTCACCGCCTCCAATAAACCCCAAACACACACTCACCGCCTCCAATAAACCCCAAAACACACACTCACCGTCTCCAATAAACCCCAAACACACACTCGCCGCCTCCAATAAACCCCAAAACACACACTCACCGTCTCCAAGAAACCCCAAACACACACTCACCGTCTCCAATAAACCCCAAACACACACTCACCATTTTCATTAAACCCCAAACACACACTCGCCGTCTCCAATAAACCCCAAACACACACTCACCGTCTCCAATAAACACCAAACACACACTCGCCGTCTCCAATAAACCCCCAAAACACACTCACCGCCTCCAATAAACCCCAAACACACACTCACCGTCTCCAATAAACCCCAAACACACACTCATCGTCTCCAATAAACCCCAAACACACACTCGCCTTCTCCAATAAATCCCAAACACACACTCACCGTCTCCAATAAACTGCAAACACACACTCACCGTCTCCAATAAACCCCAAACACACACTCACCGTCTCCAATAAACCCCAAACGCACACTCGCCTTCTCCAATAAATCCCAAACACACACTCACCGTCTCCAATAAACTGCAAACACACACTCACCGTCTCCAATAAACCCCAAACACACACTCACCATCTCCAATAAACCCCAAACACACACTCACCATCTCCAAGAAACCCCAAACACACACTCGCCGTCTCCAATAAACCCCCAAAACACACTCACCGCCTCCAATAAACACCAAACACACACTCACCGTCTCCAATAAACCCCAAACACACACTCACCGTCTCCAATAAACCCCAAACACACACTCACCATCTCCAATAAACCCCAAACACACACTCGCCGTCTCCAATAAACCCCAAACACACACTCGCCGTCTCCAATAAACCCCAAACACACACTCACCATCTCCAATAAACCCCAAACACACACTCGCCGTCTCCAATAAACCCCCAAAACACACTCACCGCCTCCAATAAACCCCAAACACACACTCACCGTCTCCAATAAACCCCAAACACACACTCACCGTCTCCAATAAACCCCAAACGCACACTCGCCTTCTCCAATAAATCCAAAACACACACTCACCGCCTCCAATAAACCCCAAACACACATTCGCCGTCTCCAATAAACCCCAAACACACACTCACCATCTCCAATAAACCCCAAACGCACACTCGCCTTCTCCAATAAATCCCAAACACACACTCACCGTCTCCAATAAACCCCAAACACACACTCGCCGTCTCCAATAAACCCCCAAAACACACACTCACCGTCTCCAATAAACCCCAAACACACACTCACCGCCTCCAATAAACCCCAAACATACATTCGCAGTCTCCAATAAACCCCAAACACACACTCGCCGTCTCCAATAAACCCCCAAAATACACACTCACCGCCTCCAATAAACCCCAAACACACACTCGCCGTCTCCAATAAACCCCAAACGCACACTCGCCTTCTCCAATAAATCCCAAACACACACTCACCGTCTCCAATAAACCCCAAACGCACACTCGCCTTCTCCAATAAACCCCGAACACACACTCACCGTCTCCAATAAACCCCAAACACACACTCGCCTTCTCCAATAAATCCCAAACACACACTCACCGTCTCCAATAAACCCCAAAAACACACTCGCTGTCTCCAATAAATCCCAAACACACACTCACCGTCTCCAATAAACTGCAAACACACACTCACCGTCTCCAATAAACCCCAAACACACACTCACCATCTCCAATAAACCCCAAACACACACTCACCGCCTCCAATAAACCCCAAACACACACTCGCCGTCTCCAATAAACCCCAAACACACACTCACCGTCTCCAATAAACCCCAAACACACACTCACCGTTTTCATTAAACCCCAAACACACACTCACCGTCTCCAATAAACCCCAAACACACACTCACCGTCTCCAATAAACCCCAAACACACACTCACCGCCTCCAATAAACCCCAAACACACACTCACCGTCTCCAATAAACCCCAAACACACACTCGCCGTCTCCAATAAACCCCAAACACACACTCACCGTCTCCAATAAACCCCAAACACACACTCACCATTTTCATTAAACCCCAAACACACACTCGCCGTCTCCAATAAACCCCAAACACACACTCACCGTCTCCAATAAACCCCAAACACACACTCACCGCCTCCAATAAACCCCAAACACACACTCACCGTCTCCAATAAACCCCAAACACACACTCGCCGTCTCCAATAAACCCCAAACACACACTCACCGCCTCCAATAAACCCCAAAACACACACTCACCGTCTCCAATAAACCCCAAACACACACTCGCCGCCTCCAATAAACCCCAAAACACACACTCACCGTCTCCAATAAACCCCAAACACACACTCACTGTCTCCAATAAACCCCAAACACACACACACCGTCTCCAATAAACCCCAAACACACACTCACCATTTTCATTAAACCCCAAACACACACTCGCCGTCTCCAATAAACCCCAAACACACACTCACCGTCTCCAATAAACCCCAAACACACACTCACCGTCTCCAATAAACCCCAAACACACACTCACCATTTTCATTAAACCCCAAACACACACTCGCCGTCTCCAATAAACCCCAAACACACACTCGCCGTCTCCAATAAACCCCAAACACACACTCACCGCCTCCAATAAACCCCAAACAAACACTCACCGTCTCCAATAAACCCCAAACACACACTCGCCGTCTCCAATAAACCCCAAACACACACTCGCCGTCTCCAATAAGCCCCAAACACACACTCGCCGTCTCCAATAAACCCCAAACACACACTCACCGTCTCCAATAAACCCCAAACACACACTCACCGCCTCCAATAAACCCCAAACACACACTCACCGTCTCCAATAAACCCCAAACACACACTCACCATTTTCATTAAACCCCAAACACACACTCGCCGTCTCCAATAAACCCCCAAAACACACTCACCGTCTCCAATAAACCCCAAACACACACTCACCGCCTCCAATAAACCCCAAACACACACTCACCATTTTCATTAAACCCCAAACACACACTCACCGCCTCCAATAAACCCCAAACACACACTCACCGCCTCCAATAAACCCCAAACACACACTCACCATTTTCATTAAACCCCAAACACACACTCGCCGTCTCCAATAAACCCCAAACACACACTCACCGTCTCCAATAAACTGCAAACACACACTCACCGTCTCCAATAAACCCCAAACACACACTCACCATCTCCAATAAACCCCAAACACACACTCACCATCTCCAATAAACCCCAAACACACACTCGCCGTCTCCAATAAACCCCCAAAACACACTCACCGCCTCCAATAAACACCAAACACACACTCACCGTCTCCAATAAACCCCAAACACACACTCACCGTCTCCAATAAACCCCAAACACACACTCACCATCTCCAATAAACCCCAAACACACACTCGCCGTCTCCAATAAACCCCAAACACACACTCGCCGTCTCCAATAAACCCCAAACACACACTCACCATCTCCAATAAACCCCAAACACACACTCGCCGTCTCCAATAAACCCCCAAAACACACTCACCGCCTCCAATAAACCCCAAACACACACTCATCGTCTCCAATAAACCCCAAACACACACTCGCCTTCTCCAATAAATCCCAAACACACACTCACCGTCTCCAATAAACTGCAAACACACACTCACCGTCTCCAATAAACCCCAAACACACACTCACCGTCTCCAATAAACCCCAAACGCACACTCGCCTTCTCCAATAAATCCCAAACACACACTCACCGTCTCCAATAAACTGCAAACACACACTCACCGTCTCCAATAAACCCCAAACACACACTCACCATCTCCAATAAACCCCAAACACACACTCACCATCTCCAAGAAACCCCAAACACACACTCGCCGTCTCCAATAAACCCCCAAAACACACTCACCGCCTCCAATAAACACCAAACACACACTCACCGTCTCCAATAAACCCCAAACACACACTCACCGTCTCCAATAAACCCCAAACACACACTCACCATCTCCAATAAACCCCAAACACACACTCGCCGTCTCCAATAAACCCCAAACACACACTCGCCGTCTCCAATAAACCCCAAACACACACTCACCATCTCCAATAAACCCCAAACACACACTCGCCGTCTCCAATAAACCCCCAAAACACACTCACCGCCTCCAATAAACCCCAAACACACACTCACCGTCTCCAATAAACCCCAAACACACACTCACCGTCTCCAATAAACCCCAAACGCACACTCGCCTTCTCCAATAAATCCAAAACACACACTCACCGCCTCCAATAAACCCCAAACACACATTCGCCGTCTCCAATAAACCCCAAACACACACTCACCATCTCCAATAAACCCCAAACGCACACTCGCCTTCTCCAATAAATCCCAAACACACACTCACCGTCTCCAATAAACCCCAAACACACACTCGCCGTCTCCAATAAACCCCCAAAACACACACTCACCGTCTCCAATAAACCCCAAACACACACTCACCGCCTCCAATAAACCCCAAACATACATTCGCAGTCTCCAATAAACCCCAAACACACACTCGCCGTCTCCAATAAACCCCCAAAATACACACTCACCGCCTCCAATAAACCCCAAACACACACTCGCCGTCTCCAATAAACCCCAAACGCACACTCGCCTTCTCCAATAAATCCCAAACACACACTCACCGTCTCCAATAAACCCCAAACGCACACTCGCCTTCTCCAATAAACCCCGAACACACACTCACCGTCTCCAATAAACCCCAAACACACACTCGCCTTCTCCAATAAATCCCAAACACACACTCACCGTCTCCAATAAACCCCAAAAACACACTCGCTGTCTCCAATAAATCCCAAACACACACTCACCGTCTCCAATAAACTGCAAACACACACTCACCGTCTCCAATAAACCCCAAACACACACTCACCATCTCCAATAAACCCCAAACACACACTCACCGCCTCCAATAAACCCCAAACACACACTCGCCGTCTCCAATAAACCCCAAACACACACTCACCGCCTCCAATAAACCCCAAAACACACACTCACCGTCTCCAATAAACCCCAAACACACACTCGCCGCCTCCAATAAACCCCAAAACACACACTCACCGTCTCCAATAAACCCCAAACACACACTCACCGTCTCCAATAAACCCCAAACACACACTCACCATTTTCATTAAACCCCAAACACACACTCGCCGTCTCCAATAAACCCCAAACACACACTCGCCGTCTCCAATAAACCCCAAACACACACTCACCGCCTCCAATAAACCCCAAACAAACACTCACCGTCTCCAATAAACCCCAAACACACACTCGCCGTCTCCAATAAACCCCAAACACACACTCGCCGTCTCCAATAAACCCCAAACACACACTCACCGTCTCCAATAAACCCCAAACACACACTCACCGCCTCCAATAAACCCCAAACACACACTCACCGTCTCCAATAAACCCCAAACACACACTCACCATTTTCATTAAACCCCAAACACACACTCGCCGTCTCCAATAAACCCCCAAAACACACTCACCGTCTCCAATAAACCCCAAACACACACTCACCGCCTCCAATAAACCCCAAACACACACTCACCATTTTCATTAAACCCCAAACACACACTCACCGCCTCCAATAAACCCCAAACACACACTCACCGCCTCCAATAAACCCCAAACACACACTCACCATTTTCATTAAACCCCAAACACACACTCGCCGTCTCCAATAAACCCCAAACACACACTCACCGTCTCCAATAAACCCCAAACACACACTCACCGTCTCCAATAAACCCCAAACACACACTCACCGCCTCCAATAAACCCCAAACACACACTCACCGCCTCCAATAAACCCCAAACACACACTCACCATTTTCATTAAACCCCAAACACACACTCGCCGTCTCCAATAAACCCCAAACACACACTCACCGTCTCCAATAAACCCCAAACACACACTCACCGTCTCCAATAAACCCCAAACACACACTCACCGCCTCCAATAAACCCCAAACATACATTCGCAGTCTCCAATAAACCCCAAACACACACTCGCCGTCTCCAATAAACCCCCAAAATACACACTCACCGCCTCCAATAAACCTCAAACACACACTCGCCGTCTCCAATAAACCCCAAACGCACACTCGCCTTCTCCAATAAATCCCAAACACACACTCACCGTCTCCAATAAACCCCAAACGCACACTCGCCTTCTCCAATAAACCCCGAACACACACTCATCGTCTCCAATAAACCCCAAACACACACTCGCCTTCTCCAATAAATCCCAAACACACACTCACCGTCTCCAATAAACCCCAAAAACACACTCGCTGTCTCCAATAAATCCCAAACACACACTCACCGTCTCCAATAAACTGCAAACACACACTCACCGTCTCCAATAAACCCCAAACACACACTCACCATCTCCAATAAACCCCAAACACACACTCACCGCCTCCAATAAACCCCAAACACACACTCGCCGTCTCCAATAAACCCCAAACACACACTCACCGCCTCCAATAAACCCCAAAACACACACTCACCGTCTCCAATAAACCCCAAACACACACTCGCCGCGTCCAATAAACCCCAAAACACACACTCACCGTCTCCAATAAACCCCAAACACACACTCACCGTCTCCAATAAACCCCAAACACACACTCACCGTCTCCAATAAACCCCAAACACACACTCACCATTTTCATTAAACCCCAAACACACACTCGCCGTCTCCAATAAACCCCAAACACACACTCACCGTCTCCAATAAACCCCAAACACACACTCACCGTTTTCATTAAACCCCAAACACACACTCACCGTCTCCAATAAACCCCAAACACACACTCACCGTCTCCAATAAACCCCAAACACACACTCACCGCCTCCAATAAACCCCAAACACACACTCACCGTCTCCAATAAACCCCAAACACACACTCGCCGTCTCCAATAAACCCCAAACACACACTCACCGTCTCCAATAAACCCCAAACACACACTCACCATTTTCATTAAACCCCAAACACACACTCGCCGTCTCCAATAAACCCCAAACACACACTCACCGTCTCCAATAAACCCCAAACACACACTCACCGCCTCCAATAAACCCCAAACACACACTCACCGTCTCCAATAAACCCCAAACACACACTCGCCGTCTCCAATAAACCCCAAACACACACTCACCGCCTCCAATAAACCCCAAAACACACACTCACCGTCTCCAATAAACCCCAAACACACACTCGCCGCCTCCAATAAACCCCAAAACACACACTCACCGTCTCCAATAAACCCCAAACACACACTCACTGTCTCCAATAAACCCCAAACACACACACACCGTCTCCAATAAACCCCAAACACACACTCACCATTTTCATTAAACCCCAAACACACACTCGCCGTCTCCAATAAACCCCAAACACACACTCACCGTCTCCAATAAACCCCAAACACACACTCACCGTCTCCAATAAACCCCAAACACACACTCACCATTTTCATTAAACCCCAAACACACACTCGCCGTCTCCAATAAACCCCAAACACACACTCGCCGTCTCCAATAAACCCCAAACACACACTCACCGCCTCCAATAAACCCCAAACAAACACTCACCGTCTCCAATAAACCCCAAACACACACTCGCCGTCTCCAATAAACCCCAAACACACACTCGCCGTCTCCAATAAACCCCAAACACACACTCGCCGTCTCCAATAAACCCCAAACACACACTCACCGTCTCCAATAAACCCCAAACACACACTCACCGCCTCCAATAAACCCCAAACACACACTCACCGTCTCCAATAAACCCCAAACACACACTCACCATTTTCATTAAACCCCAAACACACACTCGCCGTCTCCAATAAACCCCCAAAACACACTCACCGTCTCCAATAAACCCCAAACACACACTCACCGCCTCCAATAAACCCCAAACACACACTCACCATTTTCATTAAACCCCAAACACACACTCACCGCCTCCAATAAACCCCAAACACACACTCACCGCCTCCAATAAACCCCAAACACACACTCACCATTTTCATTAAACCCCAAACACACACTCGCCGTCTCCAATAAACCCCAAACACACACTCACCGTCTCCAATAAACCCCAAACACACACTCACCGTCTCCAATAAACCCCAAACACACGCTCACCGTCTCCAATAAACCACCAAAACACACTCACCGCCTCCAATAAACCCCAAACACACACTCACCGTCTCCAATAAAACCCAAACACACACTCGCCTTCTCCAATAAATCCCAAACACACACTCACCGCCTCCAATAAACCCCAAACACACACTCACCATTTTCAATAAACCCCAAACACACACTCACCGCCTCCAATAAACCCCCAAAACACACTCACAGCCTCCAATAAACCCCAAACACACACTCACCTTTTTCAATAAACCCCAAACACACACTCGCCGTCTCCAATAAACCCCCAAAACACACTCACCGCCTCCAATAAACCCCAAACACACACTCACCATTTTCAATAAACCCCAAACACACACTCGCCGTCTCCAATAAACCCCAAACAGACACTCACCGCCTCCAATAAACCCCCAAAACACACTCACAGCCTCCAATAAACCCCAAACACACACTCACCGCCTCCAATAAACCCCCAAAACACACTCACAGCCTCCAATAAACCCCAAACACACACTCACCTTTTTCAATAAACCCCAAACACACACTCGCCGTCTCCAATAAACCCCCAAAACACACTCACCGCCTCCAATAAACCCCAAACACACACTCACCATTTTCAATAAACCCCAAACACACACTCGCCTTCTCCAATAAACCCCAAACACACACTCACCGTCTCCAATAAACACCCAAAACACACTCACCGTCTCCAATAAACCCCCAAAACACACTCACCGCCTCCAATAAACCCCAAACACACACTCACCATTTTCAATAAACCCCAAACACACACTCACCGCCTCCAATAAACCCCAAACACACACTCGCCGTCTCCAATAAACCCCAAACACACACTCACCGTCTCCAATAAACCCCAAACACACACTCACCATCTCCAATAAACCCCAAACACACACTCACCGTCTCCAATAAACCCCAAACACACACTCACCGTCTTCAATAAACCCCAAACACACACTCACCGCCTCCAATAAACCCCAAACACACACTCACCGTCTCCAATAAACCCCAAACACACACTCGCCGTCTCCAATAAACCCCAAACACACACTCACCGTCTCCAATAAACCCCAAACACACACTCACCATTTTCATTAAACCCCAAACACACACTCGCCGTCTCCAATAAACCCCCAAAACACACTCACCGCCTCCAATAAACCCCAAACACACACTCACCGTCTCCAATAAACCCCAAACACACACTCACCATTTTCATTAAACCCCAAACACACACTCGCCGTCTCCAATAAACCCCCAAAACACACTCACCGCCTCCAATAAAACCCAAACACACACTCACCGTCTCCAGTAAACCCCAAACACACACTCGCCGTCACCAATAAACCCCCAAAACACACTCACCGCGTCCAATAAACCCCAAACGCACACTCGCCTTCTCCAATAAATCCCAAACACACAGTCACCGCCTCCAATAAACCCCAAACACACACTCACCATTTTCAATAAACCCCAAACACACACTCGCCGTCTCCAATAAACCCCAAACACACACTCACCGTCTCCAATAAACCCCAAACGCACACTCGCCTTCTCCAATAAATCCCAAACACACACTCACCGCCTCCAATAAACCCCAAACACACACTCACCATTTTCAATAAACCCCAAACACACACTCGCCGTCTCCAATAAACCCCAAACACACACTCACCGTCTCCAATAAACCGCAAACGCACACTCACCGTCTCCAATAAACCCCAAACACACACTCACCATTTTCAATAAACCCCAAACACACACTCGCCGTCTCCAATAAACCCCAAACACACACTCACCGCCTCCAATAAACCCCCAAAACACACTCACAGCCTCCAATAAACACCAAACACACACTCACCTTTTTCAATAAACCCCAAACACACACTCGCCGTCTCCAATAAACCCCCAAAACACACTCACCGTCTCCAATAAACCCCCAAAACACACTCACCGCCTCCAATAAACCCCAAACACACACTCACCATTTTCAGTAAACCCCAAACAAACACCCACCGCCTCCAATAAACCCCAAACATACACTCACCATTTTCAATAAATCCCAAACACACACTCGCCGTCTCCAATAAACCTCAAACACACACTCACAGCCTCCAATAAACCCCAAACACACGCTCACCTTTTTCAATAAATCCCAAACACACACTCACCGTCTCCAATAAACCCCAAACACACACTCACCGTCTCCAATAAACCCCAAACACACACTCACCGTCTCCAATAAACCCCAAACACACACTCACCGTCTCCAATAAACCCCAAACACACACTCACCGTCTTCAATAAACCCCAAACACACACTCACCGCCTCCAATAAACCCCAAACACACACTCACCGTCTCCAATAAACCCCAAACACACACTCGCCGTCTCCAATAAACCCCAAACACACACTCACCGTCTCCAATAAACCCCAAACACACACTCACCATTTTCATTAAACCCCAAACACACACTCGCCGTCTCCAATAAACCCCCAAAACACACTCACCGCCTCCAATAAACCCCAAACACACACTCACCGTCTCCAATAAACCCCAAACACACACTCACCATTTTCATTAAACCCCAAACACACACTCGCCGTCTCCAATAAACCCCCAAAACACACTCACCGCCTCCAATAAACCCCAAACACACACTCACCGTCTCCAGTAAACCCCAAACACACACTCGCCGTCACCAATAAACCCCCAAAACACACTCACCGCGTCCAATAAACCCCAAACACACACTCACCGTCTCCAATAAACCCCAAACGCACACTCGCCTTCTCCAATAAATCCCAAACACACACTCACCGCCTCCAATAAACCCCAAACACACACTCACCATTTTCAATAAACCCCAAACACACACTCGCCGTCTCCAATAAACCCCAAACACACACTCACCGCCTCCAATAAACCCCCAAAACACACTCACAGCCTCCAACAAACCCCAAACACACACTCACCATTTTCAATAAACCCCAAACACACACTCGCCGTCT
Organism: Heterodontus francisci; assembly: GCF_036365525.1. Taxonomy (NCBI): domain Eukaryota; kingdom Metazoa; phylum Chordata; class Chondrichthyes; order Heterodontiformes; family Heterodontidae; genus Heterodontus; species Heterodontus francisci. The sequence goes on along the minus strand of NC_090378.1, from coordinate 3,775,468 downwards.
CCAATAAACCCCCAAAACACACTCACCGCCTCCAATAAACCCCAAACACACACTCACCATTTTCAATAAACCCCAAACACACACTCGCCGTCTCCAATAAACCCCAAACACACACTCACCGTCTGCAATAAACCCCCAAAACACACTCACCATCTCCAATAAACCCCCAAAACACACTCACCGCCTCAAATAAACCCCAAACACACACTCACCATTTCCAATAAACCCCAAACACACAGTCGCCGTCTCCAATAAACCCCCAAAACACACTCACCACCTCCAATAAACCCCAAACATACACTCACCATTTTCAGTAAACCCCAAACACACACCCACCGCCTCCAATAAACCCCAAACACACACTCACCGCCTCCAATAAACCCCAAACACACACTCACCATTTTCAGTAAACCCCAAACACACACCCACTGCCTCCAATAAACCCCAAACACACACTCACCACCTCCAATAAACCCCAAACATACACTCACCATTTTCAGTAAACCCCAAACACACACCCACCGCCTCCAATAAACCCCAAACACACACTCACCGCCTCCAATAAACCCCAAACACACACTCACCATTTTCAGTAAACCCCAAACACACACCCACTGCCTCCAATAAACCCCCAAACACACACTCACCACCTCCAATAAACCCCAAACACACACTCACCGTCTTCAATAAACCCCAAAAACACACTCACCATCTCCAATAAATCCCAAACACACACTCACCGTCTCCAATAAACCCCAAACACACACTCACCGTCTCCAATAAACCCCAAACACACACTCACCGTCTCCAATAAACCCCAAATACACACTCACCGTCTCCAATAAACCCCAAACACACACTGACCATCTCCAATAAACCCCAAACGCACACTCGCCATCTCCAATAAACCCCAAACACACACTCACCATCTCCAATAAACCCCAAACACACACTCACCGTCTCCAATAAACCGCAAACGCACACTCACCGTCTCCAATAAACCCCAAACACACACTCACCATTTTCAATAAACCCCAAACACACACTCGCCGTCTCCAATAAACCCCAAACACACACTCACCGCCTCCAATAAACCCCCAAAACACACTCACAGCCTCCAATAAACCCCAAACACACACTCACCATTTTCAATAAACCCCAAACACACTCTCGCCGTCTCCAATAAACCCCAAACACACACTCACCGCCTCCAATAAACCCCCAAAACACACTCACAGCCTCCAATAAACCCCAAACACACACTCACCTTTTTCAATAAACCCCAAACACACACTCGCCGTCTCCAATAAACCCCCAAAACACACTCACCGTCTCCAATAAACCCCCAAAACACACTCACCGCCTCCAATAAATCCCAAACACACACTCACCATTTTCAGTAAACCCCAAACACACACCCACCGCCTCCAATAAACCCCAAACATACACTCACCATTTTCAATAAATCCCAAACACACACTCGCCGTCTCCAATAAACCCCAAACACACACTCACAGCCTCCAATAAACCCCAAACACACGCTCACCTTTTTCAATAAATCCCAAACACACACTCACCGTCTCCAATAAACCCCAAACACACACTCACCGTCTCCAATAAACCCCAAACACACACTCACCGTCTCCAATAAACCCCAAATACATACTCACCGTCTCCAATAAACCCCAAACACACACTCACCGTCTCCAATAAACCCCAAACACACACTGACCATCTCCAATAAACCCCAAACGCACACTCGCCATCTCTAATAAACCCCAAACACACACTCACCATCTCCAATAAACCCCAAACACACACTCACCGTCTCCAATAAACCGCAAACGCACACTCACCGTCTCCAATAAACCCCAAACACACACTCACCATTTTCAATAAACCCCAAACACACACTCGCCGTCTCCAATAAACCCCAAACACACACTCACCGCCTCCAATAAACCCCCAAAACACACTCACAGCCTCCAATAAACCCCAAACACACACTCACCATTTTCAATAAACCCCAAACACACACTCGCCGTCTCCAATAAACCCCAAACACACACTCACCGTCTCCAATAAACCCCAAACACACACTCGCCGCCTCCAATAAACCCCCAAAACACACTCACAGCCTCCAATAAACCCCAAACCCGCACTCACCGCCTCCAATAAACCCCCAAAACACACTCACAGCCTCCAATAAACCCCCAAAACACACTCACCGTCTCCAATAAACCCCCAAAACACACTCACCGCCTCCAATAAACCCCAAACACACTCTCACCATTTTCAATAAACCCCAAACACACACTCACCGTCTCCAATAAACCCCCAAAACACACTCACCGCCTCCAATAAACCCCCGAAACACACACTCACCATTTTCAGTAAACCCCAAACACACACCCACCGCCTCCAATAAACCCCAAACACACACTCACCACCTCCAATAAACCCCAAACATACACTCACCATTTTCAGTAAACCCCAAACACACACCCACCGCCTCCAATAAACCCCAAACACACACTCACCGCCTCCAATAAACCCCAAACACACACTCACCATTTTCAGTAAACCCCAAACACACACCCACCGCCTCCAATAAACCCCAAACACACACTCACCACCTCCAATAAACCCCAAACACACACTCACCGTCTTCAATAAACCCCAAAAACACACTCACCATCTCCAATAAATCCCAAACACAAACTCACCGTCTCCAATAAACCCCAAACACACACTCACCGTCTCCAATAAACCCCAAACACACACTCACCGTCTCCAATAAACCCCAAACACACACTCACCGTCTCCAATAAACCCCAAACACACACTCACCATCTCCAATAAACCCCAAACACACACTCACCATCTCCAATAAACCCCAAACACACACTCACCGCCTCCAATAAATCCCAAACACACACTCGCCGCCTCCAATAAACCCCAAACACATACTCGCCATCTCCAATAAACCCCAAACGCACACTCACCATCTCCAATAAACCCCAAACACACACTCACCGTCTCCAATAAACCCCAAACACACACTCACCGTCTCCAATAAACCCCAAACACACGCTCACCGTCTCCAATAAACCACCAAAACACACTCACCGCCTCCAATAAACCCCAAACACACAGTCACCGTCTCCAATAAAACCCAAACACACACTCGCCTTCTCCAATAAATCCCAAACACACACTCACCGCTTCCAATAAACCCCAAACACACACTCACCATTTTCAATAAACCCCAAACACACACTCACCGCCTCCAATAAACCCCCAAAACACACTCACAGCCTCCAATAAACCCCAAACACACACTCACCTTTTTCAATAAACCCCAAACACACACTCGCCGTCTCCAATAAACCCCCAAAACACACTCACCGCCTCCAATAAACCCCAAACACACACTCACCATTTTCAATAAACCCCAAACACACACTCGCCGTCTCCAATAAACCCCAAACAGACACTCACCGCCTCCAATAAACCCCCAAAACACACTCACAGCCTCCAATAAACCCCAAACACACACTCACCGCCTCCAATAAACCCCCAAAACACACTCACAGCCTCCAATAAACCCCAAACACACACTCACCTTTTTCAATAAACCCCAAACACACACTCGCCGTCTCCAATAAACCCCCAAAACACACTCACCGCCTCCAATAAACCCCAAACACACACTCACCATTTTCAATAAACCCCAAACACACACTCGCCTTCTCCAATAAACCCCAAACACACACTCACCGTCTCCAATAAACACCCAAAACACACTCACCGTCTCCAATAAACCCCCAAAACACACTCACCGCCTCCAATAAACCCCAAACACACACTCACCATTTTCAATAAACCCCAAACACACACTCACCGCCTCCAATAAACCCCAAACACACACTCGCCGTCTCCAATAAACCCCAAACACACACTCACCGTCTCCAATAAACCCCAAACACACACTCACCATCTCCAATAAACCCCAAACACACACTCACTGTCTCCAATAAACCCCAAACACACACTCACCGTCTTCAATAAACCCCAAACACACACTCACCGCCTCCAATAAACCCCAAACACACACTCACCGTCTCCAATAAACCCCAAACACACACTCGCCGTCTCCAATAAACCCCAAACACACACTCACCGTCTCCAATAAACCCCAAACACACACTCACCATTTTCATTAAACCCCAAACACACACTCGCCGTCTCCAATAAACCCCCAAAACACACTCACCGCCTCCAATAAACCCCAAACACACACTCACCGTCTCCAATAAACCCCAAACACACACTCACCATTTTCATTAAACCCCAAACACACACTCGCCGTCTCCAATAAACCCCCAAAACACACTCACCGCCTCCAATAAACCCCAAACACACACTCACCGTCTCCAGTAAACCCCAAACACACACTCGCCGTCACCAATAAACCCCCAAAACACACTCACCGCGTCCAATAAACCCCAAACGCACACTCGCCTTCTCCAATAAATCCCAAACACACAGTCACCGCCTCCAATAAACCCCAAACACACACTCACCATTTTCAATAAACCCCAAACACACACTCGCCGTCTCCAATAAACCCCAAACACACACTCACCGTCTCCAATAAAGCCCAAACGCACACTCGCCTTCTCCAATAAATCCCAAACACACACTCACCGCCTCCAATAAACCCCAAACACACACTCACCATTTTCAATAAACCCCAAACACACACTCGCCGTCTCCAATAAACCCCAGACACACACTCACCGTCTCCAATAAACCGCAAACGCACACTCACCGTCTCCAATAAACCCCAAACACACACTCACCATTTTCAATCAACCCCAAACACACACTCGCCGTCTCCAATAAACCCCAAACACACACTCACCGCCTCCAATAAACCCCCAAAACACACTCACAGCCTCCAATAAACACCAAACACACACTCACCTTTTTCAATAAACCCCAAACACACACTCGCCGTCTCCAATAAACCCCCAAAACACACTCACCGTCTCCAATAAACCCCCAAAACACACTCACCGCCTCCAATAAACCCCAAACACACACTCACCATTTTCAGTAAACCCCAAACAAACACCCACCGCCTCCAATAAACCCCAAACATACACTCACCATTTTCAATAAATCCCAAACACACACTCGCCGTCTCCAATAAACCCCAAACACACACTCACAGCCTCCAATAAACCCCAAACACACGCTCACCTTTTTCAATAAATCCCAAACACACACTCACCGTCTCCAATAAACCCCAAACACACACTCACCGTCTCCAATAAACCCCAAACACACACTCACCGTCTCCAATAAACCCCAAACACACACTCACCGTCTTCAATAAACCCCAAACACACACTCACCGCCTCCAATAAACCCCAAACACACACTCACCGTCTCCAATAAACCCCAAACACACACTCGCCGTCTCCAATAAACCCCAAACACACACTCACCGTCTCCAATAAACCCCCAAAACACACTCACCGCGTCCAATAAACCCCAAACACACACTCACCATTTTCATTAAACCCCAAACACACACTCGCCGTCTCCAATAAACCCCCAAAACACACTCACCGCCTCCAATAAACCCCAAACACACACTCACCGTCTCCAATAAACCCCAAACACACACTCACCATTTTCATTAAACCCCAAACACACACTCGCCGTCTCCAATAAACCCCCAAAACACACTCACCGCCTCCAATAAACCCCAAACACACACTCACCGTCTCCAGTAAACCCCAAACACACACTCGCCGTCACCAATAAACCCCCAAAACACACTCACCGCGTCCAATAAACCCCAAACACACACTCACCATCTCCAATAAACCCCAAACGCACACTCGCCTTCTCCAATAAATCCCAAACACACACTCACCGCCTCCAATAAACCCCAAACACACACTCACCATTTTCAATAAACCCCAAACACACACTCGCCGTCTCCAATAAACCCCAAACACACACTCACCGCCTCCAATAAACCCCCAAAACACATTCACAGCCTCCAACAAACCCCAAACACACACTCACCATTTTCAATAAACCCCAAACACACACTCGCCGTCTCCAATAAACCCCCAAAACACACTCACCGCCTCCAACAAACCCCAAACACACACTCACCATTTTCAATAAACCCCAAACACACACTCGCCGTCTCCAATAAACCCCAAACACACACTCACCGTCTGCAATAAACCCCCAAAACACACTCACCATCTCCAATAAACCCCCAAAACACACTCACCGCCTCAAATAAACCCCAAACACACACTCACCATTTCCAATAAACCCCAAACACACAGTCGCCGTCTCCAATAAACCCCCAAAACACACTCACCACCTCCAATAAACCCCAAACATACACTCACCATTTTCAGTAAACCCCAAACACACACCCACCGCCTCCAATAAACCCCAAACACACACTCACCGCCTCCAATAAACCCCAAACACACACTCACCATTTTCAGTAAACCCCAAACACACACCCACTGCCTCCAATAAACCCCAAACACACACTCACCACCTCCAATAAACCCCAAACATACACTCACCATTTTCAGTAAACCCCAAACACACACCCACCGCCTCCAATAAACCCCAAACACACACTCACCGCCTCCAATAAACCCCAAACACACACTCACCATTTTCAGTAAACCCCAAACACACACCCACTGCCTCCAATAAACCCCCAAACACACACTCACCACCTCCAATAAACCCCAAACACACACTCACCGTCTTCAATAAACCCCAAAAACACACTCACCATCTCCAATAAATCCCAAACACACACTCACCGTCTCCAATAAACCCCAAACACACACTCACCGTCTCCAATAAACCCCAAACACACACTCACCGTCTCCAATAAACCCCAAATACACACTCACCGTCTCCAATAAACCCCAAACACACACTGACCATCTCCAATAAACCCCAAACGCACACTCGCCATCTCCAATAAACCCCAAACACACACTCACCATCTCCAATAAACCCCAAACACACACTCACCGTCTCCAATAAACCGCAAACGCACACTCACCGTCTCCAATAAACCCCAAACACACACTCACCATTTTCAATAAACCCCAAACACACACTCGCCGTCTCCAATAAACCCCAAACACACACTCACCGCCTCCAATAAACCCCCAAAACACACTCACAGCCTCCAATAAACCCCAAACACACACTCACTATTTTCAATAAACCCCAAACACACTCTCGCCGTCTCCAATAAACCCCAAACACACACTCACCGCCTCCAATAAACCCCCAAAACACACTCACAGCCTCCAATAAACCCCAAACACACACTCACCTTTTTCAATAAACCCCAAACACACACTCGCCGTCTCCAATAAACCCCCAAAACACACTCACCGTCTCCAATAAACCCCCAAAACACACTCACCGCCTCCAATAAATCCCAAACACACACTCACCATTTTCAGTAAACCCCAAACACACACCCACCGCCTCCAATAAACCCCAAACATACACTCACCATTTTCAATAAATCCCAAACACACACTCGCCGTCTCCAATAAACCCCAAACACACACTCACAGCCTCCAATAAACCCCAAACACACGCTCACCTTTTTCAATAAATCCCAAACACACACTCACCGTCTCCAATAAACCCCAAACACACACTCACCGTCTCCAATAAACCCCAAACACACACTCACCGTCTCCAATAAACCCCAAATACATACTCACCGTCTCCAATAAACCCCAAACACACACTCACCGTCTCCAATAAACCCCAAACACACACTGACCATCTCCAATAAACCCCAAACGCACACTCGCCATCTCTAATAAACCCCAAACACACACTCACCATCTCCAATAAACCCCAAACACACACTCACCGTCTCCAATAAACCGCAAACGCACACTCACCGTCTCCAATAAACCCCAAACACACACTCACCATTTTCAATAAACCCCAAACACACACTCGCCGTCTCCAATAAACCCCAAACACACACTCACCGCCTCCACTAAACCCCCAAAACACACTCACAGCCTCCAATAAACCCCAAACACACACTCACCATTTTCAATAAACCCCAAACACACACTCGCCGTCTCCAATAAACCCCAAACACACACTCACCGTCTCCAATAAACCCCAAACACACACTCGCCGCCTCCAATAAACCCCCAAAACACACTCACAGCCTCCAATAAACCCCAAACCCGCACTCACCGCCTCCAATAAACCCCCAAAACACACTCACAGCCTCCAATAAACCCCCAAAACACACTCACCGTCTCCAATAAACCCCCAAAACACACTCACCGCCTCCAATAAACCCCAAACACACTCTCACCATTTTCAATAAACCCCAAACACACACTCACCGTCTCCAATAAACCCCCAAAACACACTCACCGCCTCCAATAAACCCCCGAAACACACACTCACCATTTTCAGTAAACCCCAAACACACACCCACCGCCTCCAATAAACCCCAAACACACACTCACCACCTCCAATAAACCCCAAACATACACTCACCATTTTCAGTAAACCCCAAACACACACCCACCGCCTCCAATAAACCCCAAACACACACTCACCGCCTCCAATAAACCCCAAACACACACTCACCATTTTCAGTAAACCCCAAACACACACCCACCGCCTCCAATAAACCCCAAACACACACTCACCACCTCCAATAAACCCCAAACACACACTCACCGTCTTCAATAAACCCCAAAAACACACTCACCATCTCCAATAAATCCCAAACACAAACTCACCGTCTCCAATAAACCCCAAACACACACTCACCGTCTCCAATAAACCCCAAACACACACTCACCGTCTCCAATAAACCCCAAATACACACTCACCGTCTCCAATAAACCCCAAACACACACTCACCATCTCCAATAAACCCCAAACACACACTCACCATCTCCAATAAACCCCAAACACACACTCACCATCTCCAATAAACCCCAAACACACACTCACCGCCTCCAATAAATCCCAAACACACACTCGCCGCCTCCAATAAACCCCAAACACATACTCGCCATCTCCAATAAACCCCAAACGCACACTCACCATCTCCAATAAACCCCAAACACACACTCACCGTCTCCAATAAACCCCAAACGCACACTCACCGTCTCCAATAAATCCCAAACACACACTCACCGTCTCCAATAAACCCCAAACGCACACTCACCATCTCCAATAAACCCCAAACACACACTCACCGTCTCCAATAAACCCCAAACGCACACTCACCGTCTCCAATAAACCCCAAATACACACTCACCGTCTCCAATAAACCCCAAACACACACTCACCGTCTCCAATAAACCCCAAACACACACTCGCCGTCTCCAATAAACCCCAAACACACACTCACCATTTTCATTAAACCCCAAACACACACTCGCCGTCTCCAATAAACCCCCAAAACACACTCACCGCCTCCAATAAACCCCAAACACACACTCACCGTCTCCAATAAACCCCAAACACACACTCACCATTTTCATTAAACCCCAAACACACACTCGCCGTCTCCAATAAACCCCCAAAACACACTCACCGCCTCCAATAAACCCCAAACACACACTCAACGTCTCCAATAAACCCCAAACATACACTCACCATTTTCAGTAAACCCCAAACACACACCCACCGCCTCCAATAAACCCCAAACACACACTCACCGCCTCCAATAAACCCCAAACACACACTCACCATTTTCAGTAAACCCCAAACACACACCCACTGCCTCCAATAAACCCCAAACACACACTCACCACCTCCAATAAACCCCAAACATACACTCACCATTTTCAGTAAACCCCAAACACACACCCACCGCCTCCAATAAACCCCAAACACACACTCACCGCCTCCAATAAACCCCAAACACACACTCACCATTTTCAGTAAACCCCAAACACACACCCACTGCCTCCAATAAACCCCCAAACACACACTCACCACCTCCAATAAACCCCAAACACACACTCACCGTCTTCAATAAACCCCAAAAACACACTCACAATCTCCAATAAATCCCAAACACACACTCACCGTCTCCAATAAACCCCAAACACACACTCACCGTCTCCAATAAACCCCAAACACACACTCACCGTCTCCAATAAACCCCAAATACACACTCACCGTCTCCAATAAACCCCAAACACACACTGACCATCTCCAATAAACCCCAAACGCACACTCGCCATCTCCAATAAACCCCAAACACACACTCACCATCTCCAATAAACCCCAAACACACACTCACCGTCTCCAATAAACCGCAAACGCACACTCACCGTCTCCAATAAACCCCAAACACACACTCACCATTTTCAATAAACCCCAAACACACACTCGCCGTCTCCAATAAACCCCAAACACACACTCACCGCCTCCAATAAACCCCCAAAACACACTCACAGCCTCCAATAAACCCCAAACACACACTCACCATTTTCAATAAACCCCAAACACACTCTCGCCGTCTCCAATAAACCCCAAACACACACTCACCGCCTCCAATAAACCCCCAAAACACACTCACAGCCTCCAATAAACCCCAAACACACACTCACCTTTTTCAATAAACCCCAAACACACACTCGCCGTCTCCAATAAACCCCCAAAACACACTCACCGTCTCCAATAAACCCCCAAAACACACTCACCGCCTCCAATAAATCCCAAACACACACTCACCATTTTCAGTAAACCCCAAACACACACCCACCGCCTCCAATAAACCCCAAACATACACTCACCATTTTCAATAAATCCCAAACACACACTCGCCGTCTCCAATAAACCCCAAACACACACTCACAGCCTCCAATAAACCCCAAACACACGCTCACCTTTTTCAATAAATCCCAAACACACACTCACCGTCTCCAATAAACCCCAAACACACACTCACCGTCTCCAATAAACCCCAAACACACACTCACCGTCTCCAATAAACCCCAAATACATACTCACCGTCTCCAATAAACCCCAAACACACACTCACCGTCTCCAATAAACCCCAAACACACACTGACCATCTCCAATAAACCCCAAACGCACACTCGCCATCTCTAATAAACCCCAAACACACACTCACCATCTCCAATAAACCCCAAACACACACTCACCGTCTCCAATAAACCGCAAACGCACACTCACCGTCTCCAATAAACCCCAAACACACACTCACCATTTTCAATAAACCCCAAACACACACTCGCCGTCTCCAATAAACCCCAAACACACACTCACCGCCTCCAATAAACCCCCAAAACACACTCACAGCCTCCAATAAACCCCAAACACACACTCACCATTTTCAATAAACCCCAAACACACACTCGCCGTCTCCAATAAACCCCAAACACACACTCACCGTCTCCAATAAACCCCAAACACACACTCGCCGCCTCCAATAAACCCCCAAAACACACTCACAGCCTCCAATAAACCCCAAACCCGCACTCACCGCCTCCAATAAACCCCCAAAACACACTCACAGCCTCCAATAAACCCCCAAAACACACTCACCGTCTCCAATAAACCCCCAAAACACACTCACCGCCTCCAATAAACCCCAAACACACTCTCACCATTTTCAATAAACCCCAAACACACACTCACCGTCTCCAATAAACCCCCAAAACACACTCACCGCCTCCAATAAACCCCCGAAACACACACTCACCATTTTCAGTAAACCCCAAACACACACCCACCGCCTCCAATAAACCCCAAACACACACTCACCACCTCCAATAAACCCCAAACATACACTCACCATTTTCAGTAAACCCCAAACACACACCCACCGCCTCCAATAAACCCCAAACACACACTCACCGCCTCCAATAAACCCCAAACACACACTCACCATTTTCAGTAAACCCCAAACACACACCCACCGCCTCCAATAAACCCCAAACACACACTCACCACCTCCAATAAACCCCAAACACACACTCACCGTCTTCAATAAACCCCAAAAACACACTCACCATCTCCAATAAATCCCAAACACAAACTCACCGTCTCCAATAAACCCCAAACACACACTCACCGTCTCCAATAAACCCCAAACACACACTCACCGTCTCCAATAAACCCCAAATACACACTCACCGTCTCCAATAAACCCCAAACACACACTCACCATCTCCAATAAACCCCAAACACACACTCACCATCTCCAATAAACCCCAAACACACACTCACCGCCTCCAATAAATCCCAAACACACACTCGCCGCCTCCAATAAACCCCAAACACATACTCGCCATCTCCAATAAACCCCAAACGCACACTCACCATCTCCAATAAACCCCAAACACACACTCACCGTCTCCAATAAACCCCAAACGCACACTCACCGTCTCCAATAAATCCCAAACACACACTCACCGTCTCCAATAAACCCCAAACGCACACTCACCATCTCCAATAAACCCCAAACACACACTCACCGTCTCCAATAAACCCCAAACGCACACTCACCGTCTCCAATAAACCCCAAATACACACTCACCGTCTCCAATAAACCCCAAACACACACTCACCGTCTCCAATAAACCCCAAACACACACTCGCCGTCTCCAATAAACCCCAAACACACACTCACCATTTTCATTAAACCCCAAACACACACTCGCCGTCTCCAATAAACCCCCAAAACACACTCACCGCCTCCAATAAACCCCAAACACACACTCACCGTCTCCAATAAACCCCAAACACACACTCACCATTTTCATTAAACCCCAAACACACACTCGCCGTCTCCAATAAACCCCCAAAACACACTCACCGCCTCCAATAAACCCCAAACACACACTCAACGTCTCCAATAAACCCCAAACACACACTCACCGTCTCCAGTAAACCCCAAACACACACTCGCCGTCTCCAATAAACCCCCAAAACACACTCACCGCGTCCAATAAACCCCAAACACACACTCACCGTCTCCAATAAACCCCAAACACACACTCACCATTTTCAATAAACCCCAAACACACACTCGCCGTCTCCAATAAACCCCAAACACACACTCACCGCCTCCAATAAACCCCCAAAACACACTCACAGCCTCCAATAAACCCCAAACACACACTCACCATTTTCAATAAACCCCAAACACCCACTCGCCGTCTCCAATAAACCCCCAAAACACACTCACCGCCTCCAATAAACCCCAAACACACACTCACCATTTTCAATAAACCCCAAACACACACTCGCCGTCTCCAATAAATCCCAAACACACATTCACCGTCTCCAATAAACCCCCAAAACATACTCACCATCTCCAATAAACCCCCAAAACACACTCACCGCCTCCAATAAACCCCAAACACACACTCGCCGTCTCCAATAAACCCCCAAAACACACACTCACCATGTTCAGTAAACCCCAAACACACACCCACCGCCTCCAATAAACCCCAAACACACACTCACCACCTCCAATAAACCCCAAACATACACTCACCATTTTCAGTAAACCCCAAACACACACCCACCGCCTCCAATAAACCCCAAACACACACTCACCGCCTCCAATAAACCCCAAACACACACTCACCATTTTCAGTAAACCCCAAACACACACCCACCGCCTCCAATAAACCCCAAACACACACTCACCACCTCCAATAAACCCCAAACACACACTCACCGTCTTCAATAAACCCCAAAAACACACTCACCATCTCCAATAAATCCCAAACACACACTCACCGTCTCCAATAAACCCCAAACACACACTCACCGTCTCCAATAAACCCCAAACACACACTCACCGTCTCCAATAAACCCCAAATACACACTCACCGTCTCCAATAAACCCCAAACACACACTCACCATCTCCAATAAACCCCAAACACACACTGACCATCTCCAATAAACCCCAAACGCACACTCGCCATCTCCAATAAACCCCAAACACACACTCACCATCTCCAATAAACCCCAAACACACACTCACCGTCTCCAATAAACCGCAAACGCACACTCACCGTCTCCAATAAACCCCAAACACACACTCACCATTTTCAATAAACCCCAAACACACACTCGCCGTCTCCAATAAACCCCAAACACACACTCACCGCCTCCAATAAACCCCCAAAACACACTCACAGCCTCCAATAAACCCCAAACACACACTCACCATTTTCAATAAACCCCAAACACACTCTCGCCGTCTCCAATAAACCCCAAACACACACTCACCGCCTCCAATAAACCCCCAAAACACACTCACAGCCTCCAATAAACCCCAAACACACACTCACCTTTTTCAATAAACCCCAAACACACACTCGCCGTCTCCAATAAACCCCCAAAACACACTCACCGTCTCCAATAAACCCCCAAAACACACTCACCGCCTCCAATAAACCCCAAACACACACTCACCATTTTCAGTAAACCCCAAACACACACCCACCGCCTCCAATAAACCCCAAACATACACTCACCATTTTCAATAAATCCCAAACACACACTCGCCGTCTCCAATAAACCCCAAACACACACTCACAGCCTCCAATAAACCCCAAACACAAGCTCACCTTTTTCAATAAATCCCAAACACACACTCACCGTCTCCAATAAACCCCAAACACACACTCACCGTCTCCAATAAACCCCAAACACACACTCACCGTCTCCAATAAACCCCAAATACACACTCACCGTCTCCAATAAACCCCAAACACACACTGACCATCTCCAATAAACCCCAAACGCACACTCGCCATCTCTAATAAACCCCAAACACACACTCACCATCTCCAATAAACCCCAAACACACACTCACCGTCTCCAATAAACCGCAAACGCACACTCACCGTCTCCAATAAACCCCAAACACACACTCACCATTTTCAATAAACCCCAAACACACACTCGCCGTCTCCAATAAACCCCAAACACACACTCACCGCCTCCAATAAACCCCCAAAACACACTCACAGCCTCCAATAAACCCCAAACACACACTCACCATTTTCAATAAACCCCAAACACACACTCGCCGTCTCCAATAAACCCCAAACACACACTCACCGTCTCCAATAAACCCCAAACACACACTCGCCGCCTCCAATAAACCCCCAAAACACACTCACAGCCTCCAATAAACCCCAAACACGCACTCACCGCCTCCAATAAACCCCCAAAACACACTCACAGCCTCCAATAAACCCCCAAAACACACTCACCGTCTCCAATAAACCCCCAAAACACACTCACCGCCTCCAATAAACCCCAAACACACACTCACCATTTTCAATAAACCCCAAACACACACTCACCGTCTCCAATAAACCCCCAAAACACACTCACCGCCTCCAATAAACCCCCGAAACACACACTCACCATTTTCAGTAAACCCCAAACACACACCCACCGCCTCCAATAAACCCCAAACACACACTCACCACCTCCAATAAACCCCAAACATACACTCACCATTTTCAGTAAACCCCAAACACACACCCACCGCCTCCAATAAACCCCAAACACACACTCACCGCCTCCAATCAACCCCAAACACACACTCACCATTTTCAGTAAACCCCAAACACACACCCACCGCCTCCAATAAACCCCAAACACACACTCACCACCTCCAATAAACCCCAAACACACACTCACCGTCTTCAATAAACCCCAAAAACACACTCACCATCTCCAATAAATCCCAAACACACACTCACCGTCTCCAATAAACCCCAAACACACACTCACCGTCTCCAATAAACCCCCAAAACACACTCACCGCCTCCAATAAACCCCAAACACACACTCACCATTTTCAATAAACCCCAAACACACACTCACCGTCTCCAATAAACCCCCAAAACACACTCACCGCCTCCAATAAACCCCCAAAACACACACTCACCATTTTCAGTAAACCCCAAACACACACCCACCGCCTCCAATAAACCCCAAACACACACTCACCACCTCCAATAAACCCCAAACATACACTCACCATTTTCAGTAAACCCCAAACACACACCCACCGCCTCCAATAAACCCCAAACACACACTCACCGCCTCCAATAAACCCCAAACACACACTCACCATTTTCAGTAAACCCCAAACACACACCCACCGCCTCCAATAAACCCCAAACACACACTCACCACCTCCAATAAACCCCAAACACACACTCACCGTCTTCAATAAACCCCAAAAACACACTCACCATCTCCAATAAATCCCAAACACACACTCACCGTCTCCAATAAACCCCAAACACACACTCACCGTCTCCAATAAACCCCAAACACACACTCACCGTCTCCAATAAACCCCAAACACACACTCACCATCTCCAATAAACCCCAAACACACACTCACCATCTCCAATAAACCCCAAACACACACTCACCATCTCCAATAAACCCCAAACACACACTCACCGCCTCCAATAAATCCCAAACACACACTCGCCGCCTCCAATAAACCCCAAACACATACTCGCCATCTCCAATAAACCCCAAACGCACACTCACCATCTCCAATAAACCCCAAACACACACTCACCGTCTCCAATAAACCCCAAACGCACACTCACCGTCTCCAATAAATCCCGAACACACACTCACCGTCTCCAATAAACCCCAAACGCACACTCACCATCTCCAATAAACCCCAAACACACACTCACCGTCTCCAATAAACCCCAAATACACACTCACCGTCTCCAATAAACCCCAAACACATACTCGCCATCTCCAATAAACCCCAAACGCACACTCACCATCTCCAATAAACCCCAAACACACACTCACCGTCTCCAATAAACCCCAAACACACACTCACCGTCTCCAATAAACCCCAAACGCACACTCACCGTCTCCAATAAATCCCGAACACACACTCACCATCTCCAATAAACCCCAAACGCACACTCACCATCTCCAATAAACCCCAAACGCACACTCACCGTCTCCAATAAACCCCAAATACACACTCACCGTCTCCAATAAACCCCAAACACACACTCACCGTCTCCAATAAACCCCAAACACGCACTCACCGTCTCCAATAAACCCCAAACGCACACTCACCATCTCCAATAAACCCCAAACACACACTCACCGTCTCCAATAAACCCCAAACACACACTCACCGCCTCCAATAAACCCCAAACACACACTCACCGTCTCCAATAAATCCCAAACACACACTCGCCGCCTCCAATAAACTCCAAACACACACTCACCGCCTCCAATAAACCCCAAACACACACTCGCCATCTCCAATAAATCCCGAATACACACTCGCCGTCTCCAATAAACCCCAAAAACACACTCACCGTCTCCAATAAACCCCAAACACACACTCACCGTCTCCAATAAACCCCAAACACATACTCGCCGTCTCCAATAAACCCCAAACACACATTCGCCTTCTCCAATAAACCCCAAACACACACTCACCATCTCGAATAAATCCCAAACACACACTCACCATCTGCAATAAATCCCAAAAACATACTCGCAGTCTCCAATAAACCCCAAACACACACTCACCGTCTCCAATAAACCCCAAACACACACTCGCCATCTCCAATAAATCCCAAACACACACTCACCATCTCGAATAAATCCCAAACACACACTCACCATCTGCAATAAATCCCAAAAACATACTCGCAGTCTCCAATAAACCCCAAACGCACACTCACCGTCTCCAATAAACCCCAAACACACACTCACCGCCTCCAATAAACCCCAAACACACACTCGCCGTCTCCAATAAACCCCAAACACACACTCACCGTCTCCAATAAACCCGAAACGCACACTCACCGTCTCCAATAAACCCCCAAAACACACACTCACCGTCTCCAATAAACCCCAAACACACACTCACCGCCTCCAATAAACCCCAAATACACACTCGCCGTCTCCAATAAACCCCAAACACACACTCACCGTCTCCAATAAACCCGAAACGCACACTCACCGTCTCCAATAAACCCCCAAAACACACACTCACCGTCTCCAATAAACCCCAAACACACACTCACCGTCTCCAATAAACCCCAAACACACACTCGCCATCTCCAATAAATCCCAAACACACACTCACCGTCTCCAATAAACCCCAAACGCACACTCACCATCTCCAATAAACCCCAAACACACACTCACCGTCTCCAATAAACCCCAAATGCACACTCACCGTCTCCAATAAACCGCAAACGCACACTGACCGTCTCTTGCTCAAATACCCATCAGCACTTTACCATAATAAAATGTCCCAAGGTGCTTCACAGCTATGTGATCTGACAAAGATTGATACTTAGTCATGATTCCTTGATGGAAGCTGTTGTCGACAGTGCTATCAAGCAGCACTTGCTCAGCAATAACCTGCTCACTGATGCTCTAGGTTCCGCCAGGGCCACTCAGCTCCTGACCTCAACACAGCCTTTGTTCAAACATGGACAAAAGAGCTGAACTCAAGAGGTGAGGTGAGAGTGACTGCCCTTGACATCAAGGCAGCATTTGACTGGAGATGGCATCAAGGAGCCCTAGCAAAACTGGAGTCAGTGGGAATCAGGGGGAAAACCATCCGCAAGTTGGAGTCATCCCTAGCGCAAAGGAAGATGGTTGTGGTTGTTGGAGGTCAATCATCTGAGCTCCAGGCCATCATTGCAGGAGTTCCTCAGGGTAGTATCCTAGGCCCAACCATCTTCAGCTGCTTCATCAATGACCTTCCTTCAATCATAAGTTCAGAAGTAGGGATGTTCGCTGATAACTGCACAACGTTCAGCACCGTTTGCGACTCCTCTGATACTGAAGCAGTCTGTGTAGAAATGCAGCAAGACCTGGACAATATTCAGGCTTGGGCTGATAAGTGGCAAGTAACATTTGCGCCACGTAAGTGCCAGACAATGACCATCTCCAACAAGAGAGAATCTTACCATTTCCTCTTAATATTCAATAGCATTACGATTGCTGAATCCCCCACTATCAACATCCTGGGGGTGACCATTGACCAGAAACTGAACTGGACCAACCACATAAATACTGTGGCTACAAGAGCAGGTCAGATGCTGGAAATTCTGTGGTGAGTAACTCACCTCCTGACTCCCCAAAGCCTGTCATAGAAAAATAGGAGCAGGAGTAGGCCATTCAGCCCTTCGAGCCTGCACTGCGATTCAATACGATCATGGCTGATCACCCAAACTCAGTACCCTGTTCCCGCTTTCTCCCCGTATCCCTTGATCCCTTTAGCCTGAGGAACTATATATAACTCTTTCTTGAATATATCAATGATTTAGCGTCAACTGCTTTCTGTGGTAGAGAATTCCACAGGTTCACCACCCTCTTGGTGAAGAAACCCCACCTCATCTCAGTCCTAAATGGCTTACCCCTTATCCTTAGACTGTGACCCCTGGTCCTGGATTCCCCGCCATCGGGAACATCCTTCCTGCATCTAGTCTGTCCAGTCCTGTTCGAATTTTGTAGGTTTCTGTGAGATCCCCTTTCATTCTTCTAAACTCTAGTGAAGACAAGCCTAATCGACCCAATCTCTCTTCATACATCAGTCCCGCCATCCCAGGAATCAAACTGGTGAACCTTTGCTGCACTCCCTCTATAGCAAGAACATCCTTCCTCAGATAAGGAGACCAAATCTGCACACAATACGCCAGATGTGGTCTCACCAAGGCCCTGTATAATTGCAGCAAGACATCCCTGCTTCTGTACTCGAATCCTCTCGCTATGAAGGCCAACATACCATTTGCCTTCTTAACTGCCTGCTGCACCTGCATGCTTGCTTTCAGTGACTGGTGCACAAGGACACCCAGGTCTCGCTGCACCTCTCCCTTTCCCAATCTATCACCGTTCAGATAATAATCTGCCTTTCTGTTTTTGCCACCAAAGTGGATAACCTCACATTTATCCACATTATACTGCATCTGCCAATTATTTGCCCACTCACTCACCCTGTCCAAATTACACTGGAGTTTCTCTGCATCCTCCTCACAGCTCACACTCCCACCCAGCTTTGTGTCATCTGCAAACTTGGATATATTACATTTAATTCCCTCATCTATCATTAATATATATTGTGAATAGCTGGGGTCCTAGCACTGATCCCTGCGGTACCCTACTATTCACTGCCTGCCACACGGAAAAAGACCCGTTTATTCCTACACTGTTTCCTGTCTGCCAACCAGTTCTCTATCCATGTCAGTACCTTACCCCCAATCCCATGTGCTTTAATTTTGCACACTAATCTCTTATGTGGGACCTTATCGAAAGTCTTCTGAAAGTCCAAATACACCACATCCACAGGTTCTCCCTTAGCTGTTCTACTAGTTACATCCTCAGAAAATTCCAGTAGATTTGTCGAGCATGATTTCCCTTTCGTAAATCCATGTTGACTTTGTCCGATCCTGTCATTGTTTTCCGAGTGCTCTATTACATCTTTTATAATGGACTCTCGCATTTTCCACATGATTGATGTCAGGCTAACCGGTCTGTAATTCCCTGTTTTCTCTCTACCTCCTTTTTTAAATAGTGGGGTTACATTAGTTGGAACTGTTCCAGAGTCTGTAGAATTTTGAAAAATGACCAGCAATGCATCTACTATTTCTAGGGCCACTTCCTTAAGTACTCTGGGATGTAGATTATCAGGCCCTGGGGATTTATCGGCCTTCAATCCCATCAATTTCCCTAACACCATTTCCCCACTAATAGTGATTTCATACAGTTCTTCCTTCTCACTAGACCCTATGTTCCCCAACATTTCTGGAAGGTAATTTGTGTCCTCCTTTGTGAAGACAGAACCAAAGTATGTATTTAGTTGGTCAGCCATTTCTTTGTTCCCCATAATAAATTCCCCCGTTTCTGACTGTAAGGGACCCACATTTGTCTTCACTAATCTTTTTCTCTTCACATATCTATAGCAGCTCGAACAACATTGAAGAAGCTCGACACCATGCAGGACAAAGCAGCCCGCTTGATTGGCACCCCATCCACAAACATTCACTCCCTCCACCACCGACACACAGTGGCAGCAGTGTGTACCATCTACAAGATGCACTGCAGCAATGCACCAAGGCTCCTTAGACATCACCTTCCAAACCCGTGACCTCTACCAACTAGAAGGACAAGTGCAGCTAATACATGGGAACACCACTACCTGCAAGTTCCCCTCCAAGTCACACACCATCCTGACTTGGAACTATATCGCTGTTCCTTCACTGTCGCTGGGTCAAAATCCTGGAACCCCCTTCCTAACAGCACTGTGGGTGTACCTACCCCCACATGGACTGCAGCGGTTCAAGAAGGCAGCTCATCATCACCATCGCAAGGGCAATTAGGGATGGGCAATAAATGCTGGCCTGGCCAGCGACGCCCACATCCCACGAATGAATAAAAAAAATAAGGAGGTGTGCGATAGGAGGGACTTAATGAGAAAAGAGAGCTGGAGAGACATTCAGAGCTTTTATTTTCTTATTTGTTCATGGGATGTGGGTGTTGCTGCCCAGGCCAGCGTTTATTGCCCATCCCTAATTGCCCTTGAGAAGGTGGTGGTGAGCTGCCTTCTTGAACCAGTGCATGCACAGTGCTAATGCTGCAGCAGTTTGATACAGCTGACTGGCTTGCGAGGCCATTTCAAAGGGCAGTTAAAAGTCAATGACATTGCTGTGGGTCAGGAGTCACATCCAGGCCAGACCAGGTAAGGACGACAGATTTCCTTCCCTAAAGTACATTAGTGAACCAAATGGGCTTTTACAACAATCCAGTAATTTCATGATTATTGTGAATGACACTATCAATTTATTCCTGATTTATTAATTAATTGATTAAACTCACTTCTCCGGAACATTCGTTCCGGCCTCCAGATGACCAGTCTAGTAATATAACCACTGTACTCCCATCCCCGAAGGGCCCAGGCAGCTGAAGGCAGGGCCACCAATGGTGGAGAAATTAAAATAGCGGATGGACAAGATGGCAGAATTAGAGGAACGCAGAGATCTCGGAGGATATAGAGGCTGGAGGAGGTTACAGAGATAGGGAGGGGTGTTGGGACTGGAGGAGGTTACAGAGATAGGGAGGGGTGTAGAGGCTGGAGGAGGTTACAGAGATAGGGAGGGGTGTTGAGGCTGGAGAAGGTTACAGAGATAGGGAGGGGTGTAGAGGCTGGATGAGGTTACAGAGATAGGGAGGGGTGTAGAGGCTGGAGGAGGTTACAGAGATAGGGAGGGGTGTAGGGACTGGAGGAGGTTACAGAGATAGGGAGGGGTGTAGGGGCTGGAGGAGGTTACAGAGATAGGGACGGTTGTAGGGGCTGGAGGAGGTTACAGAGATAGGGAGGGGTGTAGAGGCTGGAGGAGGTTACAGAGATAGGGAGGGGTGTAGGGGCTGGAGGAGGTTACAGAGATAGGGAGGGTTGTAGGGGCTGGAGGAGGTTACAGAGATAGGGAGGGGTGTAGAGGCTGGAGGAGGTTACAGAGATAGGGAGGGGTGTAGGGGCTGGAGGAGGTTACAGAGATAGGGAGGGTTGTAGGGGCTGGAGGAGGTTACAGAGATAGGGAGGGGTGTAGAGGCTGGATGAGGTTACAGAGATAGGGAGGGGTGTAGAGGCTGGAGGAGGTTACAGATAGGGAGGGGTGTAGGGCTTGGAGGAGGTTACAGAGATAGGGAGGGGTGTAGGGGCTGGAGGAGGTTACAGAGATAGGGACGGTTGTAGGGGCTGGAGGAGGTTACAGAGATAGGGAGGGGTGTAGAGGCTGGAGGAGGTTACAGAGATAGGGAGGGGTGTAGGGGCTGGAGGAGGTTACAGAGATAGGGAGGGTTGTAGGGGCTGGAGGAGGTTACAGAGATAGGGAGGGGTGTAGAGGCTGGAGGAGGTTACAGAGATAGGGAGGGGTGTAGGGGCTGGAGGAGGTTACAGAGATAGGGAGGGTTGTAGGGGCTGGAGGAGGTTACAGAGATAGGGAGGGGTGTAGAGGCTGGATGAGGTTACAGAGATAGGGAGGGGTGTAGTAGTTGGAGGAGGTTACAGAGATAGGGAGGGTTGTAGGGGCTGGAGGAGGTTACAGAGATAGGGAGGGGTGTAGAGGCTGGATGAGGTTACAGAGATAGGGAGGGGTGTAGTAGTTGGAGGAGGTTACAGAGATAGGGAGGGGTGTAGGGGCTGGAGGAGGTTACAGAGATAGGGAGGGTTGTCGGGGCCCGAGGATGTTTCAGAGATAGGGAGGGTTGTAGGGGCTGGAGGAGGTTACAGAGATAGGGAGGGTTGTAGGGGCTGGATGAGGTTCCAGAGATAGGGAGGGGTGTAGAGGCTGGATGAGGTTACAGAGATAGGGAGGGGTGTAGAGGCTGGATGAGGTTACAGAGATAGGGAGGGGTGTAGTAGTTGGAGGAGGTTACAGAGATAGGGAGGGTTGTAGGGGCTGGAGGAGGTTACAGAGATAGGGAGGGGTGTAGAGGCTGGATGAGGTTACAGAGATAGGGAGGGGTGTATTAGTTGGAGGAGGTTACAGAGATAGGGAGGGGTGTAGGGGCTGGAGGAGGTTACAGAGATAGGGAGGGTTGTAGGGGCTGGAGGAGGTTACAGAGATAGGGAGGGTTGTAGGGGCTGGAGGAGGTTACAGAGATAGGGAGGGTTGTAGGGGCTGGAGGAGGTTACAGAGATCGGGAGGGTTGTCGGGACTGGATATTCTCACAGTCAAACATCACTAAACTTTGATGAGGTTGTGAATTTTTCTGCCTAGTTTCGCAGAGACCATTTTCAGTTATCACATTATCTTCACGAGTTGCAAATCAATCTAAATAAATACACCTTGAGAACAGGCCACATGGGTTTGAATTTTGAGAGCTCTGAGCTGAGGGGGGTTTGAATCTTGCCCAGTGCATTTGGTTCTGGGATGTGGGCTGAGTTTGATCCCTCACTCTGGAAACTCGATGATTTCGACATGAAATGAAATGCTGGGAACGTCAATCTGATACCAGGCAGGAACATTAAACACACGGCAGCGAAACAGAACAAGTTCAAAATCTGGCTCTTCATCAAAATCTCATTTCCAACAAGGCTGTTTTAAGGCTCATCAATTCCATTGTTTGTTTGTTCAGGATTATTTCTTTATTAACCATTAAACAAAAAAAACTCATTCTGCATCTCAAATTATTTATAAATTCAGTCAGTGTTGAAATGGGTGAGTGGGGAGACGCTCAGTGAAAACCAATTGGCTCCAACATTGGGAGAATCCCGTTGTGAGAGACCGGGCGGAAAAGACAGGGGACGCAGTTCCAGACGCTGTGTCCCAGACTGGTCGAGACAGACAGGGGCGCTGTTCCAGACCACCGGGCGGGACGGACAGGGGACGCTGTTCCAGACGCTGTGCCGCAGACTGGGCGAGACAGACAGGGGCGCTGTTCCAGACTACCGGACGGGACGGACAGGGGACGCTGTTCCAGACGCTGTGTCCCAGACTGGGCGAGACAGACAGGGGCGCTGTTCCAGATCGGGCGGGACAGACAGGGAACGCTGTTCCAGACCGGGCGAGACAGACAAGGGATGCTGTTCCAGACCGGGCGAGACTGACAGGGGACGCTGTTCCAGACCACCGGGCGGGACAGACAGGGAACGCTGTTCCAGACCACCGGGCGAGACTGACAGGGACGCTGTTCCAGACCGGGCGAGACTGACAGGGGACGCTGTTCCAGACCGCCGGGCGGGATGGACAGGGAACGCTGTTCCAGACTGGGCAGGACAGACAGGGGGCGCTGTTACAGACGCTCCGTCCCAGACCCAGCGGGACAGACAGGGGGCGCTGTTCCAGACACTCCGTCCCAGACCCAGCGGGACAGACAGGGGGCGCAGTTCCAGACACTCCGTCCCAGACCCAGCGGGACAGACAGGGGGCGCAGTTAAAGACGTTCCGTCCCAGACCCAGCGGGACAGACAGGGGGCGCAGTTCCAGACGTTCCGTCCCAGACCCAGCGGGACAGACAGGGGGCGCAGTTCCAGACGCTCCGTCCCAGACCCAGCAGGACAGACAGGGGGCGCTGTTCCAGACGTTCCGTCCCAGACCCAGCGGGACAGACAGGGGGCGCTGTTCCAGACGCTCCGTCCCAGAACCGGTGGGGCAGACAGGGGGCGCTCTTCCAGATGCTGTGTCCCAGACTAATATACAATAAACACAACCTCATAAAGAATGTGTACAATCCTCCTAAGGAATTACCCACATTCTTTCATTTGAGAGGGAGAGAGGCAGAGCGAGGGAGAGAGGGAGGGAGAGAGAGAGGGAGAGTCACAGAGTATTAGAGTTATACTGCAAAGAAACAGGCCCTTCGGCCCATCGTGTCCGTGCCAGCCGTCAAGCACCTATCTATTCTAATCCCATATTCCTGCACTTGGCCCGTAGCCTTGTACGCTATGGCGTTTCAAGTGCTCATCTAAATACTTCTTAAATGTTGTGAGGGTTCCTGCCTCCACCACCTCTTCAGGTAGTGTGTTCCAGAATCCAAACACCCTCTGAGTGAAAACATTTTTCCTCAAATCCCCTCTAAACCTCCTGCCCCTTAAATCTATGCCCCCTGGTTATTGGCACCTCCGCTAAGGGAAAAAGTTTCTTCCTATCTACCATATCCCTGCACCCCATAATACTGTATACCTCAATCAGGTCCTCCCTCAGCCTTCTCCGCTCTAAGGAAAACAACCCTATCCAGTCTCTCTTCATAGCTGAAATGCTCCAGCCCAGGCAACATCCTGGTGAATCTCCTCTGCACCCTCTCCAGTGCAATCACATCCTTCCTATAGTGTGGTGCCCAGAACTGTACACAGTACTCCAGCTGTGGCCTAACTAGTGTTTTATACAGCTCCATCATAACCTCCCTGCTCTTATATTCTATGCCTCGGCTAATAAAGGCACGTATTCCATATGCCTTCCTAACCACCTTATCTACCTGTGTTGCTGCCTTCAGTGATCTATGGACAAGTACACCAATGTCCCTCTGATCCTCTGTACTTCCTCGGAACCTACCATCCATTGTATATTCCCTTGCCTTGTTATCTGCAAACTTACTGATCATACCTCCTATATTCACGTCTAAATCATTAATGTGCGCTACAAACAGTAAGGGTCCCAGCACCAATCCCTGTGGTACACCACTGGTCACAGGCTTCCAATCGCAAAAACACCCCTCGACCATCACCCTCTGCCTCCTGCCATTAAACCAATTTTGGATCCAATTTGCCAAATTGCCCTGGATCCCATGGGCTCTTACCTTCTTAACCAATATCCCATGCGGGACCTCATCAAAAGCCTTACTGAAATCCATGTATACTACATCAACTGCTTTACCCTCATCTACACATCTAGTCACCTCTTCATAAAATTCAGTCAAGTTTGTTAGACACGATTTCCCCCTGACAAAGCCATGCTGACTATCCCTGATTATTCCCTGCCTCTCCAAATGGAGATTAATCCTGCCCCTCATAATTTTTTCCAATATTTTCCCAACCACGGATGTTAGACTGTAATTACCTGGTTTATCCCTGATACCCTTCTTAAATAACGGTACCACATTCGCTGTCCTCCAATCCTCTGATACCTCTCCTGTGGCCAGAGAGGATTTGAAAATTTGTGCCAGAAAGAGGGAAGGAGAGGAAGGGAGAGAGGGAGGGAGGGAGGGAGAGAGGGGCAGGGAGGGAGCGAGGGAGGGAGAGAGAGGGTGAGATTGAGACGAAGGGGGAGAGGGAGGGAGAGAGGGAGGGGGAGGAAGTGAGGGAGAGAGGGAGAAAGAGAGAGGAAGGGAGGAAAGAGGGAGGAGGAGGGAGAGAGGGAGGGGGAGGGAGAGGGAGGAAGGGAGAAAGGGAAGGAGGGAGAGGAGCGGGAGAGAGGGAGGGAGAAGGAGGGAGAGAGGGGAGAGAGGGAGGGAGAGGGAGAGAGGGAGGAGGAGGGAGTGAGAGTGGGAGAGGGAGGGAGGGATGGAGAGAGAGAGAGGGAGGAAGGGAGAGAGAGAGAGGG
Source organism: Heterodontus francisci (assembly GCF_036365525.1). Classification (NCBI taxonomy): domain Eukaryota; kingdom Metazoa; phylum Chordata; class Chondrichthyes; order Heterodontiformes; family Heterodontidae; genus Heterodontus; species Heterodontus francisci. The sequence continues at coordinate 3,748,324 of NC_090378.1, read as the reverse complement.
AGGGAGGCAGACGAAGGGCAGGAGGGAGAGAGGGAGGGAGAGGGAGGGGGATGGAGGGGGAGGGAGGGAGGAGGAGGGAGAGACGGGGAGGTAGAGGGGGAGATAGAGAGGGAGGGGAGAGAGAGGAAGTGGAGAGAGAGGGGGAGGGAGGGTGAGAGTGGGGGGGAAGGAGAGAGAGGGAGAGGCGGGGGAGAGGGAGACGGAAGGGGAGAGGGAGGGAGGGAGGGGGAGAGGGAAGATGAGAGGATGAGGGAGAGGGGCAGAGGAGGGAGACAGAGGGAGGAAAGGAGGGGGTGGGGAGGAAGGAAGAGTGGAGAGAGGGGTCAGAGGGAGGGAGGGAAAGGGAGGGAGAGAAGGAGGGAGGGAGAGAGGGAGGGGGATGGAGGGGGAGGGAGGGAGGAGGAGGGAGACGGGGAGTTAGAGGGGGAGATAAAGAGGGAGGCGAGAGAGAGGGAATGGGGCGAGAGGGGGAGGGAGGGAGTGTGAGAGTGGGGGGGAAGGAGAGGGAGGGAGAGGGAGGGGGAAAGGGAGACAGAGGGAGGAAAGGAGGGGAAGGGGAGGGAGGAAGAGTGGAGAGGGGGGTCAGATGGAGGGAGGGAAAGGGAGGGAGAGAGGGAGGAGGAGAGGTAGAGGGGGTGGGAGAGGGGGAGGATGGAGGGAAAGGGGAGGGAGAGTGGGGGAGGGAGTGGGGAGAAGGAGGGAGGGGAGAGGGAAGTAGGGAAATGCTGAGGGAGAGGGAAGCTGGGGAAGAGGGAGGGAGGGAGGTGGTGAAGGAGGGGGAGAGGAATAGAGGGGGAGGAATGGGGAGAGGGGAGGAGAAGTGGGAGGGAGAAGGGGCAGAGGGAGAGGAAGGGGAAGGGTGGGGGAGAGGGGGGAGGGGAGGGAAAGGGAGGGAGGAAAGGGGATGAAGAGGGAGGGGAGGGACAGCGTGGGGAGGGAGGGATGGAGAGGGAGGGAGAGTGAGGGAGAGAGGGAGAGGGAGGGAGGGGGAGAGGGGGGAGACAGTGCGAGTGGGTGAGAGGGAGAGATGGGGAGGCGGCAGGGAGGGATAGGGAGGGGCAGAAGGGAGTGGGAGGCAGAGGGTGAGATAGAGGGAGGGGGAGAGGGTGGTGGGAGGGGGTGGAGTAGAGGGGAGGCGGATGGAGGGGGAGGGGGTGGGTGGGCACCGAGGTGGAGCGGGAGGGAGGAGGGAGAAGGGGGGAGGGCGAGGGAGAGGTGGGGGAGGGAGGGGGTTGGGGTGAGCGGGACTGAGGGTTAGGAGGGACTGAGAGGGAGGGGCATGGAGAGTGGAGGGGGAGGGAGAGGTGGGAGGGAAAGGGGGAGAGTGAAGGAACGAGGGATGAGGAAGGGAGGGAGGGGAGGAGGCAGGGGGAGGGTGAGAGGGGATGGAGGGAGGGCTGGAGAGGGTGAGGGAGGGAGGGGGAGGGAGGGTGAGGGGGCGAGAGGGGGACAGAGGGAGAGAGAGTGAGGGGGAGGGAGGGAAAGGGTGGGGGGCGTACAAGGGAAGAAGGGGTAATGGGGGGAGGGAGGGAGAGGGAAGTAGAGGGGAAGATGGAGGGGAGAGAGGGGAGAGAGGGAGGGAGGGGAGGGAGCGAGGGGGAGTGAGGGAGAGGGAAGGAGGGGGAGGGAGAGAGGGAGAGGGAGGGAGAGCGAAGGAGAGAGGAAGAGGAAAGAAGAGGGGGAAGGTGGAGGGGGAGGCAGGGAGAGGGTGTGAGTGGGTGATTGGGGAAGAAAGGTGGAGGGAGAGGGAGGAGGGAGGTGGAGGGGCAGGGGGAGGGAGAGATGAGGGAGGGGAGAGGGGGACGTGGAGGGAACAGGAGGGGGAGGTGGGGGGGAAGGAGGGGGCGGGGAGGGGAGACGGAGGGGGAGGGGAGGGAGAGGAAGGGAGGAGGAGGGGGTGGGAGATGAAGGGGAGGGGGAGGGAGAGAGGGTGAGGGTGAGGGTGAAGGGAGAGAGAGGAGGGACCGAGGGGGGAGGAGGAGGGGGAGGGAGACTGGAGGGGGGAGGGAGAGGTGGGAGGTAGGGGGGTGAGAAGGAAGGAGGGAGGGGCGAGGGAAGGAGGGGGAGAGGGAGGGGTGAGGGGGAGAGGGATGGCGAGAGAGGGAGGGAGGGAGCGAGGGGGAGAGGGAGAGGGCAGGGAGGTTTGGGGAGGGGGGAAGGGAGCGAGGGAGCGAGGAGGGAGAGAGGGAGGGAGAGTGGGACGGAGAAGAGAGGGTAAAAGGAGAGGAGGGAGGGAGAGGGAAGAAGAGGGGGAGAGGGAGAGGGGAGGGAGGGGAGCAGGGAGGGAGGGAAAGAGGGGGAGGGAGAGAGAGGGAGTGAAGGAGAGACGGGTGGAGAGGAAGTAGGGCGAGAGGGAGGGATGGGGGCAAGGGAAGGAAAGAGAAAGTGGGAAAGAGGGAGAGTGGGGGAGAAGGAAGAGGGGAGAGAGAGTGCAGTGGGGGCAAGAGGGAGGAGTGGACAGAGGGAAAGAAGGGGAGAGTGGGAAGGAGAGAAAGACAGAAAAGAGAGTTATAGAAGTGGGGAAATGATGGAAACACAGAAAGAGAGAAAAACTATAGAGAGGTAGATGAAGAGATGGAGAGAGAGGAAGAGATGGAGGAAGATGAAGGGATGGAGGGAGATGAAGGGATGGAGGGGGATGGAGGAAGATGAAGGGATGGAGGGAATTGAAGAGATGGAGGGAGATGAAGGGATGGAGGGAGATGATGAGATGGAGGGAGATGAAGGGATGGAGGGAGATGAAGGGATGGAGGGAGGTGAAGGGATGGAGGGAGGTGAAGGGATGGAGGGAGATGAAGGGATGGAGGGGGATGGAGGGAGATGAAGGGATGGAGGGAGATGAAGAGGTGGAGGGGGATGGAGGGAGATGAAGGGATGGAGGGAGATGAAGAGGCCCCGGAGCCGCGGACTCACAGATAGAAAAAGAAATGTTAATCGAGGAGCCGGGACTGGAATCGCCGCACCTGAGGATTCCGCGCGGTCCTAAATCCTGCTGAGTTTAGCTGTCTAATTGTCCCACCTGAGGATTCATATGCAGAGTAATTACAGTTTGAATCATCTGGGGGAGGGGATGTGTATATCCAGAACTGAGGTTACATGTTTGCCTTGATTCAGGGATCGCTCCTGCTGCTGTTTAGAATCTTCCCAGCAGAGGTGACGAATCCCCCTCTATACAGGGCTATGAGGAAGGAGCAGGGCACTGGGCCTTTTTAGATAACTCTTTGAAAGAGCCAGCACAGGCACGATGGGCCAAATGGCCTTCTCTGTGCTGTGAGATTCTCTGGAAGGAGTAAACACAGTAACTTTGCGGTGAGGGGTTTTGGACCGTTTCTGCCTGCAGCCTCCTCTCCGCCCCCAAAATTTAACTCGAGAAATAAAAGCAAATCTGGCAGCTTTAAGAGAGATGCAGAGCAAGGCTAGTCAGCCCATGTAATCCGACAAATCCTCCAGCCCTTCCATCCCATAATATCATTCTGTCCCTGTTGAGCCCATTCCCCATCCCATAATATCCCTCCGCTGGTTCCTTTGACCTTCTGCAGAATTAACCATACTTCCGAACCCGGATCATTCACAGATTTCCCAGTGGGAGAGGTTCAGTAACAAACACACCCAGAGACCTGATCACAGACACTCATTGAAAATACTTCTGTCCTCAGGCATCAAAATTGATGCAGTTCTGAGGGAGTGCCACATTGTCGGAGGGTCAGTACTGAGGGAGTGCTGCACTGTCAGAGGGTCAGTACTGAGGGAGTGCTACACTGTCGGAGGGTCAGTACTGAGGGAGTGCCGCACTGTCGGAGGGTCAGTACTGAGGGAGTGCCGCACTGTCGGAGGGTCAGTACTGAGGGAGTGCCGCACTGTCGGAGGGTCAGTACTGAGGGAGTGCCGCACTGTCGGAGGGTCAGTACTGAGGGAGTGCCGCACTGTCGGAGGGTCAGTACTGAGGGAGTGCCGCACTGTCGGAGGGTCAGTACTGAGGGAGTGCCGCACTGTCGGAGGGTCAGTACTGAGGGAGTGCCGCACTGTCGGAGGGTCAGTACTGAGGGAGTGCCGCACTGTCGGAGGGTCAGTACTGAGGGAGTGCCGCACTGTCGGAGGGTCAGTACTGAGGGAGTGCCGCACTGTCGGAGGGTCAGTACTGAGGGAGTGCCGCACTGTCGGAGGGTCAGTACTGAGGGAGTGCCGCACTGTCGGAGGGTCAGTACTGAGGGAGTGCCGCACTGTCGGAGGGTCAGTACTGAGGGAGTGCCGCACTGTCGGAGGGTCAGTACTGAGGGAGTGCCGCACTGTCGGAGGGTCAGTACTGAGGGAGTGCCGCACTGTCGGAGGGTCAGTACTGAGGGAGTGCCGCACTGTCGGAGGGTCAGTACTGAGGGAGTGCCGCACTGTCGGAGGGTCAGTACTGAGGGAGTGCCGCACTGTCGGAGGGTCAGTACTGAGGGAGTGCTGCACTGTCGGAGGGTCAGTACTGAGGGAGGGCTGCACTGTCGGAGGGTCAGTACTGAGGGAGTGCCGCACTGTCGGAGGGTCAGTACTGAGGGAGTGCCGCACTGTCGGAGGGTCAGTACTGAGGGAGTGCCGCACTGTCGGAGGGTCAGTACTGAGGGAGTGCCGCACTGTCGGAGGGTCAGTACTGAGGGAGTGCCGCACTGTCGGAGGGTCAGTACTGAGGGAGTGCCGCACTGTCGGAGGGTCAGTACTGAGGGAGTGCCGCACTGTCGGAGGGTCAGTACTGAGGGAGTGCCGCACTGTCGGAGGGTCAGTACTGAGGGAGGGCTGCACTGTCGGAGGGTCAGTACTGAGGGAGTGCTGCACTGTCGGAGGGTCAGTACTGAGGGAGTGCTGCACTGTCGGAGGGTCAGTAATGAGGGAGTGCTGCACTGTTGGAGGGTCAGTATTGAGGGAGTGCTGCACTGTCGGAGGGTCAGTACTGAGGGAGTGCTGCACTGTCGGAGGGTCAGTACTGAGGGAGTGCTGCACTGTTGGAGGGTCAGTACTGAGGGAGTGCTGCACTGTCGGAGGGTCAGTCCTGAGGGAGTGCTGCACTGTCGGAGGGTCAGTACTGAGGGAGTGCTGCACTGTCGGAGGGTCAGTACTGAGGGAGTGCTGCACTGTCAGAGGGTCAGTACTGAGGGAGTGCTGCACTGTCGGAGGGTCAGTACTGAGGGAGTGCTGCACTGTCAGAGGGTCAGTACTGAGGGAGGGCTGCACTGTTGAAGCTGGGGTCTTTTGGATGAGATATCAACCCCAGGTCCCGTGTGCTCTCTCAGGTGGATGTGAAAGATTCCTGGGCAATATTTGTTAGAAGAGCAGGGAGTTCTCCCGTTTCCTGCCCAATATTTATCCCATTAGCAACATCACTAAAATAGGTGATCTGGTTATTAATCTCATTGCTTAGGAACGTCTTGAGATGGTGAAAATCAGTCTTGAAACACAATTCCTTCGTTTAGTCACCAGCAGTGACGTTAATAAATGTGTGATTAGATTGAGGTCGGGCCAGTGGAACAGGGCAGGTGTGAAGGGTTTTATTCACTGTGATGTGTATCTGTCTCACTCACTCATTAACACAAGCTCTCCCTGTTAAACTGGTCTACACCAGCCCCATCTCCGAACGAACCGCCATCATTTACTTCCAGTTGTACTCGTCCCTGTGGGACTGGGTCGGCCCGGACCTGCTGGAAGTATACGAGAGTATGCTCCTGGCCGGCAGCATGTCAGAATCCATGAGAAGAGGCATCATCACCCTCATTTGCAAGCAGAAGGGGGAGAGGGCAGAAATCAGAAATTGGCGGCCCATCTCACTGCTTAATGTTGATTACAAGATTCTGTCCAAAGTCATAGCCAGTCGAGTCAAGTCTGCTCTGGAGTTGGTGATTCACCCCGATCAGACCTGTACTGTACCCGGCAGGAAGATCTCTGATAGTCTCGCGCTACTCAGGGATACGATCGCCTACGTACGGGACAGGAGGGTGGACACCTGCCTCATCAGTCTGGACCAGGAGAAGGCTTTTGACAGGATATCGCACACCTACATGATGGACGTGCTTTCCAAAATGGGGTTTGGGGAGGGAATCTGCAATTGGATCCAACTGCTCTACACAAACATCAGTAGCGCAGTCTCAATCAATGGGTGGGAATCGGAAAGTTTCCCGATCAAATCTGGAGTCAGACAGGGCTGTCCTCTGTCCCCGGTCTTGTTTGTTTGCTGTATTGAACCCTTTGCTGAGTCTATTAGGAAGGATGCGAGCATAAGAGGGGTGACAATCCCAGGCAGCGGAGGCACTCAGGTTAAAACCTCCCTGTACATGGATGACGTCGCCGTCTTCTGCTCGGATCCGCTGTCCGTGCGCAGACTGATGAGCATCTGCGACCAGTTCGAACTGGCCTCGGGAGCCAAAGTTAACCACGGCAAGAGCGAGGCCATGTTCTTTGGGAACTGGGCCGACCGATCCTTTGTCCCCTTCACCGTCAGGTCAGATTACCTGAAGGTGCTGGGGATATGGTTCGGAAGTGCCGGGGCATGCACCAAAACATGGGAGGAGCGAGTAGCCAAGGTACGACAAAAGTTGGGCATGTGGGGGCAGCGATCTCTCTCCATTGTGGGTAAGAACCTGGTCATCAGGTGCGAGGCGCTCACGTTGTTGCTCTACGTGGCGCAGGTCTGGCCCATACCCCACTCCTGCGCCGTGGCAGTCACCCGAGCCATTTTCCGCTTCGTCTGGGGATCTAAAATGGACCGGGTCCGGAGGGACACGATGTTCAAATCTCTGGACAAGGGCGGGAAAAATGTACCCAACGTGGCCCTCATCCTGATGACCACCTTCGTGTGCGGCTGCATCAAGCTGTGTGTAGATCCCCAGTACGCAAACTCCAAGTGTCACTACGTGCTGAGGTTCTATCTGTCCCCGGTGTTGCGAAGGATGGGCCTGGTCACATTGCCGCGGAACGCTCCGTGCAGTTGGGACGTGCCGTACCACCTATCCTTCATGGAGCAGTTTCTGCGGAAAAACACTTTTGACCACCGGTCCATCAGGCAGTGGTCTGCACGGAATGTCCTCAAGGCCCTACGGGAAAAGGAAACGGTGGATCATGTCGGATGGTTCCCCGAGCAGACCGTCAAAGTCATTTGGCGGAATGCCTCATCACCAGAACTTTCAAACAAGCACCAAGACGTAGCTTGGCTGGTGGTGAGAAGGGCCCTCCCCGTCAGATCCTTCATGCACACCCGAAGTCTCGCCCCCTCCGCACAGTGCCCCCGCGTTGGCTGTGGTGGGGAAGAGACGGTTGCCCACCTCCTCCTGGAATGTGCCTTTGCAAAGCAGGTGTGGAAAGAGATGCAGTGGTTTTTGTCGAGGTTCATCCCAAGCAGCTCTGTAACACAGGAGTCTGTGCTCTACGGGCTGTTCCCAGGGACGCACACCGAGACAAACATCAACTGCTGCTGGAGGACTATCAATTCGGTGAAAGACGCCCTTTGGTCTGCCCGAAACTTGCTGGTCTTCCAGCGCAAAGAGTTGTCCACCACCGAATGTTGCAGACTGGCACATTCCAAGGTCCAGGACTACGTGCTGAGGGACGCACTAAAGCTTGGGGCAGCCGCAGCAAAGGCTGAATGGGGAAAGACCACAGTGTAAGGTTCCCCCACCAAGCTAGACTGAGGGGCTGGATCCATGGGAAACCCCTCGAACTGTATCGTTAATATTCTCAATTGCTGTAAATGTAAAACTGTAATTGACATGACAATTGTGAAACGGAAGGGTTGGGAAGAAACTCATGACATTATTGAAAGAAACTGATCTCTTTTGCAATGTTTGTATTTTTTCGTGCTGTTTGGAAACTGTTTGGCAATGTAATTTTTACAGATTTTTATGAATAAAGTATATTTTGGAAATAAAAAAAAATAATAATTTACTTCCAGCTCGAATTATTCGTTATCATTCGTATTCGAGAGGTTTAAATTCCAAATGGAAACAGGAGTTAATGTGTCATTGAGTTTATTAAATGATATAAACAGTGAAACGAATTCTCTCCCAATCTCTGCTCCACTCTCTTTTCCCAAGAAACAGTATACAGCCATTAATGTGACGGTTTTATAAACCCCACAACAACAAAACATTAACAAGGGATTTATTTGTATTTAGAAAGAATTCTGCAAACTGATCCTTTGATTAGATTTAAAAGATATCTGAGGATAAAAAAAATTCGATCAAAGTATAAACAGAACTTGGAGAATCCACCCTTTGCTGTCACTGAAATAAAACTAAGATCTCTGCATTCCTTCAATTCTGACCTCTTGCCCATCCCAGTGTAATTGCTCCACCAATGGTGTGTGTTCAGTGTGAAACCACGGGGGAGAGTGGAGAGATAGACAGTGTCTCACTGTCTCAATCCACCAGTCCCTCGATCGCTCTCTTATTCTCAATCCCAAACAGTGACACATTTCACGATATGATTTCTTGTTTCTTGTGTCACTGCAACAATCTGTAGCTGTGTCACCTCCAGACTCGACTATTCCAATATCCTCCTGGTCACCTCCCATCTCCACTGTCCGAAAACATCAGCTCAACCAAAACTCTGCTACTCGTGTCCTAACCAGCACCAAGTCCCGTTCACACATCACTCCCCTGCACCCACTGACCTACACATCACCCCCTGTACTCACTGACTGACACATCACCCCCTGTACCCAGTGACTGACACATCACCCCCTGTACTCACTGACTGACACATCACCCCCTGTACCCAGTGACTGACACATCACCCCCTGTACTCACTGACTGACACATCACCCCCTGTACTCACTGACTGACACATCACCCCCTGTACCCAGTGACTGACACATCACCCCCTGTACTCACTGACCGACACATCACCCCCTGTACTCACTGACTGACACATCACCCCCTGTACTCACTGACTGACACATCACCCCCTGTACACACTGACTGACACATCACCCCCTGTACTCACTGAATGACACATCACCCCCTGTACCCAGTGACTGACACATCACCCCCTGTACTCACTGACTGACACATCACCCCCTGTACCCAGTGACTGACACATCACCCCCTGTACTCACTGAATGACACATCAACCCCTGTACTCACTGACCGACACATCACCCCCTGTACTCACTGACCGACACCTCACCCCCTGTACTCACTGACTGACACATCACCCCCTGTACTCACTGACTGACACATCACCCCCTGTACTCACTCACTGACACATCAGCCCCTGTACCCACTGACCGACACATCACCCCCTGTACTCACTGACTGACACATCACCCCCTGTACTCACTGACCGACACATCCCCCCTGTACTCACTGACTGACACATCCCCCCTGTACTCACTGACTGACACATCACCCCCTGTACTCACTGACCGACACATCACCCCCTGTACTCACTGACCGACACATCACCCCCTGTACCCAGTGACTGACACATCACCCCCTGTACTCACTGACTGACACATCACCCCCTGTACCCAGTGACTGACACATCACCCCCTTACCCACTGACTGACACATCACCCCCTGTACCCACTGACCGACACATCACCCCCTGTACTCACTGACCGACACATCAGCCCCTGTACTCACTGAATGACACATCACCCCCTGTACTCACTGACTGACACATCACCCCCTGTACTCACTGACCGACACATCACCCCCTGTACTCACTGACTGACACATCACCCCCTGTACTCACTGACTGACACATCACCCCCTGTACTCACTGACTGACACATCACCCCCTGTACTCACTGAATGACACATCACCCCCTGTACTCACTGACCGACACATCACCCCCTGTACTCACTCACTGACACATCACCCCCTGTACTCACTGACTGACACATCACCCCCTGTACTCACTGACCGACACATCACCCCCTGTACTCACTGACTGACACATCACCCCCTGTACCCACTGACTGACACATCACCCCCTGTACTCACTGACCGACACATCACCCCCTGTACCCAATGACTGACACATCACCCTCTGTACTCACTGACCGACACATCACCCCCTGTACTCACTCACTGACACATCACCCCCTGTACTCACTGACTGACACATCACCCCCTGTACTCACTGAATGACACATCACCCCCAGTACTCACTCACTGACACATCACCCCCTGTACTCACTGACTGACACATCACCCCCTGTACCCACTGACTGACACATCACCCCCTGTACTCACTGACCGACACATCACCCCCTGTACTCACTGACTGACACATCACCCCCTGTACTCACTCACTGACACATCACCCCCTGTACCCACTGACTGACACATCACCCCCTGTACTCACTCACTGACACATCACCCCCTGTACCCACTGACTGACACATCACCCCCTGTACTCACTGAATGACACATCACCCCCTGTACTCACTGACTGACACATCACCCCCTGTACTCACTGAATGACACATCACCCCCTGTACTCACTGACCGACACATCACCCCCTGTACCCACTGACTGACACATCACCCCCTGTACTCACTGACTGACACATCACCCCCTGTACTCACTCACTGACACATCACCCCCTGTACTCACTGACACATCACCCCCTGTACTCACTGAATGACACATCACCCCCTGTACTCACTGACTGACACATCACCCCCTGTACTCACTGACCGACACATCACCCCCTGTACCCACTGACTGACACATCACCCCCTGTACTCACTGAATGACACATCACCCCCTGTACTCACTGACCGACACATCACCCCCTGTACCCACTGACTGACACATCACCCCCTGTACTCACTGACTGACACATCACCCCCTGTACTCACTCACTGACACATCACTCCCTGTACTCACTGACCGACACATCACCCCCTGTACCCACTGACTGACACATCACCCCCTGTACTCACTGACACATCACCCCCTGTACTCACTGAATGACACATCACCCCCTGTACTCACTGACCGACACATCACCCCCTGTAGTCACTCACTAACACATCACCCCCTGTACTCACTGACTGACACATCACCCCCTGTACTCACTGACTGACACATCACCCCCTGTACTCACTCACTGACACATCACCCCCTGTACTCACTGACACATCACCCCCTGTACTCACTGACTGACACATCACCCCCTGTACTCACTCACTGACACATCACCCCCTGTACTCACTGACACATCACCCCCTGTACTCACTGACCGACACATCACCCCCTGTAGTCACTCACTAACACATCACCCCCTGTACTCACTGACTGACACATCACCCCCTGTACTCACTGACTGACACATCACCCCCTGTACTCACTCACTGACACATCACCCCCTGTACTCACTGACACATCACCCCCTGTACTCACTGACACATCACCCCCTGTACTCACTGACTGACACATCACCCCCTGTACTCACTGACCGACACATCACCCCCTGTACTCACTGACCGACACATCACTCCCTGTACACACTGACCGACACATCACTCCCTGTACTCACTGACCTACACATCACCCCCTGTACTCACTGACTGACACATCACCCCCTGTACTCACTGACTGACACATCAGCCCCTGTACCCACTGACCGACACATCACCCCCTGTACTCACTGACTGACACATCACCCCCTGTACTCACTGACTGACACATCACCCCCTGTACTCACTGACCGACACATCACCCCCTGTACTCACTGACCGACACATCACCCCCTGTACTCACTGACTGACACATCACCCCCTGTACTCACTGACTGACACATCACCCCCTGTACTCACTGACTGACACATCACCCCCTGTTCTCACTGACTGACACATCACCCCCTGTACTCACTGACTGACACATCACCCCCTGTACTCACTGACTGACACATCACCCCCTGTACTCACTGACTGACACATCACCCCCTGTTCTCACTGACTGACACATCACCCCCTGTACTCACTGACTGACACATCACCCCCTGTACCCACTGACCGACACATCACCCCCTGTACTCACTGACTGACACATCACCCCCTGTACTCACTGACTGACACATCACCCCCTGTTCTCACTGACTGACACATCACCCCCTGTACTCACTGACTGACACATCACCCCCTGTACTCACTGACTGACACATCACCCCCTGTACTCACTGACTGACACATCACCCCCTGTACTCACTGACTGACACATCACCCCCTGTTCTCACTGACTGACACATCACCCCCTGTACTCACTGACTGACACATCACCCCCTGTACCCACTGACCGACACATCACCCCCTGTACTCACTGACTGACACATCACCCCCTGTACTCACTGACTGACACATCACCCCCTGTTCTCACTGACTGACACATCACCCCCTGTACTCACTGACTGACACATCACCCCCTGTACTCACTGACTGACACATCACCCCCTGTACTCACTGACTGACACATCACCCCCTGTACTCACTGACTGACACATCACCCCCTGTTCTCACTGACTGACACATCACCCCCTGTACTCACTGACCGACACCTCACCCCCTGTACTCACTGACCGACACCTCACCCCCTGTACTCACTGACTGACACATCACCCCCTGTACTCACTGACCGACACATCCCCCCTGTACTCACTGACTGACACATCAGCCCCTGTACTCACTGAATGACACATCACCCCCTGTACTCACTGAATGACACATCACCCCCTGTACTCACTGACACATCACCCCCTGTACTCACTGAATGACACATCACCCCCTGTACTCACTGACTGACACATCACCCCCTGTACTCACTGACCTACACATCACCCCCTGTACTCACTGAATGACACATCACCCCCTGTACTCACTGACCGACACATCACCCCCTGTACTCACTGACTGACACATCACCCCCTGTACTCACTGAATGACACATCACCCCCTGTACTCACTGACTGACACATCACCCCCTGTACTCACTGACCTACACATCACCCCCTGTACTCACTGAATGACACATCACCCCCTGTACTCACTGACTGACACATCACCCCCTGTACTCACTGACCTACACATCACCCCCTGTACTCACTGACTGACACATCACCCCCTGTACTCACTGACTGACACATCACCCCCTGTACTCACTGACCGACACATCACCCCCTGTACTCACTGACCGACACATCACCCCCTGTACTCACTGACTGACACATCACCCCCTGTACTCACTGACCTACACATCACCCCCTGTACTCACTGACTGACACATCACCCCCTGTACTCACTCACTGACACATCACCCCCTGTACTCACTGAATGACACATCACCCCCTGTACTCACTGACCTACACATCACCCCCTGTACTCACTGACTGACACATCACCCCCTGTACTCACTGACTGACACATCAGCCCCTGTACCCACTGACCGACACATCACCCCCTGTACTCACTGACCGACACATCCCCCCTGTACTCACTGACTGACACATCAGCCCCTGTACTCACTGACTGACACATCAGCCCCTGTACTCACTGACTGACACATCACCCCCTGTACTCACTGAATGACACATCACCCCCTGTACTCACTGACTGAAACATCACCCCCTGTACTCACTGAATGACACATCACCCCCTGTACTCACTGACCTACACATCACCCCCTGTACTCACTGACCTACACATCACCCCCTGTACTCACTGACCGACACATCCCCCCTGTACTCACTGACTGACACATCACCCCCTGTACTCACTGACCTACACATCACCCCCTGTACTCACTGACTGACACATCACCCCCTGTACTCACTCACTGACACATCACCCCCTGTACTCACTGAATGACACATCACCCCCTGTACTCACTGACCTACACATCACCCCCTGTACTCACTGAATGACACATCACCCCCTGTACTCACTGACCTACACATCACCCCCTGTACTCACTGACTGACACATCAGCCCCTGTACTCACTGACTGACACATCAGCCCCTGTACTCACTGACCGACACATCCCCCCTGTACTCACTGACTGACACATCACCCCCTGTACTCACTGACTGACACATCACACCCTGTACTCACTGACCTACATTGACTCCCAGTCCAGCAGAGTCTCAAATTTAATAATCTCATCCTTGTCTTCAATTACCTTCATGTCCTTATCCCTCCCTATCTCTGTAATCTCCTCCAGTTCCCGCAACCCCCTGCGATCTCTGCCTCCTCCAGCCTCTTGCACATCCTCAATTTCCACCACTCCACCATTGGTGACTGTGCCTTCAGCTGTCTGGACCCTAAACTCTGGAATTCCCTCCCTCGTCCTCTCTGCCTCACTCTCCTCCTTTTAGACTCTCCATCCAACCTCCCTATTTCACCGAGCTTTCCTTCACCTGTCCTAATATCAGCGTCTGTGACTGGAAGTCAGTTTTTTGTCTGATTTATGCTCCTGTGAAGCTCCTTGGAAGATTTCTTTCTGTTAAAGGTGCTATATAAATGCAAGATTTTGTGATTTGATGTGGGTTCACACTGTCCACGCACTGTAATAAATTGATGATCTTGAGCTGTACTAGTCTATATCCACATACCCAGAGCCCCGCTTTCTCTCTCACTCACCGGCTATTTCTGAAGGAGATTTCCTGCACGGGTTATTTTACTGTCTGACTGCACCGACCCAGCTCCACTTTAAAGCTCCCAGTTTGAGTCGGGTTTGTTTCTGAGAGGTTTTGTCTTCACTGGAGTTGGGCAAAGGTTCCCTTCTCTCGATAGCTCAACACGTCCAGCCCCTGAATCCTCCGCAGCACCCACACGGAATGGAACAACACGGGAAACTCAGCACTCGGCAGATTGGGGCCGTGCGGTCTTTAATTCAGTGTTAATGCTGGCTTGTGAAAGCTTTGCACATACTGCCTCTGGCAGGAGGCTGGGATACAGACAGTGATCTATAACTGGAGGCTGGAATAAATGAGCAAGCTCTCACTCACCACCATTGGGCTCTCCGTCCCTGAAAATCCCCTTCCTCAGGCTGGGTCCAG